>NC_069503.1:310025650-310390650 GCF_027579735.1 Bombina bombina
GCGTTTCATAAACTGCACATTGAGATCTCCCCCGAGTTGCTCAATGATATTGAGGTCAGGAGACTGAGATGGCCACTCAGAACCTTCACTTTATTCTGCTGTAGCCAATAAAAGGTCGACTTGGCCTTGTGTTTAGGATTATTGTCATGTGGAATGTCCCAAGTACGTCCCATGCGCAGCTTCCGGGCTGATGAATGCCAATTTTCCTCCAGTATATTTTGATAACATACTGCATTCATCTTGCATCCATTCTGACAAATTTCCTGTGCCTTTGTAGCTCACACATCCCCAAAACATCAGCGATCCACCTCCGTGTTTCACAGTAGGAATGGTGTACCTTTCATCATAGGCCTTGTTGACTCCTCTCCAAATGTAGCGTTTATGGTTGTGCCCAAAAAGCTAAATTTTGGTCTCATCACTCCAAATGTCTATGTGCCAGAAGGTTGAGGCTTGTCTCTGTGCTGTTTGGCGTATTGTATAGCGGGATAACTTTGTGGCATTTGCGTAGTAATGGCTTTTCTCTGGTGACTCGACCATGCCAGCCCATCTTTCTTCAAGTGCCTCCTTTTTGTGCATCTTGAAACCGTCACACCACATGTTTTCAGAGAGTCCTGTATTTCACCTGAAGTTATTTGTGGGTTTTTCTTTGCATCCCGAACAATTTTCCTGGCAGTTGTGGCTGAAATTTTAGTTGATCTACCTGACTGTGGTTTGGTTTCAACAGAACCCCTCATTTTCCACTTCTTGATTAGAGTTTGAACACTGCTGATTGGCATTCTCAATTCCTTGGATATCTTTTTAATATCCTTTCCTGTTTTATACAGTTCAAATACCTTTTCCCCGCACTGATCCTTTGACAATTCTTTTGCTTTCCCATCGACTCAGAATCCAGAAACGTCAGTGCAGCACTGAATGAAAGATGCAAGGGGTCTGACAGGAGTCCAGAAACTCATTGACCTTTTATACACACACACACCACACTAATTACACAAGCAAACAGATCACAGGTGAGGATGGTTACCTTTAATAGCCATTCAAACGCCTTTGTGGCAACTTGTGTGCATATTATCAGGCCATAATCAACCAGGGTATGTAAACTTTTGATCAGGGTATTTGGGTAGTTTCTGTTGTCATTATGATTCAAAAAAGAGTAAAACACAGTTGATTGATAAATAAATAACTTCAGCCAAACACTTATCATGAGTGAATGAAAAGTTTTTGTGTTATTCATATTCTCTGAAAAAAAATGGCCAAGAAATCATAATTCTGCCAGGGTATGTAAACTTATGAGAACAACTGTATGTGTGTGTGTGTGTGTATATATATATATATATATATATATATATTATATATATATATATATATATACACTTACAATATAGTGAATATTTATTCCAAAATCAGTGACGTTTCGGGGTGTTTACCCCTTCATCCGAACAACATTTGTGCAATGAATTACAAGCTTTTATAGACAGTAAACCCCACCCACTGTACAATAAAACAAAAACTGCCAACAGTTGTCATAGTAACCGTTGTACACTATCTTGTGTGATCAGTATATAAACAAATAATACAAATATAGCGCCAACCTACACATCAGTGTGAATGTCCCATATAACACTGACAGAATATATACATTTAAGGGGACATTCTTCAGATTATACAACAAAAATAATGCAAATAATGACCTTACTAAAATCATAAGTAAGCTCAATATATATGTGTCTATGTATACAAGTGTGTGTATATGTATGTGTGTGTGTATGTATATATGTGTATGTATATATATATATGTATGTATATATATATATATATATATATACAGTATCTTACAAAAGTGAGTGCACCCCTTACATTTTTGTAAATATTTTATTATATATTTTCATGTGACAACACTGAAGAAATGACACTTTGCTACAATGTAAAGTAGAGAGTGTACAGCCTGTATAACAGTGTAAATTTGCTGTCCCCTCAAAATAACAACAGACAGCCATTAATGTCTAAACCGTTGGCAACAAAAGTGAGTACACCCCTAACTGGAAATGTCTAAATTGGGCCCAAAGTGTCAATATTTTGTGTGGCCACTATTATTTTCCAGCACTGCCTTAACACTCTTGGGCATGGAGTTCACCAGAGCTTCACAGGTTGCCACCGGAGTCCTCTTCCACTCCTCCATGACGACATCACAGAGCTGGTGGATGTTAGAGACCTTGTGCTCCCCCACCTTCCATTTGAGGATGCCCCACAGATGTTCAATAGGGTTTAGGTCTGGAGACATGTTGGGCCAGTCCATCACGTTTACCCTCAGCTTCTTTAGCAAGGCAGTGGTCGTCTTGGAAGTGTGTTTGGTGTTGTTATCATGTTGGAATACTGCCCTGCGGCCCAGTCTCCAAAGGGAGGGGATCATGCTCTGCTTCAGTATGTCACAGTAAATGTTGGCATTCATGGTTCCCTCAATGAACTGTAGCTCCCCAGTGTCGGCAGCACTCATGCAGGCCCAGACCATGACACTCCTACCAGCATGCTTGACTGTAAGCAAGACACACTTTTCTTTGTACTCCTCACCTGGTTGCCGCCCCACACACTTGACACATCTGAACCAAATAAATTTTATCTTGGTCTCATCGGACCACAGGGCATGGTTCCAGTAATCCATGTCCTTAGTCTGCTTGTCTTCAGTAAACTTTCTTGTGCATCATCTTAAGAAGAGGCTTCCTTCTAGCATGACAGCCATGCAGACCAATTTGATGCAGTGTGCGGCGTGTGGTCTGAGCACTGACAGGCTGACCCCTCACCCCTATAAACAACCTCTGCAAAGCTGGCAGCACTAATAAGTCTATTCCCAAAGACAACCTCTGGATATGACGCTGAGCACGTGCACACAACTTCTTTGGTCGACCATGGCGAGACCTGTTTTGAGTGGAACCTGTCCTGTGAAACCGCTGTATGGTCTTGCCCACTATGCTGCAGTTTCAGGGTCTTGGTAAACTTTTTATAGCCTAGGCCATCTTTATGTAGAGCAACAATTCTTTTTTTCAGTTCCTCAGAGAGTTCTATGCAATGTTGAGCTTCCAGTGACCAGTATGAGAGAGTGTGAGAGCGATAACGCCAAATTTAACACACCTGCTCCCCATTCACACCTGAGACCTTATAACATTGAGTCACATGACACCGGGGAGGGAAAATAACTAATTGGGCCCAGTTTGGACATTTCCACTTAGGGGTGTACTCACTTTTGTTGCCCAACGGTTTTAGACATTATTTGCTGTGTGCTGAGTTATTTTGAGGGGACAGCAAATTTACACTGTTATACAGGCAGTACACTCACTACTTTACATTGTAGTAAAGTGTCATATCTTCAGTGTTGTCACATGAAAAGATATAATAAAATATTTACAAAAATGTGAGGGGTGTACTCACTTTTGTGAGATACTGTGTGTGTATATATATATATATATGTATGTATGTGTGTGTGTGTGCATATACATCCTTATGTTGGTCCGCCAGTTGATGCCATCATAGAGCTACTTACGGTATGCCTAGAGATGATTTATTTCCATTTCGAAAGGGAATACTTTTTGCAAATAGCTGGGACGGCCATTAGCTCAAATGTGGCACCCACCAACCTTTTCATGGCCGAATTTGAGACGGTTGGCACCATACTATTTGCAGATAAACGTGTCACTCTATTTAAAACAGAGGCGGAGTTGACCCATTGGTTAGAAGATCTGAATGTAGCCCATCCATTACTCAAATTCAAAATGGCACACAGTAAGAACACTGTTGATTTCCTCGATCTTATTATCTATAAGAAGGATGGATGTCTACATACTACCCTCTTTATCAAAGAGACCGATAGAAATTCTCTTCTTCACGCATGAGCTGTAACCCTCCAGCATTAAAAAAAGCCTTGCCGACTTCGCTAATTCAAGCGCACATATGAGAAACAACTCAGATAAAGCTCTCATGAGGGAACAACTTGATGAAATGGAAAATACATTTCTCCAACATAGGTGTGTCCGGTCCACGGCGTCATCCTTACTTGTGGGATATTCTCTTCCCCAACAGGAAATGGCAAAGAGCCCAGCAAAGCTGGTCACATGATCCCTCCTAGGCTCCGCCTACCCAGTCATTCTCTTTGCCGTTGTACAGGCAACATCTCCACGGAGATGGCTTAGAGTTTTTTAGTGTTTAACTGTAGTTTTTATTATTCAATCAAGAGTTTGTTATTTTAAAATAGTGCTGGTATGTACTATTTACTCAGAAACAGAAAAGAGATGAAGATTTCTGTTTGTATGAGGAAAATGATTTTAGCACCGTAACTAAAATTCCATGGCTGTTCCACACAGGACTGTTGAGAGCAATTAACTTCAGTTGGTGGGAACAGTGTGCAGTCTCTTGCTGCTTGAGGTATGAACACATTCTAACAAGACGATGTAATGCTGGAAGCTGTCATTTTTCCCTATGGGATCCGGTAAGCCATGTTTATTACGATGGTAAATAAGGGCTTCATAAGGGCTTTATTAAGATTGTAGACTTTTCTGGGCTAAATCGATTCATTTTTAAAACATATTTAGCCTTGAGGAATCATTTTATCTGGGTATATTGATATTATAATATCGGCAGGCACTGTATTAGACACCTTATTTCTCTGGGCTTTCCCAAAGCATAAGCAGAGCCTCATTTTCGCGCCGGTGTGGCGCACTTGTTTTTGAGAGGCATGGCATGCAGTCGCATGTGAGAGGAGCTCTGATACTTAGAAAAGGCTTTCTGAAGGCGTCATTTGGTATCGTATTCCCCTTTGGGTTTGGTTGGGTCTCAGCAAAGCAGATACCAGGGACTGTAAAGGGGTTAAAGTGTTAAAACGGCTCCGGTTCCGTTATTTTAAGGGTTAAAGCTTCCAAATTTGGTGTGCAATACTTTTAAGGCTTTAAGACACTGTGGTGAAAATTTGGTGAATTTTGTACAATTCCTTCATGTTTTTTCGCAATTGCAGTAATAAAGTGTGTTCAGTTTAAAATTTAAAGTGACAGTAACGGTTTTATTTTAAAACGTTTTTTTTGTACTTTATTATCAGTTTATGCCTGTTTTAACATGTCTGAACTACCAGATAGACTGTGTTCTGAATGTGGGAAGCCAGAATTCCTATTCATTTAAATAAATGTGATTTATGTGATAATGACAATGATGCCCAGATGATTCCTCAAGTGAGGGGAGTAAGCATGGTACTGCATCATTCCCTCCTTCGTCTACACGAGTCTTGCCCACTCAGGAGGCCCCTAGTACATCTAGCGCGCCAATACTCCTTACTATGCAACAATTAACGGCTGTAATGGATAATTCTGTCAAAAACATTTTAGCCAAAATGAACCCTTGTCAGCGTAAGCGTGGCTGCTCTGTTTTAGTTACTGAAGAGCATGACGACGCTGATATTAATATCTCTGAAGGGCCCCTAACCCAATCTGAGGGGGCCAGGGAGGTTTTGTTCTGAGGGAGAAATTACTGATTCAGGGAACATTTCTCAACAGGCTGAACCTGATGTAGTTGCATTTAAATTTAAGTTGGAACATCTCCGCATTCTGCTTAAGGAGGTATTATCCACTCTGGATGATTGTGAAAAGTTGGTCATCCCAGAGAAACTATGTAAAATGGACAAGTTCCTAGAGGTGCCGGAGCTCCAGAAGCTTTTCCTATACCCAAGCGGGTGGCGGACATTGTTAATAAAGAATGGGAAAGGCCCGGTATTCCTTTCGTCCCTCCCCCCATATTTAAAAAATTGTTTCCTATGGTCGACCCCAGAAAGGACTTATGGCAGACAGTCCCCAAGGTCGAGGGAGCGGTTTCTACTTTAAACAAACGCACCACTATACCCATAGAGGATAGTTGTGCTTTCAAAGATCCTATGGATAAAAAATTAGAAGGTTTGCTTAAAAAGATGTTTGTTCAGCAGGGTTACCTTCTACAACCAATCTCATGCATTGTCCCTGTCACTACAGCCGCATGTTTCTGGTTTGATGAGCTGATAAAGGCGCTCGATAGTGATTCTCCTCCTTATGAGGAGATTATGGACAGAATCAATGCTCTCAAATTGGCTAATTCTTTCACCCTAGACGCCACTTTGCAATTGGCTAGGTTAGCGGCTAAGATTCTGGGTTTGCTATTGTGGCGCGCAGAGCGCTTTGGTTGAAATCTTGGTCGGCTGATGCGTCTTCCAAGAACAAGCTACTAAACATTCCTTTCAAGGGGAAAACGCTGTTTGGCCCTGACTTGAAAGAGATTATCTCGGATATCACTGGGGGTAAGGGCCACGCCCTTCCTCAGGATCGGCCTTTTCAAGGCGAAAAATAGACCTAATTTTCGTCCCTTTCGTAAAAACGGACCAGCCCAAAGTGCTACGTCCTCTAAGCAAGAGGGTAATACTTCTCAAGCCAAGCCAGCTTGGAGACCAATGCAAGGCTGGAACAAGGGAAGCAGGCCAAGAAGCCTGCCACTGCTACCAAGACAGCATGAAATATTGGCCCCCGATCCGGGACCGGATCTGGTGGGGGGGCAGACTCTCTCTCTTCGCTCAGGCTTGGGCAAGAGATGTTCTGGATCCTTGGGCGCTAGAAATAGTCTCCCAGGGTTATCTCCTGGAATTCAAGGGACTTCCCCCAAGGGGGAGGTTCCACAGGTCTCAGTTGTCTTCAGACCACATAAAAAGACAGGCGTTCTTACATTGTGTAGAAGACCTGTTAAAAATGGGAGTGATTCATCCTGTTCCAATAAGAGAACAAGGGATGGGGTTCTACTCCAATCTGTTCATAGTTCCCAAAAAAGAGGGAACGTTCAGACCAATCTTAGATCTCAAGATCTTAAACAAGTTTCTCAAGGTTCCATCTTTCAAGATGGAAACCATTCGAACTATTCTTCCTTCCATCCAGGAGGGTCAATTCATGACCACGGTGGATTTAAAGGATGCGTATCTACATATTCCTATCCACAAGGAACATCATCGGTTCCTAAGGTTTTCATTCCTGGACAAACATTACCAGTTCGTGGCGCTTCCTTTCGGATTAGCCACTGCTCCAAGGATTTTCACAAAGGTACTAGGGTCCCTTCTAGCGGTGCTAAGACCAAGGGGCATTGCAGTAGTACCTTACCTGGACGACATTCTGATTCAAGCGTCGTCCCTTCCTCAAGCAAAGGCTCACACGGAAATTGTCCTGGCCTTTCTCAGATCTCACGGCTGGAAAGTGAACGTGGAAAGAGTTCTCTATCCCCGTCAACAAGGGTTCCCTTCTTGGGAACAATTATAGACTCCTTAGAAATGAGGATCTTTCTAACAGAGGCCAGAAAAACAAAACTTCTAGACTCTTGTCGGATACTTCATTCCGTTCCTCTTCCTTCCATAGCTCAGTGCATGGAAGTGATCGGGTTGATGGTAGCGGCGATGGACATAGTTCCTTTTGCGCGCATTCATCTAAGACCATTACAACTGTGCATGCTCAGTCAGTGGAATGGGGACTATACAGACTTGTCTCCGAAGATACAAGTAAATCAGAGGACCAGAGACTCACTCCGTTGGTGGCTGTCCCTGGACAATCTGTCTCAAGGGATGACGTTCCGCAGACCAAAGTGGGTCATTGTCACGACCGACGCCAGTCTGATGGGCTGGGGCGCGGTCTGGGCTCCCTGAAAGCTCAGGGTCTTTGGTCTCGGGAAGAATCTCTTCTACCGATAAATATTCTGGAACTGAGAGCGATATTCAATGCTCTCAAGGCCTGGCCTCGGCTAGCGAGGACCAAGTTCATACGGTTTCAATCAGACAACATGACAACTGTTGCGTACATCAACCATCAGGGGGGAACAAGGAGTTCCCTAGCGATGGAAGAAGTGACCAAAATCATTCTATGGGCGGAGTCTCACTCCTGCCACCTGTCTGCTATCCACATCCCAGGAGTGGAAAATTGGGAAGCGGATTTTCTGAGTCGTCAGACATTGCATCCGGGGGAGTGGGAACTCCATCCGGAAATCTTTGCCCAAGTCACTCACCTGTGGGGCATTCCAGACATGGATCTGATGGCCTCTCGTCAGAACTTCAAAGTTCCTTGCTACGGGGCCAGATCCAGGGATCCCAAGGCGGCTCTAGTGGATGCACTAGTAGCACCTTGGACCTTCAAACTAGCTTATGTGTTCCCGCCATTTCCTCTCATCCCCAGGCTGGTAGCCAGGATCAATCAGGAGAGGGCGTCGGTGTTCTTGATAGCTCCTGCGTGGCCACGCAGGACTTGGTATGCAGATCTGGTGAATATGTCATCGGCTCCACCTTGGAAGCTACCTTTGAGACGAGACCTTCTTGTTCAGGGTCCGTTCGAACATCCGAATCTGGTTTCACTCCAGCTGACTGCTTGGAGATTGAACGCTTGATTTTATCGAAGCGAGGATTCTCAGATTCTGTTATCGATACTCTTGTTCAGGCCAGAAAGCCTGTAACTAGAAAGATTTACCACAAAATTTGGAAAAAATATATCTGTTGGTGTGAATCTAAGGATTCCCTTGGGACAAGGTTAAGATTCCTAGGATTCTATCCTTCCTTCAAGAAGGATTGGAAAAAGGATTATCTGCAAGTTCCCTGAAGGGACAGATTTCTGCCTTGTCGGTATTACTTCACAAAAAGCTGGCAGCTGTGCCAGATGTTCAAGCCTTTGTTCAGGCTCTGGTTAGAATCAAGCCTGTTTACAAACCTTTGACTCCTCCTTGGAGTCTCAATTTAGTTCTTTCAGTTCTTCAGGGGGTTCCGTTTGAACCCTTACATTCCGTTGATATTAAGTTATTATCTTGGAAAGTTTTGTTTTTAGTTGCGATTTCTCTGCTAGAAGAGTCTCAGAATTATCTGCTCTGCAGTGTTCTCCTCCTTATCTGGTGTTCCATGCAGATAAGGTGGTTTTACGTACTAAACCTGGTTTTCTTCCAAAAGTTGTTTCTAACAAAACATTAACCAGGAGATTATCGTACCTTCTCTGTGTCCGAAACCAGTTTCAAAGAAGGAACGTTTGTTGCACAATTTGGATGTTGTTCGCGCTCTAAAATTCTATTTAGATGCTACAAAGGATTTTAGACAAACATCTTCCTTGTTTGTTGTTTATTCAGGTAAAAGGAGAGGTCAAAAAGCAACTTCTACCTCTCTCTCTTTTTGGATTAAAAGCATCATCAGATTGGCTTACGAGACTGCCGGACGGCAGCCTCCCGAAAGAATCACAGCTCATTCCACTAGGGCTGTGGCTTCCACATGGGCCTTCAAGAACGAGGCTTCTGTTGATCAGATATGTAGGGCAGCGACTTGGTCTTCACTGCACACTTTTACCAAATTTTACAAGTTTGATACTTTTGCTTCTTCTGAGGCTATTTTTGGGAGAAAGGTTTTGCAAGCCGTGGTGCCTTCCATTTAGGTGACCTGATTTGCTCCCTCCCTTCATCCGTGTCCTAAAGCTTTGGTATTGGTTCCCACAAGTAAGGATGACGCCGTGGACCGGACACACCTATGTTGGAGAAAACAGAATTTATGTTTACCTGATAAATTTCTTTCTCCAACGGTGTGTCCGGTCCACGGCCCGCCCTGGTTTTTTAATCAGGTCTGATAATTTATTTTCTTTAACTACAGTCACCACGGTACCATATGGTTTCTCCTATGCAAATATTCCTCCTTAACGTCGGTCGAATGACTGGGGTAGGCGGAGCCTAGGAGGGATCATGTGACCAGCTTTGCTGGGCTCTTTGCCATTTCCTGTTGGGGAAGAGAATATCCCACAAGTAAGGATGACGCCGTGGACCGGACACACCGTTGGAGAAAGAAATTTATCAGGTAAACATAAATTCTGTTTTTTACAAAGAGAATATAAGAACAAGCAGTTAAAAGAAATTAAACCAGATATGCTTTAAACAAACCAACAAACCCTACTCCAACCAAAGAGTGAGGTAATCCCATGACGATAGATTGACCTTCACTACAACGTTTGATATAGACAAACATATCATAGCTGACAGCCTAAAGAAGAATTGGTCTCTGATAAACACAGACAAGGAGCTCCCACTATATGGGGCACCTCCTCCAAGGATCGGATACCGGTTAGAGCTAGATCGCTAAGAGACCAACTTATTCAAACGGACCTAAGAAAATGATACCCTAAAGATACCTGGCTAAAAGCCAAACCGTGTTTTCGTTGTTTAAGCTGCACTACCTGCGGAGGTCTTTCTACTGGAAAAACTTTCAGACATCCATATTCCAACAAAAAATCTGAAATTAAGCACAGAGTGACATGCACCACACAGTACATAGTATACCTTTTATACTGTGTGTGTGGATTATTTTATGTTGGAAAGACTGTGGACGACTTGCGGACCAGGATGACGAACCATAGGTTTGCCATTAGAACTGCCTTGGAGAAGGATACCTCAGATCAGCCTGTGACCAGACACTTTGCTCAAACCAAACACAAAGTGTCTGACCTAAAGTACATAATTATTGACCATATACCAGTGCCACCTAGAGGAGGAGATCGTGCCAAGATGCTGCTTCAACAGGAAGCCAAATGGATACATGAATTGGGCAACATGGCTCCCCAAGGACTGAATGTAGTCCTTGATTGGCATTGCTTTTTATGAGAGGTCTCAATCCATTATATACTTCTGGGGTATTTTTCTATGATATCTATATACAAAAAAAGTTTTGCTATATCATCTATATATTTTGTCCATTACGACATTTGGATTATTTTTGTTTTTTATTTTTTTCAGTGTGAATTTTGGTTTTCCCTTGATTTTTTTAATTGTTTTCTCTCTGATGAATTTTGTTATGATGGATTTTCGACATAATTAATTCCTTCATGACGTATTTTGTATTTTTCAGGATTAATTTTTTCAGGATGAATTTTGTCATTATGAGATATATTTTTATATTTTTTTCATGATATGTTCTGTGATGGTATTACTAACCAAGACTTCCATGTACATCAATGCATACTTTTGTACAATTTTTTGTGCCATCATTATTTAATCTGATTTTAGTACTGTATTTTAGCTTTCTCATACATGCCCTCTTGTTTCTTCATGTTTCTTTTCTTTTCTGTATATGCCTCTATTCTGACAGTAGCGTTGTATATGTATATTTTTATACTTTGCTGTTTTGGGATATTTATAATATAGGTTGCCACTAGGATGGATTTATTTGAATACAATTGCGTACTATTATCTGTCCCTGACAACACTAGGACTATATTTGAGATACCTCGTAGTACACTATTGCCAGGTATTGTTTATGGGCGTTGGTTTGATACTGCGCTGTGATTGGCTTAGCCTTATCCAATTGAATCTGAATTGAGCCTGTATGCCGATTTTTGATAAATCTCCTATATATCTATGAGATCCCGCTTTTTTACATTATGCTCTGTATTAATCTCCTGTCTGCCTCTTAGTTTTTAATTACCTTATGGATTATTTTTAATTTCACTGGGACTGCCAAGTGGCGTCCGGTCGCCATGACAACGGATGACGTGGAGATGTACTACATGGTTGCTGTGGTTTCCGGTACTCCGGTGGGTGGGGGTTTGGAGTGTATTTAAGCTTGGTAGGTGGTTATCTGTGAAAGTTTTAATGTTGGTTTGAGGACGGAGTAACACCCGAAACATCACCTTAATAAAGAAAAATCTTTACTGCATTTAAGACCCAGTGAGTGCCTTTCAATTTGAACTGTATATACTTTATTTCAAAGTGCACCCTGGGCAGAAGTTACCCTTTATTGATTGTTACTGTGAGTGCTGCACCACCAATGACTGTTATTTATATATATATATATATATATATATATATATATATATATATATATATATATATATAATGTGTGTACAGTACTGTACAAAAGTCTTAGATTTGTTGTTTTAGGAAAGTTTTAATGACCATCTGTATTTATTTTTCGGTCTCTTTATTAAAATACAAACAGGAAATATGTACACAAAATATAAAAAAACACAATTTTCAGAACATAATGGCTTCTTCAGGCAACAGTCTGTATTTAGTGTGATCTCCCTTGGCACTAAGCACATCTTGAGTTCTTTTGGGGAGACTGTCCTGAAATTTTCTGAAGTAATCTTCTGGTATATTATACCAAACTTCATTCAGCACTTCTTTAGATTTAGGTTTTTTAGGTTTTAGGTCTTAATTCTTTCTCTATCCAGATGATGCCATACTGCCTCCATAATATTCATGTCTGGATTCTGTGGAGGCTATTCCATGTCAGTGTTTTATCAACCATTCCCAATCAGGCGCTTTTCAGAAGGAATGGTATGATGAATTAAAACCTACAAATTCAGTGGTATTGGAAACCATTCCGAAGGTGGATTGAGCTATAGCCACCCTTTCCAGGTAGACTACAATTCCTTTGGAGGATAGCACATCTTTAAAAGATTCTGTGGATAGAAAGCTTGAAGGATTTCACAGATGGTCCTTCCAGCTTGCAGGCATTATGTTTATGCCAGCTGTTTTTGTTGGATATGTAACTGCAGGTACTGGGGTTTGGTTGTCAACCTTTCAGTTCCCATTTTAGTGCTCACTGGAGGTGAAGCAGCATTTTTGCCTCAGGATAAAAAGCCTAAGGACAAACATAGTTCCACATGGCATTTTATTTTTTGAGCAATCCAAGAGTCAAAAAGCTTCTTCCTCAGCCCAGACATTGGGTTCTTCCATAAGTTCATTGCAAGTCCAGCCCTTACTGGTCTAAAAGCAAGAAAATCAAGAAGTCTAGTCCAGTCTTAAAGTCTGCATAAAGGTGCAGCCCCCATTCCAGGCCAGTTTTTGATTGGAGGAATATTGAATCTTTTTCTGGTAGCTTAGGAAAGGTGTATTCAAGATACTTGGGAGTTGGAGATAATTTCTCATGGGCATTGAAAAAGCTTTTGTTCAAAAGCTCCATAAGGAAGATTCTTCCTGTCTCACGTTCCTTAATATCCCTTAGAGCCAATGCCATTCTGGTGTGAAGGTTCTGGAAACAACGGGAGTAATTGCTACAGTTTCACCTTCATAAATAAATTGTATTACAACCTTTCGACCAATTTTGAATTTCAAAACTTTTTTCCCATTTTTAAGATAGACAATTGGCATTACTCTTCCTTTTAATGCATGAGGGTCAGTTTGTCTTCCATAGACTTAAAATATGTTTATTTACACATCCTCATTCACAAGGGTATTGTCAGGTTCCTGAGGTTTGCTTACCTACACAAGCATTATCAGTTTGTGGTGCTTCCATTTGGTCTGGCAACAGCACACAGAGTATTTACCAAGGCTCTAGAAGCATTGTTGACTGTGGTTCGAAATCAAGGAGTGTCTGTAGTTCCTTGCTAAGACTATCTTTTCGGAAGGAATGTGATAGAAGCGTCTAGGGAAGTGACCAATCCTGCTGCTAATCAGTTAGACCCCTCAGGAAAAACTAAAATAGGATATGAATGTACAGGTGAAGCAGCGCTAAAGGAAGCACGGATATTAGGTCAAAGGAGATAATGCTAGAAATTGTGTGAAACAATAAGCATTAATATTAAAGTCATAGCATATAATAAGCAATCAAACACAGTTTAAAAGTGGAATAAAATATCGGGACGTCTCCCATGTATCTCTTTAAGATCACAAAAGGTCTTGATAAAGCCCACCATGGGTGAAAAGCGATGACCAGGACTTGCTGTCACTCTAAGTTAATATTGACTTTTAATAGGTTTTTATTCATGACTTGCAGTCATTTGCAAACACTGTGACCCACTTACCTGCATCAAACACCCACCCTGTTCAGTTCAGAGGACTGAACGGAGGGAGGTGTTCAGCGACTACACTACCAATCTGCAAATGTTTCGGCTTTGTAATAGGAGCATTGCCAACTACATCATAATCAGCTGATGAAAAACGGTAGCTGTCATTCCTACCGCTGATTTAACCTCTGGTGACGTAGAGGAGAGTCAGGTGATCTTTCCTGCATCCGTTGTTCCGAAACTCACGGGACATGCATGTTGGATGTGTTTGCCGATTAGCTTGGGAATACAGAGGTCCACCAGCAATACCCGCTAAGGATACAGGTATACAGAATAAGGTAATACCTCCTCCCCACTGGTAACATTATCCCTCTGGACATGGTCCGATCTGCTGAGGGGATATTTGAGCGAACACACAGACTTAAAGTGGAAGTAAACCCTAGCATTGTACAAACGCTAGGATTTACTATTGAAACAAATAAAGGGCACTTTCATTCATGAAGTATAAGATACTTCATGTAGAAAGCTCCTTTATTTGATTCAACCACTTGCCGTTTTTAGCTCCTACAGCAGAGCACGGCTAAAAAAAAATTTGGCTAAGAGGTGACGTTTTCACCTCTTAGCCAATAGCAGTGCGGTAAATCCGGCTCCTATGGGCGCCAAGCCGGATTTACCGCACTGCTATTGGCTAAGAGGTGAAAACATCACCTCTTAGCCAAAAAATTTTTTAGCCGTGGGCTGCAGTAGCGGCTAAAAACGGCGATTGATTGAATCAAATAAAGGAGCTTTCTACATGAAGTACCCTTTATTTGTTTCAATAGTAAATCCTAGCGTTTGTACAACGCTAGGGTTTACTTTTGCTTTAAGGTATAATGCGTCCTAAATCTTTGATCCCACTGCTATTAATGGGTGAATTTTGGTTGCTTATCTGCATTTCCACAGCAGTATAATACTTTCCAATGCCAAGACTGTGTCCTTATTATTTGTAACTATTTTATGCTTGCCAACATTTGACTTTTTATTTTGTGATCTTGAAGAGATACATGGGAGACGTCCCTGATAGTTTATTATTCCACTTTTAACTGTGTGTGTTTGCTTATTATATGCTAATAATTTAATATTAAAGACAATCTTTTGGCCCAAGTACCCTCTATTCTTCTGCCTGTGTCTCACAATCAAGCAGTTTTATTTAACTGCTTCAGTGTCTTTGGTTGGAAAATCATCCAAAAAAGCTCTTTAACTCCTCAGACCTCTGTATGTTTTTCTGGGGTTTATAATCTATTCAGTGTCTATGAGTTTGCCACTGACCAACGCAAAACAACAGTTCTGTATACAACTTAAACTCAGTTGTTTTTCTTACATTGTTCAGTGCATGGAAGTTGTGGGCCTCATGGTTGCTGCCTCAGATGTAGCCCTATTTTCCATATTTCACCTTTGGTCTCACCAGTTGCAAATGCTGCACAAGTCCGATAGAGACCACAATGATTTGTCTGAGGATCATGTTAAATCATAATACAAGATAGATAACATGATGGCAGACTCAAGGTTTGGAGTCTGGGGGTGTTTGAGAGCTGAAGGAGTGTGGTCTCCTTGGAAGGCAAGATAACCACTAAACAATAAAAGAATACAGCATTAAACATCTAGCTTTTATGGCTAAAGGAGTAGCTATGTAGAAGAGAATTGTGGCCAAAAAATTTTAATGGCTGCCTTTGCTTGCTTATACATAGAATTCTTGAAAGAAGAGACCCATCTTTAGAAGAAGAAATGGTAGATATAGGTGCTATTATTTCAAAAATATCTCCCTTATTTCCTAAAAGTGCTCAGGAAAGAGTGTTTCATACCCTAACCGATAATAAATTACATACCTCAGATTACAGAACCGATGCCACAAGGGGAACTAGTAATGTCCCATACCTTTGGTAAAAGGAAGAAGAGATATTCTCTACATTCATACTATAAAGGAACACTGAACCCAAATTTGTTCTTTCATGATTCAGATAGAGCATGACATTTTAAGCAACTCTCTAATTTACTCATATTATCAAATTTTCTTCATTCTCTTGGTATCTTTATTTGAAATGCAAGAATGTAAGTTTAGATGCCGTCCCATTTATGGTGAACACCCTGGGTTGTCCTTGCTGATTGGTGGATAAATTCATCCACCAATAAAAAAGTGCTGTCCAGAGTACTGAATAAAAAAAAAGCTTAGATGCCTTCTTTTTCAAATAAAAATAGCAAGAGAACAAAGAAAAATTGATAATAGGAGTAAATTAGAAAGTTGCTTAAAATTGCATGCTCTATCTGAATCATGAAAGAAAAAATTTGGGTTCAGTGTCCCTTTAAATCTTTCTAGCTATCTAGTTTGACCGATACAATATTTCCCTCATTCAAAACATGGGTGAACAGAAGCTTAAAATCCAAAGAAATGTAGTTACAAACCCTAGAAGTGCTTACAAGAAGCCTTCTAAACAAGGGAGCATGAAAGGAAAATACACGAGATCATGGATATGTGTAATAAGCTTTTGGCTAAATCAGCGTTTTTTTCATTCCAGTCATCAGATCTCTCTTTCAGGCTATATTTTCAGAATTACCCTGCGTGAGAGTAGGTTAATAACCATGGTTACTGATCTTCCTTCAATTATTTACTTCAAATACATTAATCCAACCCAAAGGTATAACCATTTAAAAATGTTTTAACCCTTTGAGTGCTAAGTACTTTTCTCTTGTAAGATGTATCGAGTCCACGGATTCATCCTTACTTGTGGGATATTCTCCTCCCCTACAGGAAGTGGCAAAGAGAGCACCCACAGCAGAGCTGTCTATATAGCTCCCCCCTTAGCTCCACCCCCCAGTCATTCTTTTTGCCTACTTTAAGTACTAGGAAGTGCAGAGCGAGTGTGGTGACAAAAATGTTAGTTTTTTTATTTCTCAAGCAAAAGTTTGTTATTTTAAATGGTGCCAGTGTGTACTATTTACTCTCTGGCAGAAAAGGGATGAAGATTTCTGCAGGGAGGATGATGATCTTAGCACTTTGTAACTAAGATCCACTGCTGTTATCACAAGGGCTGAAGAGTACAGGAAAACTTCAGTTGGGGGAACGGTTTGCATGCTACGCTGCATATGAGGTATGTCCAGTCTATATTTTTCTAGACAGACTGTGTTAATACTAGAAAAGGCTGGCAATATTCCCATGAGGGAAGGGTAAGCTGTATTCAGACACTTGGATAGGAGTTTCAGCTTGCATGAAGGGCTTATTAGTTACTGGTGACACTGTTAGGAAAAAACGTTTTTGTTTATTCAGTAAATAATGCAATTATAACATTTTTTTTGAAGGGACTTAAGGGGTCATTGTGGCTTGTTTTGGGGGGTTTTCTTTCAGGAATTGTTCAACCTCTGTGATAGAGTTAAAAACATGGGTATTTGCAACTTCTATATTTTTTAATTTTGCTGGATAGATAATGGTGGCCTGGTAGCCTTGCTGAATCAGTTTGGAGCAGATTGGAGCTAAGACTCTCCTCCTGGAGGACGTCACAGAGGAGAAGTCCTGGAAGAGGAGAATCCTGAGTCCCCCAATCAATATGGGTTGATTCTTATGAAAGAACTGTAGCAATGTGACTTTATCTTGGAAATTCAAAAGTTTCGCTATTACAGGTCTAGGCCTATGATTCCCTTTGTTGTCTGTCCAGGGCTTACCTAGCCTATGTACTCTTTCAACTATGATCTTGGGGTAATTGGGTGGCAGTTTGAGAAGTTGTGGCAATGTTTCTGAAACAATCATAGCTAAGTCCTCATGGGCCCCATCCTCTGGTATACCAATTATCCTTATATTATTCCTACGGGAGCGATTCTCAAGATCTTCTAATTTGGTCTGTATTGTGGTGATAGATAGGTTGACTGCTTCCAAGTTAGTGTTGTGCAGTGTGGTCAGATCTTCCAGATCTGAAACCCTCTGTTCAGCTTTGCTGATTCTAATGGCAAATTGCCTAACTTCTTGTGAGAGTGATGCAAGATCTTGCTTAATCTCAGCCTTGAGTATATCAAAATTTGGTGTCAAAGCCTCTGAAATTTTGGTAACCAAAATTTGCATGTTATAGGTATCAGATACGGGAGGTAATATAGCAGACGTTTGAGGCTCGGGCGGAGTGTCTGCAGTATTTTTTGCTCTTCTGTCTCTTTGTCTTGCCGCCATCGTTGGCGAGGGAGTCTTGGAGTGAGTGTGAAAAAATTTCTCCATGTGCCGCTGTGACCACAAAAGGAAATAGGGAAAAAAAATAGTACTAGGGGGAGAACCCTCCCCGTGCCTACTGTGGTGAAAATATCACGGAAAAGTGGGGATAAGGAGTGAGGAAAGTGAGGAAATAGTGCCAGTGAGACAATCTGTTGTCAAGGTGCGAAGAGGGGGGGGGGGGAAAGGGAGAGAAGGGGGGGATTAGGGGCCTAAGCCGGGTGAAGTGAGTGAGGCTCGATTGCCAAGGCGATGGTGGCAACAGGAAGGGGGCAGAATCAGAGGACTAGTTTGGCTCAGTATAGAGCCTGGCAGAGATTGGGGCCCAGAGAACCTTATATTAAGGACTAGCCACCAGGCGCAGCCTGTAAAGAAGATTTAGATAGGAAAACTTTTTAATCTCCCTGATATTTATCGTGTAACACCTAAAGTAAATCGGTGTCGGCCATGACTCAGTTATAGAACTTACAGATTGTCTCTCAACACCTTTAATGCTATGATAGAAAAAATGTATACCAAACACTCTGACCTTAGATAAATACCTCTACTAAGTGGAAGGCCAAAAGTATAGCTTCCCGCGGCCCTACACCAGAGAGGTCATGAGTTTACCTGTCAATCAATGAGCATACTAAACATACAAAATATACTAAGGTAATCTTAGGGTAGGGAACCCTATGAACAGGGTAGCTTATGTCACAGATGATATACAATACAAAACAAGTTTAGTCAGTATGATGGGTAAATTAATCTGGTCTGAAAAAGCCAGATAAAGCATGTAGTGAGAAAAATTTAAAAAATTAAAGACAGGGCAGTAGAGAGCCTCGAGAAGTGTAATGTAACTAAGTTCTAAGCTATACTTGCTGACAGAAATGAGTTGTTGGGCGTTAATCTAAAGACCCTATATTTTACAAAAAGCATTCAGCCTCTGCAGCAAGATATGTATAATGTGAACAACAAAGAATATTTTGAATATGAGCCCTCTTCTCTTCCCTCTTATTTTCCGATTTGCCTTTTCTTGTCTTTTTAAATAAAGTGTTTAAATCACCCAATAACTTGTTTCATATTGAGGGTAGATTAATTAAACCTTCAAAGACATCAATTATTACAACAAGCAGTGGTAACAAGACTGTGAAAGAAGTGCCAGAGATGATAGTACATAAAATAATGCAACCTGTTCAAAAAAACAAGAACAAAAAAGAAACGAGAGAAACAATTATATTGTCCCAAAGTCCTATTTTTGTAAGGGAAGATGGATTTTTTCCCCCCCCCCCCCTTTTTTGAAGAGCAGCAATACTCAGGCCAAGATAATTTTAGTGAGGAATAGTTGGCCCGTTATGAATAAAGGGCTTGTTTCAGCATCCCCGGCGCTTATCAAACAAGAAGGGGAGCAAGAGTTCGTTCAGGCTTATAGTAATTTCCCTTAAAAAAGCCTTCTCACTTTGGCTCTCAGCAGTCCCAATATGTAAATTAAAGATAAGTTGTCCCTTGGTTTGATGAATATGCCCTTGCTAGTGTCAGTGCCTGCTTCCAAATCAATTAATATCGCTGCATTTAACTTCTCGCCAGCATGGCTGACGCAAACTCACCCCCTCCTGCGATGTCCTGAGGTCGGTCACCCTCCGTAGTTGTTTCAAGCTCGCTATGACACAGAACCAGTCAGGAGGACGTGCCAGCCAGAAAGTCGGCTTCCCATCCGAAGGCCGCGCTCAGCTCCCCCCACACAGCACCGGTGGGGGGGGGGGGGGGGCTGCGCCACGCCGGGCGGCCGTCACAGCGTGGGAGCAACTGTACAGCGGGTCCGCACTCAGATCCAAGCCCAACTCCCCCCCCGCGCAGCACCGGTGGGGGAGGGAGAGGGACGGGCCCCCAGCGACAAGACTCGCCAGGCGGGCAGCAGCAGCAAGCAGGTAAGTTATTGTGGGACTGTCAGGAAAGGCTGTCGGAGGTGGCGGCTGCAGGGAGGGTCAGGGTCCATTAAGGTTATCAGCGCTGGAGGCAGAAGCAGGCTGACAGGGTAGGGCTACCAGTAAGTGAAGATAGCTTACGTTTGATGGTCAATAAGCAGGTACAAAGTTAATGCCTGTGTGTTAGGTAAAGGAAATTAGGGTCAAAACAGAGGGATGGTGAGCCACTGTTTAGGGTTTCGGAGTAGGTGATGTGTCTGTCAAGGGTAAGCCCCAAGGCAGGGGGCTAGCGCGAAAAAAATCACCGCCAGTGTCCAACAGACTGGAGAGACAAGCTGAGCCACTGCTGTGTAGCTCCTCCTCCACCGGAACCGGATCTCTCTAGCGTTTTGTTTTTTTTTAACCCACATGGTTAATTAAGAGACACTCAAAATATCGAGTGAGGTGGGAGGGGCCTATTTTCGCGCCTCAGTTGCGCAGTTTCTTTTCCTTAGTGACATCTAACTGCTTCTTCAGAGGTCCCTGCTGTGTTTGAGGGCTGTAAAAGAAGTTTTTTTTGTTTTTTTTTCCCCACAAATCGTTCTGAAGGGCAGGTAGGAGTCACAGCAAAGTCCTTTTCTCTTGTTAAGTGTATCCAGTCCACGGATCATCCATTACTTATGGGATATTCTCCTTCCCAACAGGAAGTTGCAAGAGGATCACCCACAGCAGAGCTGCTATATAGCTCCTCCCCTAACTGCCATACCCAGTCATTCTCTTGCAACCCTCAACAAAGATGGAGGTGGTAAGAGGAGAGTGGTGTTTTATACTTTATTTCTTCAATCAAAAGTTTGTTATTTTTAAATGGTACCTGAGTGTGCTGTTTATCTCAGGCAGTATTTAGAAGAAGAATCTGCCTGCATTTTCTATGATCTTAGCAGAAGTAACTAAGATCCATGGCTGTTCTCACATATTCTGAGGAGTGAGGTAACTTCAGAGAGGGAATGGCGTGCAGGTTTTCCTGCAATAAGGTATGTGCAGTTAAAATATTTTTCTAGGGATAGAATTTGCTAGAAAATGCTGCTTATACCGGATTAATGTAAGTAAAGCCTTAAATGCAGTGATAGCTACTGGTATCAGGCTTATTAATAGAGATGCATACTCTTATAAAAATGTAATATAAAACGTTTGCTGGCATGTTAATCGTTTTTATATATGTTTGGTGACAAAACCTAGTTTTTTTCCACATGGCTGGTTTGATTTCTGCCTAGAGACAGTTTCCTGAAGCTTTCCACTGTTGCAATATGAGTGGGAAGGGCCTATTTCTCCAACATAGGTGTGTCCGGTCCACGGCGTCATCCTTACTTGTGGGATATTCTCTTCCCCAACAGGAAATGGCAAAGAGCCCAGCAAAGCTGGTCACATGATCCCTCCTAGGCTCCGCCTACCCCAGTCATTCTCTTTGCCGTTGTACAGGCAACATCTCCACGGAGATGGCTTAGAGTTTTTTAGTGTTTAACTGTAGTTTTTATTATTCAATCAAGAGTTTGTTATTTTGAAATAGTGCTGGTATGTACTATTTACTCAGAAACAGAAAAGAGATGAAGATTTCTGTTTGTATGAGGAAAATGATTTTAGCAACCGTCACTAAAATCCATGGCTGTTCCACACAGGACTGTTGAGAGCAATTAACTTCAGTTGGGGGAACAGTGAGCAGTCTCTTGCTGCTTGAGGTATGACACATTCTAACAAGACGATGTAATGCTGGAAGCTGTCATTTTCCCTATGGGATCCGGTAAGCCATGTTTATTAAGATCGTAAATAAGGGCTTCACAAGGGCTTATTAAGACTGTAGACTTTTTCTGGGCTAAATCGATTCATTATTAACACATATTTAGCCTTGAGGAATCATTTATTCTGGGTATTTTGATATAATAATATCGGCAGGCACTGTTTTAGACACCTTATTCTTTAGGGGCTTTCCCAAATCATAGGCAGAGCCTCATTTTTGCGCCGGTGTTGCGCACTTGTTTTTGAGAGGCATGACATGCAGTCGCATGTGAGAGGAGCTCTGATACTTAGAAAAGACTTTCTGAAGGCGTCATTTGGTATCGTATTCCCCTTTGGGCTTGGTTGGGTCTCAGCAAAGCAGATACCAGGGACTGTAAAGGGGTTAAAGTTAAAAACGGCTCCGGTTCCGTTATTTTAAGGGTTAAAGCTTCCAAATTTGGTGTGCAATACTTTTAAGGCTTTAAGACACTGTGGTGAAAATTTGGTGAATTTTGAACAATTCCTTCATGTTTTTTCGCAATTGCAGTAATAAAGTGTGTTCAGTTTAAAATTTAAAGTGACAGTAACGGTTTTATTTTAAAACGTTTTTTGTACTTTGTTATCAAGTTTATGCCTGTTTAACATGTCTGAACTACCAGATAGACTGTGTTCTGAATGTGGGGAAGCCAGAATTCCTATTCATTTAAATAAATGTGATTTATGTGACAATGACAATGATGCCCAAGATGATTCCTCAAGTGAGGGGAGTAAGCATGGTACTGCATCATTCCCTCCTTCGTCTACACGAGTCTTGCCCACTCAGGAGGCCCCTAGTACATCTAGCGCGCCAATACTCCTTACTATGCAACAATTAACGGCTGTAATGGATAATTCTGTCAAAAACATTTTAGCCAAAATGAACACTTATCAGCGTAAGCGCGACTGCTCTGTTTTAGATACTGAAGAGCATGACGACGCTGATAATAATGGTTCTGAAGGGCCCCTAACCCAGTCTGATGGGGCCAGGGAGGTTTTGTCTGAGGGAGAAATTACTGATTCAGGGAACATTTCTCAACAAGCTGAACCTGATGTGATTACGTTTAAATTTAAGTTGGAACATCTCCGCATTCTGCTTAAGGAGGTATTATCCACTCTGGATGATTGTGACAAGTTGGTCATCCCAGAGAAACTATGTAAAATGGACAAGTTCCTAGAGGTCCCGGGGCTCCCAGAAGCTTTTCCTATACCCAAGCGGGTGGCGGACATTGTTAATAAAGAATGGGAAAGGCCCGGTATTCCTTTCGTCCCTCCCCCCATATTTAAAAAATTGTTTCCTATGGTCGACCCCAGAAAGGACTTATGGCAGACAGTCCCCAAGGTCGAGGGAGCGGTTTCCACTTTAAACAAACGCACCACTATACCCATAGAGGATAGTTGTGCTTTCAAAGATCCTATGGATAAAAAATTAGAAGGTTTACTTAAAAAGATGTTTGTTCAGCAGGGTTACCTTCTACAACCAATTTCATGCATTGTCCCTGTAGCTACAGCCGCATGTTTCTGGTTCGATGAGCTGATAAAGGCGGTCGATAGTGATTCTCCTCCTTATGAGGAGATTATGGACAGAATCAATGCTCTCAAATTGGCTAATTCTTTCACCCTAGACGCCACTTTGCAATTGGCTAGGTTAGCGGCTAAGAATTCTGGGTTTGCTATTGTGGCGCGCAGAGCGCTTTGGTTGAAATCTTGGTCAGCTGATGCGTCTTCCAAGAACAAGCTACTTAACATTCCTTTCAAGGGGAAAACGCTGTTTGGCCCTGACTTGAAAGAGATTATCTCTGATATCACTGGGGGTAAGGGCCACGCCCTTCCTCAGGATCGGCCTTTCAAGGCAAAAAATAAACCTAATTTTCGTCCCTTTCGTAGAAATGGACCAGCCCAAAGTGCTACGTCCTCTAAGCAAGAGGGTAATACTTCTCAAGCCAAGCCAGCTTGGAGACCAATGCAAGGCTGGAACAAGGGAAAGCAGGCCAAGAAACCTGCCACTGCTACCAAGACAGCATGAAATGTTGGCCCCCGATCCGGGACCGGATCTGGTGGGGGGCAGACTCTCTCTCTTCGCTCAGGCTTGGGCAAGAGATGTTCTGGATCCTTGGGCGCTAGAAATAGTCTCCCAAGGTTATCTTCTGGAATTCAAGGGGCTTCCCCCAAGGGGGAGGTTCCACAGGTCTCAGTTGTCTTCAGACCATATAAAAAGACAGGCATTCTTACATTGTGTAGAAGACCTGTTAAAAATGGGAGTGATTCATCCTGTTCCATTAAGAGAACAAGGGATGGGGTTCTACTCCAATCTGTTCATAGTTCCCAAAAAAGAGGGAACGTTCAGACCAATCTTAGATCTCAAGATCTTAAACAAGTTTCTCAAGGTTCCATCGTTCAAGATGGAAACCATTCGAACTATTCTTCCTTCCATCCAGGAAGGTCAATTCATGACCACAGTGGATTTAAAGGATGCGTATCTACATATTCCTATCCACAAGGAACATCATCGGTTCCTAAGGTTCGCATTCCTGGACAAGCATTACCAGTTCGTGGCGCTTCCTTTCGGATTAGCCACTGCTCCAAGGATTTTCACAAAGGTACTAGGGTCCCTTCTAGCTGTGCTAAGACCAAGGGGCATTGCTGTAGTACCTTACTTGGACGACATTCTGATTCAAGCGTCGTCCCTTCCTCAAGCAAAGGCTCACACAGACATTGTCCTGGCCTTTCTCAGATCTCACGGATGGAAAGTGAACGTGGAAAAGAGTTCTCTATCTCCGTCAACAAGGGTTCCCTTCTTGGGAACAATAATAGACTCCTTAGAAATGAGGATTTTTCTGACAGAGGCCAGAAAAACAAAACTTCTAGACTCTTGTCGGATACTTCATTCCGTTCCTCTTCCTTCCATAGCGCAGTGCATGGAAGTGATCGGTTTGATGGTAGCGGCAATGGACATAGTTCCTTTTGCGCGCATTCATCTAAGACCATTACAACTGTGCATGCTCAGTCAGTGGAATGGGGACTATACAGACTTGTCTCCGAAGATACAAGTAAATCAGAGGACCAGAGACTCACTCCGTTGGTGGCTGTCCCAGGACAACCTGTCACAAGGGATGACATTCCGCAGACCGGAGTGGGTCATCGTCACGACCGACGCCAGTCTGATGGGCTGGGGCGCGGTCTGGGGATCCCTGAAAGCTCAGGGTCTTTGGTCTCGGGAAGAATCTCTTCTACCGATAAATATTCTGGAACTGAGAGCGATATTCAATGCTCTCAAGGCTTGGCCTCAGCTAGCGAGGGCCAAGTTCATACGGTTTCAATCAGACAACATGACAACTGTTGCGTACATCAACCATCAGGGGGGAACAAGGAGTTCCCTAGCGATGGAAGAAGTGACCAAAATCATTCTATGGGCGGAGTCTCACTCCTGCCACCTGTCTGCTATCCACATCCCAGGAGTGGAAAATTGGGAAGCGGATTTTCTGAGTCGTCAGACATTGCATCCGGGGGAGTGGGAACTCCATCCGGAAATCTTTGCCCAAGTTACTCAGCTGTGGGGCATTCCAGACATGGATCTGATGGCCTCTCGTCAGAACTCCAAAGTTCCTTGCTACGGGTCCAGATCCAGGGATCCCAAGGCGGCTCTAGTGGATGCACTAGTAGCACCTTGGACCTTCAAACTAGCTTATGTGTTCCCGCCGTTTCCTCTCATCCCCAGGCTGGTAGCCAGGATCAATCAGGAGAGGGCGTCGGTGATCTTGATAGCTCCTGCGTGGCCACGCAGGACTTGGTATGCAGATCTGGTGAATATGTCATCGGCTCCACCTTGGAAGCTACCTTTGAGACGAGACCTTCTTGTTCAGGGTCCGTTCGAACATCCGAATCTGGTTTCACTCCAGCTGACTGCTTGGAGATTGAACGCTTGATCTTATCGAAGCGAGGGTTCTCAGATTCTGTTATCGATACTCTTGTTCAGGCCAGAAAGCCTGTAACTAGAAAGATTTACCACAAAATTTGGAAAAAATATATCTGTTGGTGTGAATCTAAAGGATTCCCTTGGGACAAGGTTAAGATTCCTAAGATTCTATCCTTCCTTCAAGAAGGATTGGAAAAAGGACTATCTGCTAGTTCCCTGAAGGGACAGATTTCTGCCTTGTCTGTGTTACTTCACAAAAAGCTGGCAGCTGTGCCAGATGTTCAAGCCTTTGTTCAGGCTCTGGTTAGAATTAAGCCTGTTTACAAACCTTTGACTCCTCCTTGGAGTCTCAACTTAGTTCTTTCAGTTCTTCAGGGGGTTCCGTTTGAACCCTTACATTCCGTTGATATTAAGTTATTATCTTGGAAAGTTTTGTTTTTAGTTGCAATTTCTTCTGCTAGAAGAGTTTCAGAATTATCTGCTCTGCAGTGTTCTCCTCCTTATCTGGTGTTCCATGCAGATAAGGTGGTTTTACGTACTAAACCTGGTTTTCTTCCAAAAGTTGTTTCTAACAAAAACATTAACCAGGAGATTATCGTACCTTCTCTGTGTCCGAAACCAGTTTCAAAGAAGGAACGTTTGTTGCACAATTTGGATGTTGTTCGCGCTCTAAAATTCTATTTAGATGCTACAAAGGATTTTAGACAAACATCTTCCTTGTTTGTTGTTTATTCCGGTAAAAGGAGAGGTCAAAAAGCAACTTCTACCTCTCTCTCTTTTTGGATTAAAAGCATCATCAGATTGGCTTACGAGACTGCCGGACGGCAGCCTCCCGAAAGAATCACGGCTCATTCCACTAGGGCTGTGGCTTCCACATGGGCCTTCAAGAACGAGGCTTCTGTTGATCAGATATGTAGGGCAGCGACTTGGTCTTCACTGCACACTTTTACCAAATTTTACAAGTTTGATACTTTTGCTTCTTCTGAGGCTATTTTTGGGAGAAAGGTTTTGCAAGCCGTGGTGCCTTCCATTTAGGTGACCTGATTTGCTCCCTCCCTTCATCCGTGTCCTAAAGCTTTGGTATTGGTTCCCACAAGTAAGGATGACGCCGTGGACCGGACACACCTATGTTGGAGAAAACAGAATTTATGTTTACCTGATAAATTAATTTATCCAACGGTGTGTCCGGTCCACGGCCCGCCCTGGTTTTTTTAATCAGGTCTGATAATTTATTTTCTTTAACTACAGTCACCACGGTACCATATGGTTTCTCCTATGCAAATATTCCTCCTTAACGTCGGTCGAATGACTGGGGTAGGCGGAGCCTAGGAGGGATCATGTGACCAGCTTTGCTGGGCTCTTTGCCATTTCCTGTTGGGGAAGAGAATATCCCACAATTAAGGATGACGCCGTGGACCGGACACACCGTTGGAGAAAGTAATTTATCAGGTAAACATAAATTCTGTTTTTAGTGCTTTTCTGTGCAGATAAAAATACTGACAGAGACATTCAGCTTCTTCCTGCATGATCCAGGACATCTCTGAAGGGCTCAAAAGGCTTCAAAGTCGTGTTTGAGGAGGGTAACAATCACAGTAGACTGTGGCAGTTGTTGTGACTGTGTTTAAAAAACGTTTTTGTCATTTATTATTCAGTTTTTGTTATTAAGGGGTTAATTATCCATTTGCAAGTGGGTGCAATGCTCTGCTGACTTGTTACATACACTGTAAAAATTTTGTTAGTGTAACTGCCTTTTTTCACTGTTATTTCACATTTTTTCAAAATTTGTTTCTCTTAAAGGCACAGTAACGTTTTTTATATTGCTTGTTAACTTGCTTTAAAGTGTTTTCCAAGCTTGCTAGTCTGTACAAACATGTCTGAAACAGAGGATACTTGTTCATTATGTTTAAAAGCCATGGTGGAGCCCCATAGGAGAATGTGTACTAAATGTATTGATTTCACCTTAAACTATAAAAGAATTGTCACCAGAGGGGTCTGTGGAGGGGGAAGTTATGCCTACTAACTCTCCCCACGTGTCGGACCCTTTGCCTCTCGCTCAAGGGACGCACGCTAATATGGCGCCAAGTACATCAGGGACGCCCATAGCGATTACTTTGCAGGACATGGCTGCAATCATGAATAATACCCTGTCAGAGGTATTATCCAGATTGCCTGAATTGAGAGGCAAGCGCGATAGCTCTGGGGTTATATGAGATACAGAGCGCGTAGATGCTGTAAGAGCCATGTCTGATACTGCGTCTCAATATGCAGAACCTGAGGACGGAGAGCTTCAGTCTGTGGGTGACGTCTCTGATTCGGGGAGACCTGATTCAGAGATTTCTAATTTTAAATTTAAGCTTGAGAACCTCCGTGTATTGCTTGGGGAGGTATTAGCTACTCTGAATGACTGTGACACAATTGCAGTGCCAGAGAAATTGTGTAGGCTGGATAAATACTATGCAGTGATGGTGAGTACTGATGTTTTTCCAATACCTAAAAGGCTTACAGAAATTATTAGTAAGGAGTGGGATAGGCCCGGTGTGCCCTTTTCCCCACCTCCTATATTTAGAAAAATGTTTCCAATAGATGCCACTACACGGGACTTATGGCAGACTGTCCCTAAGGTGGAGGGAGCAGTTTCTACTTTAGCAAAGCGTACCACTATCCCGGTTGAGGACAGTTGTGCTTTTTCAGATCCAATGGATAAAAAATTAGAGGGTTACCTTAGGAAAATGTTTATTCAACAAGGTTTTATTTTACAGCCCCTTGCATGCATTGCCCCTGTCACTGCTGCGGCGGCATTCTGGTTTGAGGCCCTGGAAGAGGCCATCCATACAGCTCCATTGACTGAAATTGTTGACAAGCTTAGAACTCTTAAGCTAGCTAACTCATTTGTTTCTGATGCCATTGTTCATTTGACTAAACTAACGGCTAAGAATTCCGGATTCGCCATCCAGGCGCGTAGGGCGCTATGGCTCAAATCCTGGTCAGCTGATGTGACTTCAAAGTCTAAATTACTCAACATTCCTTTCAAGGGGCAGACCTTATTCGGGCCTGGTTTGAAAGAAATTATTGCTGACATTACTGAAGGTAAGGGTCATACCCTTCCTCAGGACAGGGCCAAATCAAAGGCCAAACGGTCTAATTTTCGTGCCTTTCGAAATTCCAAGGCAGGTGCAGCATTAACTTCCTCCGCTTCAAGACAAGAGGGAACTTTTGCTCAATCTAAGCAGGCCTGGAAACCTAACCAGTCCTGGAACAAAGGCAAGCAGGCCAGAAAGCCTGCTGCTGCCTCTAAGACAGCATGAAGGAACGGCTCCCTATCCGGCGACGGATCTAGTAGGGGGCAGACTTTTTCTCTTCACCCAGGCGTGGGCAAGAGATGTTCAGGATCCCTGGGCGTTGGAGATCATATCTCAGGGATATCTTCTGGACTTCAAAGCTTCCCCTCCACAAGGGAGATTTCATCTTTCAAGGTTATCTGCAAATCAGATAAAGAAAGAGGCATTCCTACGCTGTGTGCAAGACCTCCTAGTAATGGGAGTGATCCATCCAGTTCCGCGGACGGAACAAGGACAGGTTTTTTTTCAATTCTGTTTGTGGTTCCCAAAAAAGAGGGAACCTTCAGACCAATTTTGGATCTAAAGATCTTAAACAAATTCCTCAGAGTTCCATCTTTCAAAATGGAAACTATTCGGACCATCCTACCCATGATCCAAGAGGGTCAGTACATGACCACAGTGGACTTAAAGGATGCCTACCTTCACATACCGATTCACAAAGATCATCATCGGTTCCTAAGGTTTGCCTTTCTAGACAGGCATTACCAATTTGTAGCTCTTCCCTTCGGGTTGGCTACAGCCCCGAGAATCTTTACGAAGGTTCTGGGCTCACTTCTGGCGGTTCTAAGACCGCGAGGCATAGCGGTGGCTCCGTATCTAGACGACATCCTGTTACAGGCGTCAAGCTTTCAAATTGCCAAGTCTCATACAGAGATAGTTCTGGCATTTCTGAGATCGCACGGGTGGAAAGTGAACGAGGAAAAGAGTTCTCTATCCCCACTCACAAGAGTCTCCTTAGGGACTCTTATAGATTCTGTAGAGATGAAAATTTACCTGACGGAGTCCAGGTTATCAAAACTTCTAAATGCTTGCCGTATTCTTCATTCCATTCCGCGCCCTTTGGTGGCTCAGTGTATGGAGGTGATCGGCTTAATGGTAGCGGCAATGGACATAGTGCCATTTGCACGCCTACAATATTCAATGCTCTTCTGGCTTGGCCTCAGTTAGCAACACTGAGGTTCATCAGATTTCAGTCGGACAATATCACGACTGTAGCTTACATCAACCATCAAGGGGGAACCAGGAGTTCCCTAGCGATGTTAGAGGTCTCAAAAATAATTCGCTGGGCAGAGACTCACTCTTGCCACCTGTCAGCAATCCATATCCCAGGCGTGGAGAACTGGGAGGCTGATTTTCTAAGTCATCAGACTTTTCGCCCGGGGGAGTGGGAACTCCATCCGGAGGTGTTTGCTCAGTTGATTCATCGTTGGGGCAAACCAGAGTTGGATCTCATGGCGTCTCGCTAGAACGCCAAGCTTCCTTGTTACGGATCCAGGTCCAGGGACCCAGAAGCGACGCTGATAGATGCTCTAGCAGCGCCTTGGTTCTTCAACCTGGCTTATGTGTTTCCACCGTTTCCTCTGCTCCCTCGACTGATTGCCAAAATCAAACAGGAGAGAGCATCGGTGATTCTAATAGCGCCTGCGTGGCCACGCAGGACCTGGTATGCAGACCTAGTGGACATGTCATCCTTTCCACCATGGACTCTGCCTCTAAGACAGGACCTTCTAATACAAAGTCCTTTCAATCATCCAAATCTAATTTCTCTGAGACTGACTGCATGGAGATTGAACGCTTGATTCTATCAAAGCGTGGCTTCTCCGAGTCAGTCATTGATACCTTAATACAGGCACGAAAGCCTGTTACCAGGAAAATCTATCACAAGATATGGCGTACATATCTTTACTGGTGTGAATCCAAGAATTACTCATGGAGTAAGGTTAGGATTCCTAGGATATTGTCCTTTCTCCAAGAGGCTTTGGACAAAGGATTATCAGCTAGTTCCTTAAAGGGACAGATTTCTGCTCTGTCTATTCTTTTGCACAAGCGTCTGGCAGAAGTTCCAGACGTCCAGGCATTTTGTTTGGTTAGAATTAAGCCTGTGTTTAAACCTGTTGCTCCCCCATGGAGCTTAAACTTGGTTCTTAAAGTTCTTCAAGGAGTTCCGTTTGAACCCCTTCATTCCATTGATATTAAGCTTTTATCTTGGAAAGTTCTGTTTTTGATGGCTATTTCCTCGGCTCGGAGAGTCTCTGAGCTATCTGCCTTACAATGTGATTCTCCTTATCTGATTTTTCATGCAGATAAGGTAGTTCTGCGTACCAAACCTGGGTTTTTACCTAAGGTGGTTTCTAACAAGAATATCAATCAAGAGATTGTTGTTCCATCATTGTGTCCTTATCCTTCTTCAAAGAAGGAACGTCTTTTACATAATCTGGACGTAGTCCGTGCCTTGAAGTTTTACTTACAAGCTACTAAAGATTTTCGTCAAACATCTTCCCTGTTTGTCGTTTATTCTGGACAGAGGAGAGGTCAAAAAGCTTCGGCAACCTCTCTTTCCTTTTGGCTTCGGAGTATTATACGCCTAGCCTATGAGACTGCTGGACAGCAGCCCCCTGAAAGAATTACAGCTCATTCTACTAGAGCTGTGGCTTCCACCTGGGCCTTTAAAAATGAGGCCTCTGTTGAACAGATTTGCAAGGCCGCGACTTGGTCTTCGCTTCACACTTTTTCAAAATTTTACAAATTTGATACTTTTGCTTCTTCGGAGGCTGTTTTTGGGAGAAAGGTTCTTCAGGCAGTGGTTCCTTCCGCTTAATCCCTGCCTTGTCCCTCCCATTATCCGTGTACTTTAGCTTTGGTATTGGTATCCCATAAGTAATGGATGATCCGTGGACTGGATACACTTGAGAAAACATAATTTATGCTTACCTGATAATTTTATTTCTCTTGTAGTGTATCCAGTCCAGGGCCCGCCCTGTCATTTTAAGGCAGGTCTAAAATTTTATTAAACTACAGTCACCACTGCACCCTATGGTTTCTCCTTTCTCTGTTTGTTTCGGTCGAATGACTGGATATGGCAGTTAGGGGAGGAGCTATATAGCAGCTCTGCTGTGGGTGATCCTCTTGCAACTTCCTGTTGGGAAGGAGAATATCCCATAAGTAATGGATGATCCGTGGACTGGATACACTACAAGAGAAATAAATTTATCAGGTAAGCATAAATTATGTTTTTACCAGTTTTTACGTTTTTTCAATCCGGTTTTTTCATTAAGGGGTTAATTGTTTATTTACACACCAACCAAGCCGCTGCAGACGCGGTAATCCCGGCGTGGACAGTGAACGGGGGCGGACTGATCTAAGCAGGCAGGCAACAAGAGACAGGGGTGCTTGCTGTTGTATACGGCCGGTGTGCCGAAAAATAGTCCAAAATGGTAGAATACAGCAGCCCTAAAGCATAAAGAGTCTCAGGGCAAAAAAAGTAAAAATAAAAATACCTTTATTATAACATGGTTAAAATAGTACACAACACCAAACTCCCTGACTAGTTTTGTGCTCAGTTGAGCACTTAATCATAGGGTGAGTTTGGTAGGAGTTAACTCCCCCTATTTAAAGGGACAGACACACCTGTGAGTGAAAAAATAAAACATAATACAAATATATATAAAAAATACAAATGTATATGTATACATCACAAGAATTATTAAAAATTACATGCACTATGTTAATGAAGAAGAAAAGATGAGAAATCAAACATTAAATTGCTTATGCATCCAATTTGGTTATAATGACACCATTAAGCATATAGATAACTTAATGATTTTAAAATGTCAGTAACTAGAATCCATCTACAAAGCAAACTGAATATGCCCAATGCAAATAAACATTTCTAAATTAAGCATGTATTTAAGCAGATGTTAAACAACCTCAAAAGATGATATGGATATTTGTTAATTGTTTATTTGCATAGCTGTACAAAGTTACTAAGGCTTTATGTTACTGTAAAAATTTTGTTACGTTTACTGCTTTTTTACACTGTTTTGCAGAATTTGTGCAGCTTTTTTTCTCTTAAAGGCACAGTACCGTTTTAATTCTAAGTGTTATTTACTTTGATTATAGTGTTTTCCAAGCTTGCTTGTTACATTACTAGCCTGTTTAACGTGTCTGACACCAAGGATAATCCTTGTTCAATATGTTTGGAAGCCATTGTGGAACCCCCTCTTAGAATGTGTCCCAATTGTACTGATATGTCTATAAACTATAAAGAACATATATTAGCATTTAAAAATAGAGCAATAGATGATTCTCAGTCAGAAGTAAATGAGGGTTCGCCATCTAGCTCTCCCCAAGTGTCGCAACCAGTAACGCCCGCTCAAGTGACGCCAAGTACCTCTAGTGCGTCAAATTCTTTTACTTTACAAGACATGACCACAGTTATGAATACAACCCTCACAGAGTTTTATCTAAACTGCCTGGTTTACAAGGAAAGCGGGACAGCTCTGGGTTTAGGAAAAATGCTGAGCTGTCTGACGCTTTAGTAGCCGTATCAGATATGCCCTCACAATGCTCTGAAGTAGGGGTAAGGGATTTGTTATCTGAGGGAGAAATTTCTGATTCAGGAAAGACGCTTCCTCAGACAGATTCTGATATGACGGCCTTTAAATTTAAGCTTGAACACCTCCGCTTATTGCTCAGGGAGGTATTAGCGACTCTAGATGATTGTGACCCTATAGTGGTTCCAGAGAAATTGTGTAAAATGGATAAATACTTAGAGGTTCCTGTTTATACTGATGTTTTTCCAGTCCCTAAGAGGATTGTGAATATTATTACTAGGAGTGGGATAGACCAGGTGTTCCGTTCACTCCCCCTCCTGTTTTTAAGAAAATGTTTCCCATATCTGACACCATGCAGGACTTGTGGCAGACAGTTCCTAAGGTGGAGGGAGCTATTTCTACTCTGTCTAAGTGTACTACTATACCTATCAAAGACCGTTGTGCTTTCAAAGATCCTATGGATAAAAAATTAGAGGATCTCCTGAAGAAAATTTTTGTTCATCAGGGTTTCTTTCATGTAATTAGCAAGAGTCCATGAGCTAGTGACGAATGGGATATACATTCCTACCAGGAGGGGCAAAGTTTTCCAAACCTCAAAATGCCTATAAATACACCCCTCACCACACCCACAAATCAGTTTTACAAACTTTGCCTCCTATGGAGGTGGTGAAGTAAGTTTGTGCTAGATTCTACGTTGATATGCGCTCCGCAACAGGTTGGAGCCCGGTTTTCCTCTCAGCGTGCAGTGAATGTCAGAGGGATGTGAGGAGAGTATTGCCTATTTGAATGCAATGATCTCCTTCTACGGGGTCTATTTCATAGGTTCTCTGTTATCGGTCGTAGAGATTCATCTCTTACCTCCCTTTTCAGATCGACGATATACTCTTATATATATATATATACCATTACCTCTGCTGATTTTCGTTTCAGTACTGGTTTGGCTTTCTACAACATGTAGACGAGTGTCCTGGGGTAAGTAAATCTTATTTTCTGTGACACTCTAAGCTATGGTTGGGCGCTTTTTTTATAAAGTTCTAAATATATGTATTCAAACATTTATTTGCCTTAACTCAGGATTTTCAACATTCCTTATTTTCAGACAGTCAGTTTCATATTTGGGATGATGCATTTGAATCAATCATTTTTTCTTACCTTAAAAAAATTGACTTTTTCCCTGTGGGCTGTTAGGCTCGCGGGGGCTGAAAATGCTTCATTTTATTGCGTCATTCTTGGCGCAGACTTTTTTAGCGCAAAAAAATCTTTTCTGTTTCCGGCATCATACGTGTCGCCGGAAGTTGCGTCATTTTTTACGTTCTTTTGCGCCAAAAATGTCGGCGTTCCGGATGTGGCGTCATTTTTGGCGCCAAAAGCATTTAGGCGCCAAATAATGTCGGCGTCTTATTTGGCGCTAAAAAAATATGGGCGTCGCTTTTGTCTCCACATTATTTAAGTCTCATTTTTCATTGCTTCTGGTTGCTAGAAGCTTGTTCTTTGGCATTTTTTCCCATTCCTGAAACTGTCATTTAAGGAATTTGATCAATTTTGCTTTATATGTTGTTTTTTCTCTTACATATTGCAAGATGTCTCATGTTGCATCTGAGCCAGAAGATACTTAAGGAAAATCGCTGCCTGGTGCTGGAACTACCAAAGCTAAGTGTATCTGCTGTAAACTTTTGGTAGCTGTTCCTCCAGCTGTTGTTTGTATTAAATGTCATGACAAACTTGTTAATGCAGAAAATATTTCCTTTAGTAAAGTACCATTACCTGTTGCAGTTCCATCAACATCTAATGTTCAGAGTGTTCCTGATAACATAAGAGATTTTGTTTCTGAATCTATTAAGAAGGCTATGTCTGTTATTCCTCCTTCTAGTAAACATAAAAAGTCTTTTAAAACTTCTCTTTATCCAGATGAATTTTTAAATGAACATCATCATTCTGATTCTAATGATTCTTCTGGTTCAGAGGATTCTGTTTCAGAGGTTGATGCTGATAAATCTTCATATTTATTTAAAATGGAATTTATTCGTTCTTTACTTAAAGAAGTCCTAATTGCATTAGAAATTGAAGATTCTGGTCCTCTTGATACTAAATCTAAACGTTTAGATAAGGTCTTTAAATCTCCTGCAGTTATTCCAGAAGTTTTTCCTGGTGCTATTTCTGAAGTAATTTCCAGGGAATGGAATAAATTGGGTAATTTATTTACTCCTTCTAAACGTTTTAAGCAATTATATCCTGTGCCGTCTGACAGATTAGCGTTTTGGGACAAAATCCCTAAAGTTGATGGGGCTATCTCTACCCTTGCTAAACGTACTACTATTCCTACGGCAGATGGTACTTCCTTTAAGGATCCTTTAGATAGGAAAATTGAATCCTTTCTAAGAAAAGCTTATTTGTGTTCAGGTAATCTTCTTAGACCTGCTATATCTTTGGCGGATGTTGCTGCAGCTTCAACTTTTTGGTTGGAAACTTTAGCGCAACAAGTAACAGATCATGATTCTCATAACATTATTATTCTTCTTCAACATGCTAATAATTTTATCTGTGATGCCATTTTTGATATTATCAGAGTTGATGTCAGGTTTATGTCTCTAGCTATTTTAGCTAGAAGAGCTTTATGGCTTAAAACTTGGAATGCTGATATGTCTTCTAAATTGACTCTACTTTCCCTTTCTTTCCAGGGTAATAAATTATTTGGTTCTCAGTTGGATTCTATTATCTCAACTGTTACTGGTGGGAAAGGAACTTTTTTACCACAGGATAAAAAATCTAAGGGTAAAAACAGGGCTAATAATCGTTTTCGTTCCTTTCGTTTCAACAAAGAACAAAAGCCTGATCCTTCATCCTCAGGAGCAGTTTCAGTTTGGAAACCATCTCCAGTCTGGAATAAATCCAAGCCTTCTAGAAAAGCAAAGCCAGCTTCTAAGTCCACATGAAGGTGCGGCCCTCATTCCAGCTCAGCTGGTAGGGGGCAGATTACGTTTTTTCAAAGAAATTTTGATAAATTCTGTTCACAATCTTTGGATTCAGAACATTATTTCAGAAGGGTACAGAATTGGTTTCAAGATAAGACCTCCTGCAAAGAGATTCTTTCTTTCCCATGTCCCAGTAAACCCAACGAAAGCTCAAGCATTTCTGAAATGTGTTTCAGATCTAGAGTTGGCTGGAGTAATTATGCCAGTTCCAGTTCTGGAACAGGGGATGGGGTTTTATTCAAATCTCTTCATTGTACCAAAGAAGGAGAATTCCTTCAGACCAGTTCTGGATCTAAAAATATTGAATCGTTATGTAAGGATACCAACATTCAAAATGGTAACTGTAAGGACTATCCTGCCTTTTGTTCAACAAGGGCATTATATGTCTACAATAGATTTACAGGATGCATATCTGCATATTCCGATTCATCCAGATCACTATCAGTTTCTGAGATTCTCTTTCCTAGACAAGCATTACCAGTTTGTGGCTCTGCCGTTTGGCCTAGCAACAGCTCCAAGAATTTTTACAAAAGTTCTCGGTGCCCTTCTATCTGTAATCAGAGAACAGGGTATTGTGGTATTTCCTTATTTGGACGATATCTTGGTACTTGCTCAGTCTTCACATTTAGCAGAATCTCATACGAATCGACTTTTGTTGTTTCTTCAAAATCATGGTTGGAGGATCAATTCACTAAAAAGTTCATTGATTCCTCAGACAAGGGTAACCTTTTTGGGTTTCCAGATAGATTCAGTGTCCATGACTCTGTCTTTGACAGACAAGAGACGTCTAAAATTGATTTCAGCTTGTCGAAACCTTCAGTCACAATCATTCCCTTCGGTAGCCTTATGCATGGAAATTCTAGGTCTTATGACTGCTGCATCGGACGCGATCCCCTTTGCTCGTTTTCACATGCGACCTCTTCAGCTCTGTATGCTGAACCAATGGTGCAGGGATTACACAAAGATATCTCAATTAATATCTTTAAAACCGATTGTACGACACTCTCTGATGTGGTGGACAGATCACCATCGTTTAGTTCAGGGGGCTTCTTTTGTTCTTCCGACCTGGACTGTAATTTCAACAGATGCAAGTCTTACAGGTTGGGGAGCTGTGTGGGGGTCTCTGACGGCACAAGGGGTTTGGGAATCTCAGGAGGTGAGATTACCGATCAATATTTTGGAACTCCGTGCATTTTTTAGAGCTCTTCAGTCTTGGCCTCTTCTGAAGAGAGAATCGTTCATTTGTTTTCAGACAGACAATGTCACAACTGTGGCATACATCAATCATCAAGGAGGGACTCACAGTCCTCTGGCTATGAAAGAAGTATCTCGAATTCTGGTTTGGGCGGAATCCAGCTCCTGTCTAATCTCTGCGGTTCATATTCCAGGAATAGACAATTGGGAAGCGGATTATCTCAGTCGCCAAACGTTGCATCCGGGTGAATGGTCTCTTCACCCAGAGGTATTTCTTCAGATTGTTCAAATGTGGGAACTTCCAGAAATAGATCTGATGGCTTCTCATCTAAACAAGAAACTTCCCAGGTATCTGTCCAGATCCCGGGATCCTCAGGCGGAGGCAGTGGATGCATTATCACTTCCTTGGAAGTATCATCCTGCCTATATCTTTCCGCCTCTAGTTCTTCTTCCAAGAGTAATCTCCAAGATTCTGAAGGAATGCTCGTTTGTTCTGCTGGTAGCTCCAGCATGGCCTCACAGGTTTTGGTATGCGGATCTTGTCCGGATGGCCTCTTGCCAACCGTGGACTCTTCCGTTAAGACCAGACCTTCTGTCGCAAGGTCCTTTTTTCCATCAGGATCTCAAATCCTTAAATTTAAAGGTATGGAGATTGAACGCTTGATTCTTGGTCAAAGAGGTTTCTCTGACTCTGTGATTAATACTATGTTACAGGCTCGTAAATCTTATAGAGTCTGGAAGACTTATATTTCTTGGTGTCTTTCTCATCATTTTTCCTGGCATTCTTTTAGAATTCCGAGAATTTTACACTTTCTTCAGGATGGTTTAGATAAAGGTTTGTCCGCAAGTTCCTTGAAAGGTCAAATCTCTGCTCTTTCTGTTCTTTTTCACAGAAAGATTGCTAATCTTCCTGATATTCATTGTTTTGTACAAGCCTTGGTTCGTATAAAACCTGTCATTAAGTCAATTTCTCCTCCTTGGAGTTTGAATTTGGTTCTGGGGGCTCTTCAAGCTCCTCCGTTTGAACCTATGCATTCATTGGACATTAAATTACTTTCTTGGAAAGTTTTGTTCCTTTTGGCCATCTCTTCTGCCAGAAGAGTCTCTGAATTGTCTGCTCTTTCTTGTGAGTCTCCTTTTCTGATTTTTCATCAGGATAAGGCAGTGTTGCGAACTTCTTTTGAATTTTTACCTAAGGTTGTGAATTCCATGCCCTAATCCTAAGAATTCTAAGGAGAAATCATTGCATTCTTTGGATGTTGTTAGAGCTTTGAAATATTATGTTGAAGCTACTAAGAATTTCCGAAAGACTTCTAGTCTATTTGTCATCTTTTCCGGTTCTAGAAAAGGCCAGAAAGCTTCTGCCATTTCTTTGGCATCTTGGTTGAAATCTTTAATTCATCATGCCTATGTTGAGTCGGGTAAAACTCCGCCTCAGAGGATTACAGCTCATTCGACTAGGTCAGTTTCTACTTCCTGGGCGTTTAAGAATGAAGCTTCGGTTGATCAGATTTGCAAAGCAGCAACTTGGTCTTCTTTGCATACTTTTACTAAATTCTACCATTTTGATGTGTTTTCTTCTTCTGAAGCAGTTTTTGGTAGAAAAGTACTTCAGGCAGCTGTTTCAGTTTGAATCTTCTGCTTATGTTTTCATTTAAACTTTATTTTGGGTGTGGATTATTTTCAGCAGGAATTGGCTGTCTTTATTTTATCCCTCCCTCTCTAGTGACTCTTGAGTGGAAAGATCCACATCTTGGGTAGTCCCAATACGTGACTAGCTCATGGACTCTTGCTAATTACATGAAATAAAACATAATTTATGTAAGAACTTACCTGATAAATTCATTTCTTTCATATTAGCAAGAGTCCATGAGGCCCACCCTTTTTTGTGGTGGTTATGATTTTTTTGTATAAAGCACAATTATTCCAATTCCTTATTTTTTATGCTTTCGCACTTTTTTCTTATCACCCCACTTCTTGGCTATTCGTTAAACTGATTTGTGGGTGTGGTGAGGGGTGTATTTATAGGCATTTTGAGGTTTGGGAAACTTTGCCCCTCCTGGTAGGAATGTATATCCAATACGTCACTAGCTCATGGACTCTTGCTAATATGAAAGAAATGAATTTATCAGGTAAGTTCTTACATAAATTATGTTTTTTCTCTCCAACCTATTGCGTGCATTGTTCCTGTAACTACTGCAGCTGCTTTCTGGTCTGAGGCTCTAGAAGAGGCTCTTCAGATGGAGACTCCATTAGAAGAGATTATGGACAGAATTAAGGCCCTTAAGTTGGCTAATTCTTTTATTACAAATGCCACATTTCAACTGGCTAAATTAGCGGCAAATAATTCAGGTTTTTCCATTTTAGCACGCAGGGCGTTATGGCTTAAGTCCTGGTCTGCTGATGTGTCATCTAAATCTAAACTTTTGAAAATCCCTTTCAAAGGAAAGACCCTATTCGGGCCTGAACTGAAAGAGATTATTTCAGATATCACTGGAGGGAAAGGTCATGACCTTCCTCAGGATAGATCAAATAAGATGAGGACCAAACAAAATAATTTTCGTTCCTTTCAGAACTTTAAGAGTGGTCCCGCTTCAGCTTCCTCTGCTGCAAGGCAAGAGGGGAATTTTGCCCAATCCAAGTCAGTCTGGAGACCTAACCAGGCTTGGAACAAGGGTAAACAGGCCAAGAAGCCTGCAGCTGCCTCTAAGACAGCATGAAGGGGTAGCCCCCGATCCGGGACCGGATCTAGTAGGGGCAGACTCTCTCTCTCTTCGCTCAGGCTTGGGCAAGAGATGTTCACGATCCCTGGGCTTTAGAGATTGTGTCCCAGGGATATCTTCTGGAATTCAAAGACTCCCTTCCAAGGGGGAGATTTCACATTTCTCGATTGTCTGTAAACCAGACAAAGAGAGAGGCGTTCTTACGCTGTGTAGAAGACCTACATACCATGGGGGTAATCTGCCCAGTCCCAAAAGAGGAACAGGGGCTAGGTTGTTACTCCAACCTGTGGTTCCCAAAAAAGAGGGAACTTTCAGCCTAATCTTGGATCTCAAAATTCTAAACAAGTTCCTCAAAGTTCCATCATTCAAGATGGAGACTATTCGGACTATTCTACCTCTGATCCAGGAGGGTCAATATATGACTACCCGGGACTTAAAGGATGCGTATCTACACATCCCTATTCACAGAAATCATCATCAATTTCTCAGTATTTTCACGAAGGTGCTCGGGTCCCTTCTGGCGGTTCTACGACCATGGGGCATAGCAGTGGCACCTTATCTAGACGACATCTTAATTCAGGCGTCGACATTCCAGCTAGCCAAGTCTCACACGGACATTGTGTTGACTTTTCTGAGATCTCACGGGTGGAAGGTGAACATAAAAAAGAGTTCTCTCTTCCCTCTTACAAGAGTTTCCTTTCTAGGGACTCTGATAGATTCGGTAGAAATTAAAATATTTCTGACGGAGGTCAGAAAATCAAAACTCTTAACCACTTGCCGAGCTCTTGTGGCTCAATGTATGTAGGTAATCGGACTCATGGTAGCGGAAATGGACATAGTTCCTTTTGCCCGCCTACACCTCAGACCACTGCAACTATGCATGCTCAAACATTGGAATTGGGATTATGCAGATTTATCTCCTCAACTGCATCTGGACCAGGAGACCAGAGATTCTCTTCTCTAGTAGTTGTCTCAGGACCACCTGTCTCAGGGAATGTACTTCCGCAGGCCAGAGTGGCTCATTGTAACGACAGAGGACCAAGGAGTTCTCTAGCGATGATGGAGGTAACCAAAATAATCCGATGGGCAGAGGATCATTCTTGCCATCTCTCAGCAATCCACATCCCAGGAGTAGAGAACTGGGAGGCGGATTTCCTAAGTCGTCAGACTTTACATGCGGGGGAGTGGGAACTCCATCCGGAGGTATTTGCCCACCTGATTCAGCTATGGCACATACCAGAATTGGATCTGATGGCGTCCCGTCAGAATGCCAATCTTCCTCGTTACGGGTCCAGGTCCCGGGATCCCAAGGCGCTACTGATAGATGCTCTAGCAGTGCCTTGGTCCTTCAATCTGGCCTATGTATTTCCACCGTTTCCTCTCCTCCCACGTCTGGTTGCCAGAATCAAGCAGGACAGAGCTTTGGTGATTCTGATAGCACCTGCGTGGCCACGCAGGACTTGGTATGCAGACCTAGTGGACATGTCCTCGGTTTCACCGTGGACTTTGCCAATGAGGCGGGACCTTCTATTCCAAGGTCCGTTCACGCATCCAAATCTAATTTCTCTGCGTCTGACTGCTTGGTGATTGAACGCCTGATTCTATCAAAGCGTGGTTTCTCTGAGTCGGTCATTGATACCCTGATTCAGGCTAGTAAGCCTGTCACCAGGAAGATCTATCATAAGATTTGGCGCAAATATCTTTATTGGTGTGAATCCAAAGGTTACTCGTGGAGTAAAATTAGGATTCCTAGAATATTGTCTTTTCTCCAAAAAGGTTTGGAGAAGGGATTATCAGCTAGTTCCCTAAAAGGGCAAATATTTGCTTTGTCTATTCTACTACACAAACGTCTGGCAGATGTCCCAGATGTTCAAGCATTTAGTCAGGCTTTGGTCAGAATTAAGCCTGTATTTAAGCCTGTTGCTCCGCCTTGGAGCCTAAACTTAGTCCTTAAAGTTCTTCAAGGGGTTCCGTTTGAACCTATGCATTCCATAGATATTAAGCTTCTATCTTGGAAAGTTTTGTTTTTAGTAGCTATCTCTTCGGCTCGAAGAGTTTCTGAGCTATCTGCTTTACAATGTGTTTCCCCTTACCTTGTTTTCCATGCAGATAAGGTGGTTTTGCATACTAAACCTGGGTTTCTTCCTAAGGTTGTTTCTAATAAGAATATCAATCAAGAGATTGTTGTTCCTTCTCTATGTCCTAATCCTTCATCAAAGAAGGAACGTCTGTTACACAATCTTAATGTGGTTTGTGCTTTAAAGTTTTACTTACAAGCAACTAAAGATTTTCGTCAAACATCTTCAGTGTTTGTTGTTTATTCTGGTAAACGGAGAGGTCAAAGGGCTACGGCTACCTCTCTCTCCTTTTGGCTGAAAAGCATCATCCGTTTTGGCCTATGAGACTGCTGGACAGCAGCCTCCTGAAAGAATTACTGCTCATTCTACTAGAGCTGTGGCTTCCACATGGGCTTTTAAAAATGAGGCTTCTGTTGAACAGATTTGTAAGGCGGCGACTTGGTCTTTGCTTCATACTTTTTCCAAATTTTACAAATTCGATAATTTTGCTTCTTTAGAGGCTATTTTTGGGAGAAAGGTTCTACAAGCAGTGGTGCCTTCCGTTTAAGGTCCCTGTCTTGTCCCTCCCTTCATCCGTGTCCTAAAGCTTTGGTATTGGTATCCCACAAGTAAGGATGAATCCGTGGACTCGATACATCTTACAAGAGAAAACATAATTTATGCTTACCTGATAAATTTATTTCTCCTGTGATGTATCGAGTCCACGGGCCGCCCTGTTTTTTAAGACAGGCATATATATTTTTATTTTTAAACTTTCAGTCACCACTGCACCCTTTAGTTTCTCCTTTTTCTTCCTAGCCTTCAGTCGGTTGGAGCTAAGGGGCGAGCTATATAGACAGCTTTGCTGTGGGTGCTCTCTTTGCCACTTCCTGTAGGGGAGGAGAATATCCCACAAGTAAGGATGAATCCGTGGACTCGATACATCACAAGAGAAATAAATTTATCAGGTAAGCATAAATTATGTTTTCCACCTGGGTGCTAATCTTTTTTTTAAGTTTTTTTAAGTTTTTTTTTTTTTTGGGGGGGGGGGGAAATGTAACTTTTTTTTTTTTCTTTTCAGATCCCCAAGACTTACACTGTTGGAAAGGTTAGGTTATTACCTTTCCAATGGTGGGTCTTGGGGGGTCTGTAGATGCTTATATGCCTGAGATGAATAAAGTTGCGCAGTGACGTCATCATGCGTGACGTCACCGCGCATATATATAAATATAAATAAAGTTGTGCGGTGACGTCATCATGCGTGACATCACTGTGCATAACGTAAAGCCCAGGCAATGCCTGTCACTATGCAGGGAAGGAGCGGGTGGGAGCCTCCAGATCTCCCTCAAGGTGGGAGAGTTCTAGCGACGGCTCTGAGCCGTCGTTTGCACCAGAGTGGGAAACTCTGCGACGGCTCAGAGCCGTCGTTGGCACTCAAGGGGTTTAGTAATGGAGTGGCTTATCAAACTGTTATATTAAACACACACAAATTAGAAATAAAATTTTGGGTCCTACATTTTTTTGCTGTTGTACTATTGCCTGGTTTTAGCATGCAACCTGTGTTTTTGATTGCCATTACCTGAAGAATGTTGGTTTTATTATTTGGGAACAAGCTCCCGATCTGGGCTGCATTTAGGCACTCAGCTGAATAGCATTGTCAATCTGTTGAATCTAACTAGTGAGCCTTTTGTGATTGGATGCCATATGCAGCCCAGATAATGATGTCATCAGTGGGCTGAGCTTGGCAGCCATTTCAATGTGGCATGAAACCATATTCATTTTAAAAAAAACTTTTTTACCATTCCTGCTGAATGATATAGAAAAGATGCAGGAGGCTATTTGCATCTTAATCTAAGGTAAGACTTTAAGATGACCAAGGTATAGACTTTCCCTTTAATCATGAGGATTTTGTCGACACATTGGAATTTAGCTCTGGTAAGCATATGTTTTGTAAAATGGAAGAATCCTGCAAATAAGGGTGCCCTTCTGTACGTTGCATCTGTGCCAAGGCCCAGGCTTGTTCAAATGCTTCCTATTGCATTTTTTTAATGTGTGGTATATTTTCACTATATATCTGGACTTTGTGGGGGAAAAAGGGGGTTGGGTTTACTGTCCCCATCTTTTCTTCATTGGTTTTTGGATTCTCGTATCTTTATTTGAACGTAGAGAGTTAGGTCAACCAGTGCCGAGAGCATGCTAAGGCACTGTGGCTGAGCTCTGTAGCAACCCAAGGGTTGCAGTTTCGATCCCCGGCGTGGTCCACTCAGCCTTTCATCCTTCCAAGGTTTATAAAATGAGCAGCACCTTGAGACCTTTACAGGTGATTAGCCTCGCTTTACAAGTACCCAATACATACATTCAATACATACAATACAGAGCCAGAAGACACTGTAAAACAAGTCTTTAAAGCATAACATTTTAAAAAACTTTTCAATTTACCTCTATTATCAAATGTGTTTCTTTCTCTTGATATTCTTTCTTGATGGAGCAGGAATGCATTACTGGGAACTAGCTGAATACATCTGGAAAGCCAATGAGAAAAAGCATATATGTACAGCAATACATCAGCAGCTAGCTCCCAGTTCCTGAGCCTACCTAGGTATGCTTTTTAACAAAGGATTCCAAGAGAACTATGCAAATTAGATAGTTTAAGTATAATGAAAAGTTGTTTAAAATGACATGGTCTATCTGAATAATGAAATAAAATTAAAATTTTGGGTTTCATGTCCCTTTTAAAGACACTATCACACTCTAGACAGTAGGCTTAATGTGCAGTTCTGAAAGGATGACTTTTAAGGTCAATGGTTGTCTCAGTCTAAAATTAAGTCCAGCAAAGTTGTTACGAGTGGCACATTGTGAACTTGTGAAGTAGGTTCATCACTATTGGCCTTGACCATTTATGTATATACTTATTTAATGGTAAATGTATACAGTTTGATCATTAGAAAAACTACATTGAAAAGTGTTTTATTTTTATCTTTTTTTGTTTCTTCTTGCAATGCTTTAGCAGATGTTTTTTATATATATAATTAAGTGTACATTGCATAGAGAGCTGCTTCCAGAAGACCAGAAGTCTAAGTGGAATGCTATAAAAGCAGATGGCAAGAGTTGTGGAAATAAATCCAGCATAAATCGTGATTGCGCTCAAGGGATCATGTTTACTTTCAACTCGTAATACGAATGATAAGCCTGATGAGCTCAAACACCCTTGATAACCCTCTTATCGCTTGTGCGCAAACATATGTGCTCCACTCGTAATCTGGCCCCATAATTGGTTATCAGTGGCAGGTTTTCTAAGGAATCTTATCACTAAATTGCAGATATGGAAGATGTTCATTTCAACCAATCTTTCATGTTTCATTAATATTATAGCTATTTCTTTGTACTTATCATATTTTAAATATAAATATGGTTTACACTGGGCAGTCTAGTAATTTTGTTTTTTATGAATAATGCATTCAAAACCTTCTTTCTTTTTTTTTCATTCAGGTCCCGTCAACCAGCCTCTACAGCTCTCTTTTCGTGCCCTGACAAAAACAAGGTTAATTTCATCCCTACAGGATCAGCTTTTTGTCCTGTAAAATTACTAGGGCCCTTGTTGCCTGCTTCAGATTTAACTCTCAAAAACTCTTCAAATCCCATTCAGATTACACCTGTGAGCACTATGACTGTTGAATACCTTTCATCTCAGGTTTCCTGCTCGTCTCTTTCTGAGAACGCCACCAGCACAGTAGACAGCTATGAGGCTAATGGTCATCCATCACTCCAGGACCATAAGCTTGAGATAGAGATGCCTGTTGAAGATCAGGTATCATCCACAAATGCAGCGGCTGCTTCTCTTAACCATGTTTTACTGTAATTTACAGCAGAGCTGGCCTCTGCATCTGAACAAGCTAACTTCAGTCAAGATCACCGACATCTGCATTTGACCAGCTACAAATACAATCCTAAAAAATAATGCTTAGTGCAAACTATAATTTCTGCCAATGTGTATCTTGGAGTGGGACTGAAGCATATTCTTTTTCTTTTTAAGCTGTAAATTGTTAAAGTATATGGTTATCACAGTTTGATTTCAGTGTAGACTATGCATTTCAAAGTATGTCTGACCAGGTAAATTTTACTCTTTGTGTTCAAAATGTGCAGCATTATTTTCACAAAATCAAACGCCTGTTCAATCAGAAAAATGTACTTGCTTTGTTGTGACTTCTGGCAAATACTATAGTTCACAATGATGTTTACAGTTGATACGGGGGGTTTCCTCTGTTTGGTGAAGAAAGCATCTGTTGTGCACAATTCTTGCATCACAGATCCCTCTGGCACTTAAGTTTATTTTTGCATCTTGTTTTAAACACTTGATTACCCCACAAATTGCACAGATCCCATCCTAAGATAAAGCTTTCAGGTACTTCTGTTGAACCGTAAACTCAGGTAACTTGGAATGTAAACCACACTGGGAAAACCCAATCCTTATGACTCTAAAAGCAACTCAAGAGTTGCACACCTCTTCATTTTTTCCCCCTCAAAACATTCCACAATTTGGGGTCAAATCCACTTGGAAGGTCCTGGATAAGGATCATCAGACAAAAACCAGCAATCCTTGTATAGAAAGTAATTGAATTTAAATTTAATTTAATTTTTTTCATGTGTCTGTACTTTACTTTAGAATGCTTATTCTGACTCCATCAAGGATGCAGGTTATTTATATAAAACTAAGCATTCCAGTTTGACAGTTTATTCCATGGAGACCGAGTTGTTTAAAACGCTCACTTATGTTTCCCTGCACATCTTTCTCTAAACTCTTCCACACCCTGCTGACCTAACCCTTTTTTTTAATATAAAGATAGTTTTTTTTTTTATATATATATAAACCTGTAAAATAACAGGTTGCCCTTGATAAAGGAAACAAAGTTAATGTTTAGTTTCTCTCTGGGAATGTGAAATTTGATGATGCATCAATGGTCAAATTAATTTGGCATTTTGATAAATAGCACAAGCAATACTTAATTTCCTGCTGATCAAAATGTCTAAAATTAATATTATGTTAAAATTACTAATTAATTTAAGTAGAGTTATATACAAACATTGTCGTTTGTGATATATGCATCTTTTTTTTCTGCCCCCTCCCCCACCCCCAAGTTGTGGTGTTTTTCCTTATAAAATGATTTTACACAAATTTAGATAATATAACATAAGCACAGTTAATAGATAAATTGCCAGTAGGTATTGCATAAATTGTTTCCTGCTGTAAACGTTTCCTTTTTACTTGCCAAATTATTTGCCTGTCATTCAATAGGAGAATGTTTGTACTGTATGTGACCACACATTCATATTTGAAGTTTGACTCCAAAAATATTTCCCATTTAAAAAGTTGCCTTATCTCTTACTAATTACTTCCTTTTGCCCAGAAGTTGTATTTAATGAATGTGCTACTGTACAGTGCAGTATATATGATAATAGAGATTTCAATATTTAAGTTTTCTATTTATATTTTTATATGTTTAAGCAAATTAAATCTCTTGGTGTAAAGCTGTTTATACAGTATTTAGAAACACTGGAGAAAACGGCGCTAATGTCAACTTATCTCAGGTCCTTGCAAATATTAATCATTATTGTTAGACTCTGGGAAGTTAAAATGGAATTGGGAAGTGAAGCTGATTTTCTTTCAAGGTTAATTATGCCATTTCCAATGTTATTTTAGTTCTTAATGTTGACTAATAAATTAAGGATGATAGTTTCCTTCATGCATATTTTACATGAATAAACAGTCATATCATTTTCTTTGAGAAACTAAATATTAGCTTTCTGTGCACATTTTATGTCATCTGCATTTTCATTGTTTTGAATCAAGGTTGTAAAGAAATTTATTCAAATGCTATGTATATGTCCTAGTTCTCATTTAAGTATAAACAGATGTAGAATTTTTGTTAAATATTGCTAAAATATTTGTACATAGTTATACTGTTATTTCTAGCCAATGTGCTTAACAGTATTCCAGTTACCACACAATATTGCTTGAGCAAAGGAGTGTGTGGCTTTTGTTTTGTATTTTTTCAGTAGAGAGGTTCTTGTGTCTTTATTTAAATAAAGTTGTAGAAAAAAGTAAATTTGTTTATTGTGTTTGTTTAACTATTTTATTGTCTTATGTTTTTTTGTTTTAAATGGAAGACCATAAATGATTAAAAAAAAAAGATGGTCAGTGAATGAGCTAATACTTGTCTAACCGTTGTAGCACTCACTTATACTTTTTTTATGTTTTTATAAAGGGACCGGAGAGAAATCATTCAGCTGGGTATAAAAACCTTATATACTATCTGCTACATTCTATCATTCTGACACTTTGATGGACTTCTGCACCAGATGAAACCACCCACCAAGAAACATAATATTACTAAGCCCGAGATAAAAAAAAGTTACTCAATGTTAGATAGGGGAGGTCTTTTTTTTTTTTTTTGCCGGTGACTAGTGGAAAATTCCAGCTGTGTATGTGTGTGTATTTTTATATATCTATCGTGTGCATTCGGAGGTTACAGATACAGAGTGTTGGTGTTTCACAAGTATAAAATTGGCTCCAAAAATAGTGAAAGGCACGAAGAGCCAACTTTTTCCACATTCAAAGGTATCCAAAAGCTTTGAATACACACGACTACTATTTATCTCTTTCTATCTAATCTATCTACCTAATCTATCATATAACAAAAAGGGAAAAGAAAAAGTACACCCCTAGCCTGCAACTTCTCATTTGGAAAAATAAATACCAATAAGGTGGGCAGCGGGTAAATACCAATTAAGTGGGTGGCGGGTAAACTCCCCTGAAAGAAATGCAGCAATAAATATCAGATGTTTATTACATATTGCAATAAAAAATGCACTAACCACCTCAAAAAATATCATATCTTTCTTTCCTAAGATACAGTGAGTCCACGTAGTCCTCAATTACTGTTGGGAATATCACTCCTGGCCAGCAGGAGGAGGCAAAGAGCACCTATCGCAAAGCTGTTAAGTATCCCTCCCCTTCCTACAATCCCCAGTCTTTCTCTTTGCCTTCAGTGCAAGGAGGAGGTGAAGTATGGTGTCTGTTTTCTCTACAATCAAGATTTTATTATTTTAAAGCCAGAGCAGGCTTGCTCTGTTCTTTTTTGACAATCTGGGTAAAGCTGTACTCCACGTTAGTCTCTTTAGCAGGGCTGTGGTGGCTTTAAAGCAGTTAGGAACTTGTGGGGTGGGCCTCACTGCGTTTTCCTAACAGGTTGCTGTCCTTACATAGACTGCCAGAGTAGGCTTACTCTGTTCTCTGTTGTGTTCACAGGTCTCTGTGAGGAGTGGCTTCCTCTCATACCGGGTGAGCTGTCCTCCTGCCGGACAGCCAGAGGTGCAGGTAAGTGCCATTTTGCTTGCTTTATATAAATAGAAGAAAATAAGTTTGGCACTATATTATGTAAGTCTGCACAACTTTGGGGCTGTAATTCCTGCTGCAGGAATATTGGAACAGGGAGCAGGCACTGGACTGGTGTGTTTTATTGGTGACTCAGAAGTAGTATTTTTTTTTTTATTTTTTTGCTTAAACACTCTTTTTTAGAAATGGCTGTGTGTATTTGCAGGACAAATGGTTGATTCAACTTAGTTTTATTCTGAGACCGGAGCACCGCTGTTACAGGAAGGAGGCGGGTCTTTCTGAGGCGGTTAAGATCTTCCTGCTCAGCGTGCGCTTTTCATAATAGAAGCGACGTAGCTGTTAGCGGAAGTGTCTTTTTGCAGCTCTTTCTCTGGCAACCAGTGGTGTTTGGTGAGAAGGGAATTGCAGTAGCGCACAGCTTCATTAATTTCACTGTACTCGCAACGGACTACAGAGGGGGCAGGTAGGCACCTCAGTGATACGCTGAGGTATAGAGTTGCCTGCTTTAGATAATATACCCTAAGCCTCAATGATTTTCTCTATTGCTTAGTCATTAAAGAATTTTAGTTGTGTTTGAACGTTTATTTTCTACCCTGTTGCTGTTGGAAATTAATCTTAAAGGGAATTTAAAAGGATTTTTTTTTCTTGCAAGATGTGTCACCTGCTGAATGCAAGCTTTATTTAGAGAGTCCAGTTGGACCCCCATTATATTTTTGTTCTGATTGTGTTCAGAGAACTTTAATGTACAAGGACAGACTTTTTATCACTGAGCCATCTCTCTCTCAGGTTGATGCTGCTCAGGCAATGCCGCAGCTTTCTCCCAAGCGTACCAAGCCTTAACACAGTCAGTGCCCTGCGGTTCCTCTCAATCTCCTGGAGGAGTATTTCTGCATGCACAGATTGTGGCCCAGGTATCCTCGGCAGTATCTGAGGCATTAGCTGCCATTCAGGGGCGACGCAAGAGGAAAATTAGAGAATCAAATAATAAGGTCTCGGATCCAGTCCAGACTAACCAAGTTGCGCTTTCTCATAAGTCTGAAGAGAAAGATACTTTGGAAGCTTATGAGGGTGAAATCTCAGATTCAGATAGTGTAATTCCTTCTTCTGATGTTGAAGTTGTTTCCTTCAGATTTAAGCTTGAACACCTTTGTGTTTTGTTAAGAGGTTTTAGCTACCTTGGACAACTTCAACACTCCTGTTGTCAACCCTAAAAAAATCTACAAATTAAATAGAAATTTTGATGTTCCCTCCTCTGTGGAGGTGTTTCCTGTGCCAGACCGTGCTTCTGGGATCATTGCTCGGGAATGGGAGAGACTGGAATTCCTTTTTCCCCGTCTCCAGTGTTCAGAAAAATGTTCCTGGTGGCTGGCTCCTTTAAGGAGTCTTGGCAGACGGTGCCCAAGGTGGAGGGGGTGATGGATAAGAAGCTGAAGGCTTACTTAAAAAAAATGTGTATTCATCAGCGTCTCCAATGGCAACCAACGGTGTGTACTGCTACCGTGTCAAGTGCAGCAACCTATTGGTTTGACGCCTTGTCTGAGTCTCTTCAAGCAGAGACTCCTTTTGAAGAAATTCAAGAAAGGATCAAGGCTCTTAAGTAAGCCAATTCCTTTATTACTGATGCCTCTTTGCAAGTCATCAAGTGGGGAGCCAAAATATCTGTTTTTGCGATCTTGGCATACAGAGGGTTATGACTGAAGTCTTGGTCAGCGGATGTTTTTTCTAAGTCTAAACTTACAAGGTTAAGACCTTGTTTGGCAAAAACTATTTCCGATATCACTGGTGGTAAAGGATCTTTCTCCAACATAGGTGTGTCCGGTCCACGGCGTCATCCTTACTTGTGGGATATTCTCTTCCCCAACAGGAAATGGCAAAGAGCCCAGCAAAGCTGGTCACATGATCCCTCCTAGGCTCCGCCTACCCCAGTCATTCTCTTTGCCGTTGCACCGGCAACATCTCCACGGAGATGGTTAAGAGTTTTTTGGTGTTTAAATGTAGTTTTTATCCTTCAATCAAGTGTTTGTTATTTTAAAATAGTGCTGGTATGTACTATTTACTCTGAAACAGAAAAGAGATGAAGATTTCTGTTTGTAAGAGGAAGATGATTTTAGCAAACGTTACTAAAATCGATTGCTGTTTCCACACAGGACTGTTGAGATGAAGTAACTTCAGTTGGCAGACTTTTCTGCTTGAGGTATGACTGGCCACATTTCTAACAAGACTATGTAATGCTGGAAGGCTGTCATTTCCCCTATGGGGACCGGTAAGCCATTTTCTTAGATTAAGTAAAAGAATAAAGGGCTTTATAAGGGCTTAAAAAACTGGTAGACATTTTTCTGGGCTAAAACGATTACTTTGCTAAGCATATTTGGCAGATTATATCTTTTAATAGTTATTATAATCTTGGGGATTGTTGTAAAAAAACGGCAGGCACTGTATTGGACACCTTTTTCAGATGGGGGCCTTTTCTAGTCATAGGCAGAGCCTCATTTTCGCGCCACTAATGCGCAGTTGTTTTTGGAAAGCAAGGCATGCAGATGCATGTGTGAGGAGCTAAGAACCACTGAAAAAGCTTATAGAAGGCGTCATTTGGTATCGTATTCCCCTCTGGGCTTGGTTGGGTCTCAGCAAAGCAGATACCTGGGACTGTATAGGGGTTAAATGTAAAAACGGCTCCGGTTCCGTTATTTTAAGGGTTAAAGCTTTCAAATTTGGTGTGCAATATTTTTAAGGCTTTAAGACACTGTGGTGAATTTTGAACAATTCCTTCATGCTTTTTCACATATTCAGTAATAAAGTGTGTTCAGTTTAAAATTTAAAGTGACAGTAACGGTTTTATTTTAAAACGTTTTTTGTGCTTTGTTGACTAGTTTAAGCCTGTTTAACATGTCTGAACCATCAGATAAGCGATGTTCTATATGTATGAAAGCCAAGGTTTCTCCCCATTTAGATATATGTGATGATTGTGACATAGTGTCCAAACAAAGTAGGGACAATGATGCCACAGATAATGATATTGCCCAAGATGATTCCTCAAATGAGGGGAGTAAGCATGATACTGCATCACCCCCTTCTGTGTCTACTCCAGTTTTGCCCACACAAGAGGCCCCTAGTACATCTAGTGCGCCAATACTTATTACCATGCAACAATTAACGGCTGTTATGGATAATTCTATTGCAAACATTTTATCTAAAATGCCTACTTATCAGAGTGATTGCTCTGTTTTAAACACTGAAGAGCAAGAGGACGCTGATGATAACTGTTCTGACATACCCTCACACCAATCTGAAGGGGCCAGGAGGGAGGTTTTGTCTGAGGGAGAAATTTCAGATTCAGGAAAAATTTCTCAACAAGCTGAACCTGATGTTGTAACATTTAAATTTAAATTAGAACATCTCCGCGCACTGCTTAAGGAGGTATTATCTACTCTGGATGATTGTGACAATTTGGTCATTCCAGAGAAATTATGTAAGATGGACAAGTTCCTAGAGGTTCCGGTGCCCCCCGATGCTTTTCCTATACCCAAGCGGGTGGCGGACATAGTAAATAAGGAGTGGGAAAGGCCCGGCATACCTTTTGTTCCTCCCCCTATATTTAAGAAATTATTTCCTATAGTCGACCCCAGAAAGGACTTATGGCAGACAGTCCCCAAGGTCGAGGGGGCGGTCTCTACTCTAAACAAACGCACTACTATTCCTATAGAAGATAGTTGTGCTTTCAAAGATCCTATGGATAAAAAATTAGAGGGTTTGCTTAAAAAGATGTTTGTTCAGCAAGGTTACCTTCTACAACCAATTTCATGCATTGTTCCTGTCACTACGGCAGCGTGTTTCTGGTTCGAAGAGCTAGAAAAGTCGCTCAATAAAGAATCTTCGTATGAGGAGGTTATGGACAGAGTTCAAGCACTTAAATTGGCTAACTCTTTTATTTTAGATGCCGCTTTGCAATTAGCTAGATTAGCAGCGAAAAATTCAGGGTTTGCTATCGTGGCGCGCAGAGCGCTTTGGCTAAAGTCTTGGTCAGCGGATGTGTCTTCCAAGACAAAATTGCTTAACATCCCTTTCAAGGGTAAAACACTGTTTGGTCCTGATTTGAAAGAGATTATTTCAGACATCACCGGGGGAAAGGGCCACGCCCTTCCTCAGGATAGGTCTTTTAAGGCTAAAAATAAGCCTAATTTTCGTCCCTTTCGCAGAAACGGACCAGCCTCTAATTCTACATCCTCTAAGCAAGAGGGTAATACTTCTCAACCCAAACCAGCCTGGAGACCGATGCAAGGCTGGAACAAGGGTAAGCAGGCCAAGAAGCCTGCCACTGCTACCAAATCAGCATGAAGGGATGGCCCCCGATCCGGGACCGGATCTGGTGGGGGGCAGACTTTCTCTCTTTGCTCAGGCTTGGGCAAGAGATGTTCAGGATCCTTGGGCACTAGAAATAGTTTCTCAGGGTTATCTCCTGGAATTCAAGGAACTACCCCCAAGGGGAAGGTTCCACAGGTCTCAATTATCTTCAAACCAAATAAAAAGACAGGCATTCTTACATTGTGTAGAAGACCTGTTAAAGATGGGAGTAATTCATCCAGTTCCAATAGGAGAACAAGGAATGGGGTTTTACTCCAACCTGTTCATAGTTCCCAAAAAAGAGGGAACATTCAGACCAATTTTAGATCTCAAGATCCTAAACAAATTTCTCAGGGTTCCATCGTTCAAAATGGAAACCATTCGAACGATCCTTCCTACCATCCAGGAAGGTCAATTTATGACCACGGTGGATTTAAAGGATGCGTACCTACATATTCCTATCCACAAGGAACATCATCAGTTCCTAAGGTTCGCTTTTCTGGACAAGCATTACCAGTTTGTGGCACTTCCATTCGGATTAGCCACTGCTCCGAGAATCTTCACAAAGGTACTAGGGTCCCTTCTAGCGGTTCTAAGACCAAGGGGCATTGCAGTAGTACCTTACTTGGACGACATCCTGATTCAAGCGTCGTCTCTGTCAAAAGCAAAGGCTCATACGGACATCGTCCTAGCCTTTCTCAGATCTCACGGATGGAAAGTGAACAAAGAAAAAAGTTCTCTGTACCCGTCAACAAGAGTTCCCTTCTTGGGAACAATAATAGATTCCTTAGAAATGAGGATTTTTCTGACAGAGGTCATAAAATCAAAACTTCTAAGCTCGTGTCAAGTACTTCATTCTGTTCTTCGTCCTTCCATAGCGCAGTGCATGGAAGTAATAGGATTGATGGTTGCAGCAATGGACATAGTTCCTTTTGCACGAATTCATCTAAGACCATTACAACTGTGCATGCTCAGACAGTGGAATGGGGATTATACAGACTTGTCTCCGACAATTCAAGTAGATCAAAAGACCAGAGATTTACTCCGTTGGTGGCTGATCCTGGACAACCTGTCACAGGGAATGAGCTTCCGCAGACCAGAGTGGGTCATTGTCACGACCGACGCCAGTCTGGTGGGCTGGGGCGCAGTCTGGGAACCCCTGAAAGCTCAGGGTCTATGGTCTCGGGAAGAATCTCTTCTCCCGATAAACATTCTGGAACTGAGAGCGATATTCAATGCTCTCAAAGCTTGGCCTCATCTAGCAAAGGCCAAATTCATAAGGTTTCAATCAGACAACATGACGACTGTTGCATATATCAACCATCAGGGGGGAACAAGGAGTTCCCTGGCGATGGAGGAAGTGACCAAGATAATTCAATGGGCGGAGGATCACTCCTGCCACTTGTCTGCAATCCACATCCCAGGAGTGGAAAATTGGGAAGCGGATTATCTGAGTCGTCAGACATTCCATCCGGGGGAGTGGGAACTCCATCCGGAAATCTTTGCCCAAATAACTCAATTATGGGACATTCCAGACATGGATCTGATGGCATCTCGTCAGAACTTCAAGGTTCCTTGTTACGGGTCCAGATCCAGGGATCCCAAGGCGACTCTAGTAGATGCACTAGTAGCACCTTGGACCTTCAACCTAGCTTATGTATTCCCACCGTTTCCTCTCATTCCCAGGCTGGTAGCCAGGATCAATCAGGAGAGGGCTTCGGTGATCTTGATAGCTCCTGCGTGGCCACGCAGGACTTGGTATGCAGACCTGGTGAATATGTCATCGGCTCTACCATGGAAGCTACCTTTGAGACAGGACCTTCTTGTTCAAGGTCCATTCGAACATCCGAATCTGGTTTCCCTCCAACTGACTGCTTGGAGATTGAACGCTTGATTTTATCAAAGCGTGGGTTTTCAGATTCTGTAATAGATACTCTGATTCAGGCTAGAAAGCCTGTAACTAGAAAAATTTACCATAAAATATGGAAAAAATATATCTGTTGGTGTGAATCTAAAGGATTCCCATGGAACAAGATAAAAATTCCTAAGATTCTATCCTTTCTACAAGAAGGTTTGGAGAAAGGATTATCTGCAAGTTCTTTGAAGGGACAGATCTCTGCTTTATCTGTTTTACTTCACAAAAGGCTGGCAACTGTGCCAGACGTTCAAGCGTTTGTTCAGGCTCTGGTTAGAATCAAGCCTGTTTACAGACCTTTGACTCCTCCCTGGAGTCTAAATCTAGTTCTTTCAGTTCTTCAAGGGGTTCCGTTTGAACCCTTACATTCCGTAGATATTAAGTTATTATCTTGGAAAGTTTTGTTTTTGGTTGCAATTTCTTCTGCTAGAAGAGTTTCAGAGTTATCTGCTCTGCAGTGTTCTCCGCCCTATCTGGTGTTCCATGCAGATAAGGTGGTTTTGCGTACTAAGCCTGGTTTTCTTCCGAAAGTTGTTTCCAACAAAAATATTAACCAGGAGATAGTTGTACCTTCTTTGTGTCCGAATCCAGTTTCAAAGAAGGAACGTTTGTTACACAATTTGGACGTAGTCCGTGCTCTAAAATTCTATTTAGAGGCTACTAAAGATTTCAGACAAACATCTTCTTTGTTTGTTGTTTATTCTGGTAAAAGGAGAGGTCAAAAAGCAACTTCTACCTCTCTTTCTTTTTGGCTTAAAAGCATTATCCGATTGGCTTATGAGACTGCCGGACGGCAGCCTCCTGAAAGAATCACAGCTCACTCCACTAGGGCTGTGGCTTCCACATGGGCCTTCAAGAACGAGGCTTCTGTTGACCAGATATGTAAGGCAGCGACTTGGTCTTCACTGCACACTTTTGCCAAATTTTACAAATTTGATACTTTTGCTTCTTCGGAGGCTATTTTTGGGAGAAATGTTTTGCAAGCCATGGTGCCTTCCATTTAGGTGACCTGATTTGCTCCCTCCCTTCATCCGTGTCCTAAAGCTTTGGTATTGGTTCCCACAAGTAAGGATGACGCCGTGGACCGGACACACCTATGTTGGAGAAAACAGAATTTATGCTTACCTGATAAATTACTTTCTCCAACGGTGTGTCCTGTCCACGGCCCGCCCTGGTTTTTTTAATCAGGTCTGATGAATTATTTTCTCTAACTACAGTCACCACGGTATCATATAGTTTCTCCTATGCATATTTCCTCCTGTACGTCGGTCGAATGACTGGGGTAGGCGGAGCCTAGGAGGGATCATGTGACCAGCTTTGCTGGGCTCTTTGCCATTTCCTGTTGGGGAAGAGAATATCCCACAAGTAAGGATGACGCCGTGGACCGGACACACCGTTGGAGAAAGTAATTTATCAGGTAAGCATAAATTCTGTTTTTCTGCCACAAGACAAGAAGATTAGACCGAAAGGACGTCAGAGTAATTTTCGTTCCTTTTGTAACTTCTCTGCCAAGCAGGAACAGTCCAAGCCTTCTTGGAAACCCAGTCAGTCTTGGCACAAGGGGAAGCAATCCAAGAAGCCCGCAGCTGAGTCTAAGTCAGCATTAAGGGTTCGCTCCCCGTTCCAGGACCGGATCAAGTGGGGGGCAGACTCTCTCTGTTTTCTCAGGCATGGGATACAAGATGTTCTGTACCTGTGGGTTACAAATTGGAATTCAAGGCCGTTCCTCCCAGAGGCAGGTTCCACCTCTCAAGATTATCTGTAGACCAAATAAAAAGAGGTGTTCTTGAAATGTGTACAGGACCTTTCCCTTATGGGAGTGATAGTTACAGTACAAGAACGGGTTCTGGGGTTCTATTCCAATCTGTTTGTGGTTCCTAAAAAGGAGGGAACGTTCAGGCCTATTCTAGATCTAAAGTGTCTAAACAAGTTTCTCAGAGTGCCGTCCTTCAAAATGGAGACTATCCGTTATATTCTCCCTTTAGTGCAAGAGGGTCAGTTCATGAAGACCATAGACCTGAAGGACCCGTACCTCCATGTTCCCATTCACAGGGTGTTAGGTGTTTCTAAGATTTGCCTTTCTGGACAGACACTTTCAGTTTGTGGCTCTTCCTTTTGGCCTTGCCACAGCTCCCATAATTTTTTCAAAGTGCTGGGAACTCTTTTGGCAGTGATTCGGTCTAAGGGAATTGCAGTTGCGCCTTATCTGGACGACATTCTGGTACAGGCGCCATCTTTTCAACTTGCAAAATCTCACACAGACATATTGTTGTTTTTCTTCTCGCTCACGGATGGAAGGTGAATTTGGGAAAGAGTTCCCTTGTTCCGGCCACAAGGTTGGTCTTTCTAGAAACAATTCTAAATTCCCTTTCAATGAAGATATTCCTGACAAAAGTAAGAAAAGCAAAGATTCTGTCCTCTTGCCTATCTCTACAGGCTGTGGTTCATCCATCAGTGGCCCAATGTATGGAGGTGATTGGTCTGATGGTGGCTTCCATGGACATAGTTCCTTTTGCCCGATTCCATCTGAGGGCTCCGTAACTATGCATGCTCAGTCAATGGAACGAGGATTATGCAGATCTGTCTCAAAAGATAGTTCTAGATCAGAGGACAAGAGATTCTCTTCCGTGGTGGCTGTCTCAAGAACATCTGTCTCAGGGGACATGCTTTCGAAGACCTTCATGGGTGATTGTGACCATAGACCCCAGCCTAGTGGGCTGGGCAGCAGTCTGGGACTTGTTGAAGGCGCAGGGACTTTGGTCTCAGGAATAATCTGCTCTCCCTATAAACATCTTGGAGTTGAGAGCCCTCTTCAATGCCTTGATGGCTTGGCCTCAGCTGACTTTAGCCTGGTTTATCAGGTTCCAGTCAGACAACATAACCTTGGTGGCTTACATCAACCACCAGGGAGGAACTCGGAGTTCCTTAGCCATGAAGGAGGTGGGTCGGATAATTCAGTGGGCGGAAGTTCACAATTGTTGTCTGTCATCCACATTCCAGGAGTGGACAACTGGGAGGCGGATTTCCTGAGCAAACAGACTTTTCATCCCAGGGAGTGGGAACTCCATACGGAGGTATTCTCCACATTAACCAGGAGGGAGCATTGATGATTCTCCTGCGTGGCCTTGCAGGATCTGGTTTGCAGACCTAGTGGAAATGTCATCTCTTCCACTGTGGAGACTCCCTCTGAGGAAGGACCTTCTACTGCAGGGACCTTTTCTTCATCCAAATCTCATTTCTCTGAAACTGACTGCTTGGAGATTGAATGCCTGATTTTATCTAAGAGTCGGTAATTGAGACCATGATTCAGGCTCGTAAGCCTGTTACTAGAAGGATTTACCATAAAATATGGCGTAAATTTCTTCATTGGTGTGAATCCGAAGGATACTCTTGGAGTAGGGTGAGGATTCCAAGAATTTTATCTTTTCTCCAGGAGGGTCTGGAGAAGGGTTTATCTGACAGTACCTTAAAGGGACAGATTTCTGCTTTATCTGTTTTGCTGCACAAGCATCTGGTGGATGTGCCAGATGTTCAATCTTTTTGTCAGGCCTTGATTAGAATTAGGCCTGTGTTTAAATCCGTTGCTCCTCCGTGGAGTCTTAATCTTGTTCCTAAAGTTTTGCAACAGGCTCCATTTGAGCCTATGCATTCTATAGATATTAAGTTGTTATCTTGGAAAGTTTTGTTTCTTACAGCTATCTCTTCTGCTCAAAGAGATTCTGAAATTTCTGCTTTACAGTGCGACTCGCCTTATCTTATATTTCATGCCGATAAGGTTGTTCCTCGCACAAAGTTTGGTTTTCTTCCGAAGGTTGTGTCGGACAGAAATATTTATAAGGAGATTGTGGTTCCTTCTTTGTGCCCCAATACTTCTCATAAGGAACGTCTGTTGCACAACTTGGATGTTGTGTGTGCCCTAAAATTTTATTTGCAGACGACTAAGGACTTAAGTCAGTGTTCTGCATTGTTTGTTTTTCTGGAAAACCTAAGGGTCAGAAAGCTATGGCTACTTCTCTTTCTTTCATGTAAGTGGTAAGAGTCAATGAGCTAGTGACATATGGGAAATACATTCCTACCAGGAGGGGGCAAAGTTTCCCAAACCTCAAAATACCTATAAATACACCTCCCACCTCACTTATACCTTAGTTTTACAAACTTTTCCTCCTTGTGGAGGTGGTGAAGCAAAATATGCTTGATTTTCTTCTGTGATAGGTGCTTCTAAGCATATTGAAGCCCAGTTCAAGTACAGTGTTTGAGGGATGTGAAGGGAGTATTGCCTAATGATGCCATGTTTTCACCTATGGGAAATCTATTTTAATGCTCTCTGTAATCGGTCGCATGGATTCATCTGCTGCCTGCCTTTACAGATCAACATTATACTCCTCTACCATTACCTCTGCTGATATGTTTCAGTACTGGATTGGCTGTCTGCTATATGTAGATGGGTGTCTTCTGGTAAGTATCATTTTTAAGACACTCAGCTATGTTTGACACTTTATCTTTTAAAGCTTTAAATGTATATTGTATATGTTTGCCATGAGTCAGGTCTGTGTATTTCCCTTTTGCAGTCTAACAGTTTCAGCATTAAAATTATGTTTATGGGAGTTTTTTAGACTTACCTTGGAGTCTGTTTCTTTCAAATATTTTGTGGGCTTAGGCTCGCGATGACGCAGAATGTTACTTTTTATTGCAACATTTTTGGTGTGAAAATTGGGTGCGAAGTCGCACCTGTCGTGATGCGTAATTTCTTGCGACTTTCTTGTCACAAGGTTTTTTGCCGCAAAGTCGCACCTGTTATGATGCGAGTCGCATCATTTCAGTTGTTAAAGCTTTGGCGCCAAAAAGTTTTTTTCTGCATTTGCCCCATTCTTGGCGCCAAAATTTGTTATATTAAGTCTCTCCCTCTTTTTTGCGCTCATTTGTTTCTTAGAGGGCTAAGTTGCTTACTTTTGATTATTACCTTATTTTTATCATAATCATTTTTTCCCATTCCTGAAACTGCTACTTTGAGGAAATTGGATATGTCTCAGACTGATCCTGCCTCTGATGTTACTGTAGGAACTAAGCTTCCTGAACACAATTCTACCAAGGCTAAGTGTGTATGTTGTAAATTAGCTGAACATCTTCAGCTCAAATATGTGGCACTTGTTACGAAAAATTATTACATGCTGATAATGTTTCTATAAGTACAAATACTTCTACTGTTAAACCTTCAGTTTAATGCACATGATATTCCTGTAGATATAAAAGATATTGCTGCTGCCATAGAGAAAGCTATGACTGCTATTCCGTCTTCAAATACATGTAAAAGGTCTCTCCTAAATTCTCAGAAATCTGATGAAGCTTGTATTGATCGACAGCATACTGAAGTATCTTCTGCTGATGAGGATTTCTCTGGCTCAGAGAATCCTACTTCAGAGACTGAAATTGATAAATCAACTTTTCTTTTTAAGATTAAATATATTCATTCTTTATTAAAGGAACTATTGTTTACTTTGCGTGTTGAGGAATCTAGTCCTCCTGATAACAAGAATAGCAAACGTTTGAATTCTGTTTTTAAAACTTCTGATATTACTCCTGAAGTTTTTCTTATTCCAGATGCTATCTCATATGTTTACTAAGGAATGGTTCTAAACGTGGTACTTCTCGTAACCCTTCTTCTAGGTTTAAAGAAGGGCCATCGTACTACTATTCCTATGGAAGATAGTACTTCCTTTAAGGATCCTTTAGAAAGGAAGATAGAACCCTATATTAGAAAAGAATATTTACATATTCTTAGACCTGTCATTTCTATGGTTGATGTTGCTGCTGCTTCTACTTTTTGGTTGGACAGTTTATTTCAACAGTTAATAGATCCTGAATTATCTAGCATTGTTTTTCAACATGCTAATAATTTCATTTGCAATGCTATATTTGATGTCATTAAGATTGATTTTAAATCTATGTATTTAGCTATTCTTGCTAGAAGAGCTACAGTATATGGCTTAAATCTTGGAATGCTGATATGGTGTCTAAATCTAGATTACTATCTTTATCATTTCAGGGTAGTAATTTATTTGGTTCCCAATTGGATTCTATTATTTCCACTATCACTGGGGGGAAAGGGAGTTTTTTGCCCCAAGATAAAAAATCTAAGGGTAAATTTAAAGCTCCCAATCGTTTTCGTTCCTTTCGTCAGAATAGAGAACAAAAGACCTCTCCTTCCCCTAAGGCCTCGCTCTAATTGGAGACCATCTCTGAATTGGAATAAATCCAAGCCTTATAAAAAAACGAATCCAGCTCCTAAGACTGCATGAAGGGTGCCGCCGTCAAACCAGTTCTACTGGTGGGGGGCAGATAGATATTATTTCAACACATTTGAACAGTTTCTGTTCAAAATCAGGGGATTCAGAATATTGTTTCTCATGTTGCAACAAACCCTGTGAAGGCTCAGGCTTTACAGAAATGTGTTTCAGACCTAGAGCTTTCAGGGACGATTGTTCCAGTTCCTCTGCAGGAACGGGGTTTGGGGTTTTATTCAAATCTATTCATTGTCCCAAAGAAAGAAGATTCATTCAGATCAATTCTGGATCTGAAATTTTTTAATCGTTTTGTAAGAGTCCCAACTTTCAAGATGGTGACTATAAGGACTATTCTGCCTTTTGTTCAGCAAGGTCATTTCATGTCAACAATAGACTTACAGGAATCTTCACATTCTGATTCATCCAGACCACTACCGTTTTCTGAGATTCTCTTTTCTAGACAAGCATTACCAATTTGTGGCTCTTCCATTTGGCCTAGTGACAGCTCAGGGAAGCTTTTCAAAGGTTCTCTGTGCCCTTCTATCTGTAATCAGAGAGCAGGGTATTGCAGTGTTTCCTTATTTGGACGATATCTTGGTACTAGTGTGGTTTCTTCAAGAGTATGGTTGGAGGATCAATTTACAAAAGAGTTTCTTGATTCCTCAGACAAGGGTCACCTTTTTCGGTTTCCAAATAGATTGTGTTTATAACTCTTTCTCTGACAGACAAGAGACGAATGAAGTTAGTTTTAGCTTGTTTAAACCTTCAATATCTATCATTCCCTTCAGTGGCTATGTGCATGGAAGTTTTAGGTCTCATGACTGTAGCATCGGACACAAATCACTTTGCTCGTTTTCATATGAGACCTCTACAGCTTTACATGTTGCACCAATGGTGCAGGGATTATACTCTGATAACACAACTGATATACTTAAATCCCAACACGCAACTCTCTCTCTGACTTGGTGGTTAGACCATCACTTTATTGTTCAAGGGGCCTCATTTGTTCGTACTTCCTGGACTGTGATCGCAACAGATGCAAGTCTTAGAGGTTGGGGAGCTGTCTGGGGGTGTCTGACAGCACAAGGAGTTTGGAAACCTCAAGAGGCGAGGATACCAATCAATATTTTAGAACTCTGTGCTATTTTCAGAGCTCTTCAGGCGTGGCCTGTATTGAAGAGAGAACTTTACATTTGTTTTCAAACAGACAATATCACAACAGTGTCATATGGCAATCATCAAGGAGGTACTCGCAGTCCTTCAGCAATGAAATACTTTCTTGGGCGGAATCCAACTCTTGTCTAATTTCTGCGATTCAAATCCCAGGTGTAGACAATTGGGAAGCGGATTATCTCAGCCGTCAGACTTTACATCTGGGGGAGTGGTCTCTCCATCCAGTGTTTTTTCATCTTGTACAGATTTGGGGTCTTACAGAAATAGATCTGATGGCCTCTCGTCTAAACAAGAAGCTTGCCAGATACCTTTCCAGGTCCAGGTATCCTCAGACGGAGATGGTGGATGCCTTAGCATTTCCTTGGTTTTACCAACCTGCTTATATTTTTCCGCCTCTGGTTTTTCTTCCAAGAGTGATTTTCAAGATCATAATGGAACAATCTCATATGTTTCTGATAGCACCAGCATGGCCTCACAGGTTTTGGTATGCGAATCTTGTCTGGATGTCCAGTTGCCAGCCTTGGCCCCTTCCTTTAAAGCCAGACCTTCTGTCTCAAGTGCCGTTTTTCCATCAGGATCTCAAATCTCTAAATTTGAAGGCATGGAAAATGAACGCTTAGTTCTTAGTCATAGAGGTTTCTCTGACTCAGTGATTAGCACTATAATACAGGCTCTTAAATCTGTTTCAAGGAAAATGTATCATCGTGTTTGTAAACCTATATTTCATGGTGTTCCACTCATAATTATTCTTGGCATTCTTTCAAAATTAACTAGGCTTTTACAGTTTATTCAGGATGGTTTGGATAAGGGTTTGTCTGCAAATACTTGAAAGGACAAATTTCTGTTCTTTCTGTCTTATTTCATAGAAAGATTGCTAAACTTCCTGATATTCACTGTTTTTTGTTCAGGCTTTGATTCATATCAAACCTGTTATTTCATCTATTTCTCTTCCTTGGAGTCTCAATTTGGTTTTGAAGATTTTGCAGGCTCCTCCTTTTGAGCCTATGCATTCTATGGATATTAAACTACTTTCTTGGAAAGTGTTTTCTTTTGGCTATCTCTCCTGCTAGAAGAGTTTCCGAATTGCCTGCTCTCTGTTGTGAGTCTCCTTATCTGATTTCCCATCAAGATAAAGCTGTTTTGCGGACTTCATTTACATTTTTGCTTAAAAATTGTAGGGAAATTGTTGTTCCTTCCTTGTGTCCTTATCCTAAGAATACTCTTGAAAGGTCTTTCCATTCTTTGGATATGGTAAGAGCTTTGAAATATGTTGAGGCTACTAAAGATTTCAGAAAGACTTCTAGTCTATTTGTTTTTTCTGGTTCCAGGAAAGGTCAGAAAGCCTCTGCCATTTCTTTGGCATCTTGTTAGAAACTTTTGATTCACAAAGCTTATTTGGAGGCTTGGCAGTCTCTGCCTCAGAGAAATACAGCTCATTCTACTAGATCAGTTGCCACTTCTTGGGCTTTTAAGAATTAAGCTTCAGTTGATCAAATTTGCAAAGCAGCAACTTGGTTTTCTTTGCATACTTTTACTAAATTTTACCATTTTGATGTGTTTGCTTCTTCGGAAGCAGCCTTTGGTAGAAAGGTTCTTCAGGCAGTTGTCTCAGTTTGATTCTAATGACTTTGATTTGAGTTTTTTTTAATTTTTTAAAGAAAACTTAATTATTTTGGATGTCATTTCTCAGCGGATTTAGCAGCTGTTATTTTATCCCTCCCTTTCTAGTGACTCGTGGTTTTCAACATCTTGGGTATTATATCCCATACATCACTAGCTCATGGACTCTGGCCACTTACATGAATGAAAACATAATTTATGTAAGAACTTACCTGATAAATTAATTTCTTTCATAGTGGCAAGAGTCCATGAGACCCACCCTATTTTTTGTTATGATTTTTTGTATAAAGCACTTTATTTTTTCCAGTTCCTCTTTTTGTATGCTTTTTACTCCTCCTTTTACACCTCACTTCTTGGCTACACGTTAATTGGGCTTCAGAATGCTTAGAAGCGTTTATCATAGAAGAAATCATAAAAATCAAGCACAAACTTACTTCACCACCTCCATAGGAGACAAAGCTTGTAAAACTGAAGTATGTGTGTGGTGGGAGGTGTATTTATAGGCATTTTGAGGTTTGGGAAACTTTGCCCCCTCCTGGTAGGAATGTATATCCCATACGTCACTAGCTCATGGACTCTTGCCACTATGAAAGAAATTAATTTATCAGGTAAGTTCTTACATAAATTTTGTTTTCTCTCGTTGAGAAGTATTATTCGTTTTGCATATGAGACCGCTGGACAGCAGCCTCCTAAGAGAACCACAGCTCATTCTACTACGGCTGTTTTTTCTTCTTGGGCCTTCAAGAACGAAGCTTCTGTTGAGCAGATGTGCAAGGCTGCTACTTGGTCCTCTTTGCATACTTTTTCAAAATGTTACAAGTTTGATACTTTTGCCTCAGCTGAGGCCTCTTTTGAGAGAAAAAGGTTTTTCCATCTGTGGTGCCTTCTATTTAGGTATTCCTGTTTTAGCCCTCCCTGTCCTTTGGCTTGGGCATTGGTTCCCAACAGTAATTGAGGACTCCGTGGATGCACCGTATCCAGAAATAAATTTATCAGGTAAGCATAAATTTTGTTTTCTAAAAAAGTCTCTCTAATGTCCACAGATAATAAACACTAAAGTGTACCCTTGAATTTAAAGTTCAGCAAGCCACAATTATGTTGTCCACTTAAGATTGGTCTGAAGTGCAAAATTACTGGGGGGACAGGAGAATAAGGCAGCAGTTGCTTAAGGCCCAACTCCCTTAAAGTAATCTCGCTCAGAAATCCGCCTACTGAGAGGAAACCCTGTAAACCAAGGTGGACCACACTGAAGGACATTTAAATTTGGGAACGTATCGCTGGTGTATCCTCCTTATTTTGTCACTGTTGCGGTTCTGTTACCACGATCTCCCAAATTTAAGACATTGTGGTGTGGAGAGCCGGATGATTGTGCCCCAGGCAAACAAACTTTCAAAAAGGTCTGACTGACGGTTCTTAAACTGGGGAGGTCACTTTAACGGAAATGCAAAAGTGACAACATAATTTAATATTTTTTAATTGTTTTTACATCTCCCTGCACCCCTGGATATACTTTTGCAGTATCTAGGGATTATGAGATTACTGGACACTCGTATATGAATTATTTGATGCCACTTTCTCCAAAATGTTTCTGCTTAAACACTGCATGTTAGCAACCTGATTTAGATACAGTACTACTTTCTGTCATTTTGGCAAGTATAGCATACTTTGGTTTTGAAAGCTGTCTCTAGGAACATAGCCTTTGGACTTGGAAACAGTTTTTTTTTTGTTCGGTGATTACCCATTCATGATATTTAAAAATATAATTTCTTTCATACAGGTAGTGAATGTCCACAATACATTACTCCTGGGAATTGCACTTCCTTGTCACTAGGAGGAGGCAAAGATTCCCAAACCCCAAGAGCTCTATAAAACCTCTCCCACTTCACAGGTATCTCAGTCTTGTCTTTGCCTCTGCTGGAGATAGTTGTCTGTAGAATCAAATGCACATCTTCATTCTTCAGCGAGGTTTTCAGTCCATGTGGAGGCCATTTTCCCCTCACAGTAGAGTGTCAGAAGGATGTATATGGAGTATGGTTGGTGGCTCTTTTTCACCTCATGCAGGGACTTGTCTTTTGCCTCCTTTTATGGATTTACAATATACTCCTATTCCTTAACCTCTGCAGATCTTTTTCAGTACTGGTTGTGCCTTCTACTGGTTTAGGTGTCTTTTGGCAGGTATCATATTTTTATCTATATGAACCTCTATAGTCTTATGTTGGTATTTATAGTTATATGTTGATTTACAGTATATATATAGCCCTTGGGACAGAATCAATATATTATTCCCCTTTTATTCGATACAAAGTATATACATAGTCGGATAACAGCTGCAAAGGTGGGCTCTGATAGACATAGAAGGTTGTGACAGCAGTGTATGTCTCTATTGATTGTTAAATACAAAGTGTGGGTTTTTTCTGTATTTCCCTAGTACCACATAGTAGTCATCCTAGTTAAGGTACAGATTTAAAGTATAGTTGTAAGGTAATACAAGAGTCATGTCTTTGAATATCTGGAAGGCAAGCCGGACAGATAGGTCAGCATGCTAAGTCACTTTGGCTGAGCTCTGTAGCAACCCAAGGGGTCCCCGGCGAGGTCCACTCAGCCTTTCATCTTTTGATAAAATGAGCAGCGCCTTGAGACCCTTTTGGGTGATTAGCCGCGCTTTACAAGTACTCAATACATACTTAAAATACATACAGTTAGTATAGTTGGAAAGTAAGAGCCAACTTATCATATGTTAACCGCATATAAGACTCTGCAGGGGAAGGATAAAGCAGGATAAGTAAGACCCCACATTTTCCTGCCCTCAAAGTGTGTGTTTTTCACGCATGTACACAAAGCAGAAATACAAATAACACGCTCTGTTTCTTTCTTTCTTCTCACCGCCCACTTTCTTTTTCTGAACACGTACAATAGTACAACACTGTTAGAGTCTATGGAAAAATATATCACAAATGTAAAAACTAGATCCCCTGCCATGCCTTTAAAAAAAAAAAAAAAAAAAGATAAAAAGTCTAAACTATTGCAGGAGGCTAGTCTGGAGGTAAATCAAGAAAGTCCAGTTAAAATGCTGGAGACACAATTAATAATTAATCAGTTGGCCGAATTAATACTGCCACAATTTGAGATAGTCAAAAAAGAGATAATTGATCTTTCACATGAAGTTAGGCAATTCTGTATAAGGTTGACAGAGGTAGAGGCTCGGACCTGGAGGACAGAACTAACACACAGGATGCTAATATGCGGATAAAATGCAAAACATTACAATTAAAAGTTGAGGATTTAGAGCACAGGTCCCGGCGTAGTAATATATATGAATTGTGGGGCTCCCAGAGAGCAAGGAGTATGAAGACTTAATAACGTTTGGGGCAACTTCATTACCTATTTTATTGGGGATTCAACCAGTAAATGGTGCATTACAAGTAGAAAGAGCACATAGGATTGGTAACAGAAAATTTGCAGATGGTAACACACAACCATGGATGGTTTTAATCAAATATCTTAATTTTCAAGACAAGGTCAACATAATGCGTCAGTACAGAAAGGCTCAAACACTCATAATAGATACCAATCAAATTTATTTATTTCAAGATTTTTCTCTGGAGACATCGACCAGGAGGAAAACAATGGCAGCTTTCTGTACAGGGTTGATTAAAGCAGAATTAAAAGCAAGTAGGAGATATCCCGCAAAAATACCAGAACTTAGCATGGAGAGTACCATTGTTTTGAACTCACCTGATGAAGCTAAATCTTTTTGCCTGGATAATAAGATTGAAGTGTGAAATTGCTGCTATAGCCTAGGATCTATACACACAGATTTGTTAATTTATGATGGATATAGAGGACAAAGTGCTGGGTGATTCCTACTTACAGAAAATGTGCTCTAGCATGTGACTATATTGCTTCATATGTCAGGGGAGAGGGGGGGGACCTGAGGGTCTTCTTTTTTGTGTGTGTGTGTGTCTCCCTTTCCCTTAAATATTGAATTAAAAGTAAAATGAGTATACCTTTAAATATAGTATCCTGGAACGTGGGGGGATAACTTCCCCCATCAGACGTAAAAATATTTTTAAAATGCTTAAGAGATATAAACCTGATATCATTTTACTTCAGGAGCTACCCTTGAAAGGCTCTGAGATAGAGAAATTAAAGTCAAATTGGATTTAACAGGAATATGGTATATAACATTATTTAAAAAGAGTTGGACCCATTGGGAGATATATAATACTTCAAATAAAGATAGACAACTCAATATGGACTCTGTGTAACATATGGCCCGAACAGATTTGAGGCAGAGTTCTGGTTCAAGATAAAGCATAAATTATCACCATACTTGATTTGATACTTTGATTATTGCGGGAGACCTGAATTTCACTTTACAGCCAGATCTAGACAGGTTTAGTTTAAAACGTAACCAGGCAAATCGAAGAGAATCCAATTTTTTTCGAGAATATATTAAGACACTCAAGGATATTTGGCATCTACAGCATCCAGACAAGCGGGCATATACTTGTGAATCTAAGGTTCATAAGAATTTCTCACGGATCAATGTTTTTGCTAGATGAACAGCTTTTAAAGTTAGATATAGAAACAAGTATTGCAGATATAATCTTATCAGATCATGCAATAATCAGCCTTAAGATTTTTCCATTAACTAAGTGAGATAGTAAGATTAACACATTCCGTTTTCCAGGCTTAGAGGTGAAGTTAAAGCTTATATGGTGAAGATGGAACGTAAAAACAAAGCCAGGGAGATCCATCTGGCTGATCAGCTGAGGAATACGTATGAAAGATATCTAAGTAACCCCAATACTGCCACATGGGAAAAATATGCACAGGCAAAGGTAGAAAGGGAGAACTTTCTGAAAGAAAAATGGGCGAGTGAAGACTTAAAGGCAAGGACTGTTTATCAAGGATATCAGGGGATATCCGCAAAAGATCTGGCTAGGATTATGACATTTCGGGAAAAAAAAAAATATCATCGTTAATTAAGGAGGGAGATAAATCACATACTAAAGCATCAGACATTAGGGAGGCATTCTGTAAATATTATCAAAAATTATATTCTAGAGAAAACATAAATATGGAAACGAAAGAACAATTTTGGAAGGGGATAAAAGTACAGCAAATAACTTGGGATGCACTCCAACACATCAACTCACAAATTACTACACAGGAAATTAAAAAAAGTAATGAAAAAAGGCTAAATCTAATAAGGTGCCAGGGCCGGATGGCCTTTCAGCAGAATTCTACAAAATTATATTGAATTCAGTGGTAGAGACACTATCTAATTTATATAATAACTACTATTTAAAAAAACGATATGGAGTCACTTTATTTCTCTGATGCGGTAATTACATTAATTTATAAGAAAGGTAAAGATGCAGAAAAAAATGTCATCATAACGTCCAATCTCCCTGCTGAATCACGATTATAAAATATTGATGTCAGTTCTGGCTGAAAGGCTTAAAATAAATTATTGGTGAGTTGAAACATCAAGATCAGACAGGGTTTATACCCGGAAGAAATCCTGTGCGCAATATGTGCAGGGTATTAATTATGTTGGATCATTTTTTTCAAGTTGACCAGGATGGCAGGAGAAGGCCTAAAAATAATAGGAAAATAGACCTTGCAATAGTGACAGTAGATGCAGAAAAAACATTTGATTCAATCATATGCTTACAGCACTGGAGAAGTTTGGTTTCTTTCATGTAATTGACAAGAGTCCATGAGCTAGTGATGTATGGGATATACAATCCTACCAGGAGGGGCAAAGTTTCTCAATCTCAAAATGCCCATAAATACACCCCTCACCACACCCACAATTCAGTTTTACAAACTTTCGGCTAGATTACGAGTTTTGCGGTATGAGTGAAAAAGCAGCGTTAAGCCTCATAACACTGCTTTTTCACTACCGCTGGTATTACGAGTCTTGCAGGTTTAGGGGCACCGCACACGTTTTTGGCCTTAACGCAAATTAACTTACACAATTTGCATAAAGTCTTTTTTCAATGGGACTTCCACAGCGCCGGCATTACGAGTCTGCCTCGGAGGCCAAAAAGTGAGTACACCCTAAAACTTCAAGATCAATACCGTAAACTGAAAGTCAGTAGTTATGAGTTTTATGCTACAACGCCGTAACAGAAAACTCATAACTAAAGTGCTAAAAAGTACACTAACACCCATAAACTACCTATTAACCCCTATACCGAGGCCCTCCCGCATTGCAAACACAAAAACCCCTAATCTGCCGCTCCTGACATCGCCGCCACTAGAATAAATATTAACCCCTAAACCTCCGCACTCCCGCTTCGCAAACACTAGTTAAATATTATTAACCCCTAATCTGCCGCTCCCGACATCTCCGCCACTATAATAAACATATTAACCCCTAAACCGCCATACTCCTGCCTCGCACACACTAGTTAAATATTATTAACCCCTAATCTGCCGCCCCTAGCAACGCCCGCCGCCACCTACCTACATTTATTAACCCCTAATCTGCCGTCCCCAACGTCGCCGCCACTATACTAAATTTATTAACCCCTAAACCTAAGTCTAACCCTAACACCCCCTAACTTAAATATAATTATAATAAATCTAAATAAAACCTACTATTTATAACTAAATAATTCCTATTTAAAACTAAATACCTGTAAAATTAACTCTAAGCTAGCTACAATATAACTAATAGTTACATTGTATCTAGCTTAGGTTTTATTTTTATTTTACAAGCAAGTTTGTATTTATTTTAACTAGGTAGAATAGTTACTAAATAGTTATTAACTATTTACTAACTACCTAGCTAAAATAAATACAAATTTACCTGTAAAATAAAACCTAACCTTACACTACAATTAAATAAATTACCTAAATTAAATATAATTACCTAAATTACAAAAAACCCCACTAAATTAAACAAAATAAAAAAAGAAATGATCAAGTATTTAAACTAATTACACCTAATCTAATAGCCCTATCAAAATAAAAAAGCCCCCCCCCCCAAAATAACAAAAAGCCCTAGCCTAAACGAAACTACCAATAGCCCTTAAAAGGGCCTTTTGAGGGGAATTGCCCCAAAGAAATCAGCTCTTTTACCTGTAAAAAAAAATACAAACACCCCCCCAACAGTAAAACCCACCACCCACGCAACCAACCCCCCAAATAAAATCCTAACTAAAAAAAACCTAAGCTCCCCATTGCATTTGTATGGGCATTGCCCTTAAAAGGGCATTTAGCTCTTTTTCAATTGCCCAAACCCCTAATCTAAAAATAAAACCCACCCAATAAACCCTTAAAAAAGCCTAACACTAACCCCCGAAGATCCACTTACAGTTTTGAAGACCCGACATCCATCCTCAACGAAGCGGCATAAGTCCTCATCGAAGCCCACAGAAGTGTTCATCCAAGCGGCCGAAGTCTTCAACCAAGCCCTCAGAAGTCTTCATCCAGATGGCATCTTCTATCTTCATCCATCCGGCGAGGAGCGGGTCCATCTTCAAGATATCCGGCGCGGAGCATCCTCTTCAATCGAAGTCTTCTTGATGAATGAAGGTTCCTTTAAATGACGTCATCCAAGATGGCGTCCCTTGAATTCCAATTGGCTGGTAGAATTCTATCAGCCAATCGGAATTAAAGGTGAAAACATTCTATTGGCTGATGCAATCATCCAATAGGATTGAGCTTCAATCCTATTGGCTGATCCAATCAGCCAATAGGATTGAGCTTGCATTCTATTGGCTGTTTCATTCAGATAGAATTCTATCAGCCAATCAGAATTTAAGGGACGCCATCTTGGATGATGTCATTTAAAGGAACCTTCATTCAGCAAGAAGACTTCGATTGAAGAGGATGCTCCGCGCCGGATGTCTTGAATATGGACCCGCTCTGCGCCGGATGGATGAAGATAGAAGATGCCGTCTGGATGAAGACTTCTGCGGATGAGGACTTCTGCCGCTTCGTTGAGGATGGATGTCAGGTATTCAAAACTGTAAGTGGATCTTCGGGGGTTAGTGTTAGGCTTTTTTAAGGGTTTATTGGGTGGGTTTTATTTTTAGATTAGGGGTTTGGGCAATTGAAAAAGAGCTAAATGCCCGTTTAAGAGCAATGCCCATACAAATGCCCTTTTCAGGGCAATGGGGAGCTTAGGTTTTTTTAGTTAGGATTTTATTTGGGGAGTTGGTTGTGTGGGTGGTGGGTTTTACTGTTTGGGGGGTGTTTGTATTTTTTTTTACAAGTAAAAGAGCTGATATCTTTGGGGCAATGCCCCGCAAAAGGCCCTTTTAAGGGCTATTGGTAGTTTAGTTTAGGCTAGGTTTTTTTTATTTTGGGGGGCTTTTTTATTTTGATAAGGCTATTAGATTAGGTGTAATTCGTTTCAATATTTGATAATTTCTTTTTTTATTTTGTGTAATTTAGTGTTTGTTTGTTTTTGTAATTTAGGTAATTGCATTTAATTTAGTTAATTTATTTAATTTTAGTGTAATGTTAGGTGTTAGTGTAACCCAGGTTAGGTTTTATTTTACAGGTAAATTTGTATTTATTTTAGCTAGGTAGTTAGTAAATAGTTAATAACTATTTAGTAACTATTCTACCTAGTTAAAATAAATACAAACTTGCCTGTAAAATAAAAATAAACCCTAAGCTAGCTACAATGTAACTGTTAGTTATATTGTAGCTAGCTTAGGGTCTATTTTACAGGTAAGTATATTAGTTTTAAATAGGAATTATTTAGTTATTAATAGTAGGTTTTATTTAGATTTATTTTAATTATATTTAAGTTAGGGGGTGTTAGGGTTAGACTTAGGTTTAGGGGTTAATAAATTTAGTATAGTGGCGGTGACGTTGGGGGTGGCAGATTAGGGGTTAATAATATTTAACTAGTGTTTACGATGTGGGAGTACGGCGGTTTAGGGGTTATTATGTTTTTTATAGTGGCAGCGGTGTCCGGAGCGGCAGATTAGGGGTTAATAAGTATAATGTAGGTGTCGGGGGCGGCAGATTAGGGGTTAATAAGTGTAAGATTAGGGGTGTTTAGACTCGAAGTTCATGTTAGGATGTTAGGTGTAAACATAAATTTTGTTTCCCCATAGGAGTCAATGGGGCTGCGTTAGTGAGCTTTGCGCTGCTTTATTGCAGGTGTTAGGCTTTTTTTGAGCCGGCTCTCCCCATTGATGTCTATGGGGAAATCGTGCACGAGCACGTAAAACCAGCTCACCGCTGACTTAAGCAGCGCTGGTATTGGAGTGCGGTATGGAGCACAATTTTGCTCTACGCTCACTTCTTGCCTGTTAACGCCGGGTTTATGAAAACCTGTAATACCAGCGCTGTAGGGAAGTGAGTGGTGTCAATAACTTGCAAGTTAGCACCAAGCAGCTCTTACCGCAAAACTCATAATCTAGTCGTTTGCCTCCTATGGAGGTGGTGAAGTAAGTTTGTGCTTAGATTCTACGTTGATATGCGCTTCTCAGCATTTTTGAAGCCTGATTCAGAGTACAGCGAATGTCAGAGGGTTGTGAAGGGAGTATCACCTATTGAATGCAATGGTTTTCCTCACGGGAGGTCTATTTCATAGGTTCTCTGTTATCGGTCGTAGAGATTCATCTCCTTACCTCCCTTTTTCAGATCGACGATATACTCTCATATTCCATTACCTCTACTGATAAATGTTTCAGTACTGGTTTGGCTATCTGCTATATGTGGATGGGTTTCTTTTGGTAAGTATGTTTTCATTACTTAAGACACTTTCAGCTATGGTTTGGCACTTTATGTATTAATATAAAGTTCTAAATATATGTATTGTACTTATATTTGCCATGAGTCAGGTTTATGTATGTTTCCTTTTGCAGACTGGCAGTTTCATATTTGGGAAAAGCATATTTAGGAAAATATTTTTTCTTACCTGGGGTATAGTCTTTTTTCTATTGACTATTTTCTCTTTAATTTCCGCGGGCAAAATTAGGCTTGCGAGGGCGCAAAATGCCAAAGTTATTGCTTCATTCTTTTCGGTGCAAGAAAAAAAAATTTTGCCACAAAGTTACGTCCGATGACGCAAATTCTTAATTTCCGGCGTCTTAGTTGATGCCGAGTTCCTTGCTCAAGGTTGCATCATCAATGACGCGAGTGTGTCATTTCCGGATGTTGTTAGCGCCAAAACAAATTTCAGTTACGTGCGTCATACTTGGCGCCAAATAATTTCATTATTTAAAACCCCATTCCTATGTGCCTCTTGCCTTTTTCTATGTTAGAGGGTTATGCTGTTTGCATTTTTTTCCATTCCTGAAACTGCCATATATGGAAATTGATCATTTTGCTTTATATGTTTTTTCTCTTACATTTGCAAGATTTCTCAATCTGATCCTGTCTCAGAAACCACTGTTGGAACCATGCTGCCTGATAACAGTTCTACCAAAGCTAAGTGCATTTGTTGTAAATTTGTGGAGATTATATCTCCAGCTGTGGTATGTAATAGTTGTCATGATAAGCTTTTACATGCAGAGAATGTGTTCATCAGTAATAGTACTATGCCTGTTGTTCCTTCAACATCTAATGTACCTGTGAATATAAAATATTTTATTGCTGATGCGATACAGAAGGCTTTGTCTGCCATCCCGCTTTCTAATAAACGTAAAAGGTCTTTTAAAACTTCTCATAAAGTTGATTAAATTTCTAATGACCGACAACATACTGAATTATCCTCATCTGACGAGGATCTATCTGATTCAGAAGATCCTTCCTCAGATATTGACACTGACAAATCTACTTATTTATTTAAAATGGAGTATATCCGTTCCTTGTTAAAAGAAGTGTTGATTACATTGGATATTGAGGAAACTAGTCCTCTTGATATTAAAAATAGTAAACATTTAAATTCTGTTTATAAACCTCCTGTGGCTACTCCAGAGGTTTTTCCAGTTCCTGATGCTATTTCTGATATGATTTCTAAGGAATGGAATAGGCCTGGTACTTCTTATTCCTTCTTCAAGGTTTAAAAAATTGTATCCTTTGCCAGCAGTTAGATTGGAGTTTTGGGAAAAGATCCCCAAAGTTGATGGGGCTATTTCTACTCTTGCTAAACGTACTACTATTCCTATGGAAGATAGCACTTCTTTTAAAGACCCTTTAGATAGGAAACTTGAATCTTATCTAAGGAAAGCTTATTTATATTCTTGGAAAGTTTAGCGCAACAGGAAACGGATCCTAATTTGTCTAGCATTGTTCGCTTGCTTCAACATGCTAATCATTTTATTTGTGATGCCATTTTTGATATCATCAAAATTGATGTTAAATCTATGTCTTTAGCTATTTTAGCTAGAAGAGCTTTGTGGGTTAAATATTGGAATGCTGACATGGTATCTAAGTCTAGATTACTATCTCTTTCTTTCCAAAGTAATAAGTTATTTGGTTCTCAGTTGGATTCGATTATTTCAACTGTCACTGGGGGGAAAGGGAGTTTTTTTGCCTCAGGATAAAAGACCTAAGGGTAAATCTAAAGCTTCTAACCGCTTTCGTTCCTTTTGACAAAATAAGGAACAGAAACCTAATCCTTCCCCCAAAGAATCTGGTTCCAATTGGAAACCTTCTTCAAGTTGGAGTAAATCCAAACCATTTAAGAAACCAAAGCCAGCCCCCAAGTCTGCATGAAGGTGCAGCCCTCATTCCAGCTCAGCTAGTAGGGGGTGGATTAAGATTCTTCCAAAACATTGGCAGATTCTGTCCAAAATCATTGGATTCAGAGTATTGTCTCTCAAGGGTACTGAATAGGATTCAGAGTAAGACCTCCTGTGAGAAGGTTTTTTCTCTCACGCATTCCTGTAAATCCAGTAAAGGCTCAAGCTTTTCTGAAGTGTGTTTCAGACCTGGAGCTTTCAGGGGTAATCATACCAGTTCCGCTCCAGGAACAGGGTCTGGGTTTTTATTCGAATCTATTCATTGTCCCAAAGAAAGAAAATTCTTTCAGTCCAGTTCTGGATCTGAAAATTTTGAATCTTTATGTAAAAGTGCCAACTTTCAAAATGGTGACTATAAGGACTATTCTGCCTTTTGTTCCACAAGGGCATTATATGTCCACAATAGACTTACAGGCTGCTTATCTTCATATTCCGATTCAACCAGACCATTATCAGTTTCTGAGATTCTCTTTTCTAGACAAGCATTACCAATTTGTCGCTCTTCTGTTTGGCCTAGCGACAGCTCCACAAATCTTTTCGAAGGTTCTCAGTGCCCTACTCTCTGTAATCAGAGAACGGGGTATTGCGGTATTTCCTTATTTGGATGATATCTTGGTACTGGCTCAGTATTTACATTCTGCAGAATCTCACACGAATCAACTAGTGTTGTTTCTTCAAAGACATGGTTGGAGGATCAATTTACCAAAAAGTTCTTTGATTCCTCATACAAGGGTCACCTTTTTAGGTTTCCAGATAGATTCAGTGTCCATGACTCTGTCTCAAACAGACAAGAGATGATTAAAATTAGTTTCAGCTTGTCGGGCCCTTCAGTCTCAGTCATTCCCTTCAGTGGCTATGTGCATGGAAGTTTTAGGTCTCATGACTGCAGCATCGGACGCGATCCCCTTTGCTCGTTTTCATATGAGACCTCTCCAGCTTTGTATGCTGAACCAATGGTGCAGGGATTATACAAAGATATCACAATTAATACCCTTAAATCCCAATGTTCGACTCTCTCTGACTTGGTGGTTAGATCACCATTGTATAGTTCAAGGGTCCTCTTTTGTTCGTCCAACCTGGACTGTGATCACAACAGATGCAAGTCTTTCAGGTTGGGGAGCTGTCTGGGGATCTCTGACAGCACAAGGGGTTTGGAAACCTCAAGAGGCGAGGTTACCAATCAATATTTTAGAACTCTATGCTATCTTCAGGGCTCTTCAGGTGTGGCCTCTGTTGAAGAGAGAACCGTTCATATGTTTTCAGACAGACAATATCACAACTGTGGCATATGTCAATCATCAGGGTAGGACTCGCAGTCCCCAAGCCATGAAAGAAGTATCTTGGATACTTGCTTGGGCAGAATCCAGCTCCTGTCTAATTTCTGCGGTTCATATCCCAGGTATCAGGCTTTACATCCGGGGGAGTGGTCGCTCCATCCAGATGTGTTTTCTCAGATTGTTCAGATGTGGGGTCTTCCAGAAATAGATCTGATGGCTTCCCATCTAAACAAGAAACTTCCCAGGTACCTGTCCAGGTCCAGGGATCCTCATGCGGAAGCAGTGGATGCGTTAGCAATTCCTTGGTGTTACCAACTTTGCTTATATCTTCCCGCCACTAGTCCTTCTTCCAAAAGTGATCTCCAAAATCATCATGGAACAATCATTTGTGTTGCTGGTAGCTCCAGCATGGCCTCACAGGTTTTGGTATGTGGATCTTGTTCGGATGTCCAGCTGCCAACCTTGGCCACTTCCATTAAGGCTAGACCTTCTGTCTCAAGGCCCGCAATGTCCCTTTTTCCATCAGGATCTCAAATCATAAAATTTGAAGGTATGGAAATTGAATGCCTAGTGCTTAGTCATAGAGGTTTCTCTGACTTAGTGATTAATACTATGTTTCAGGCTTGTAAATCTGGAATAAGGAAGATTTATTATCGAGTTTGGAAGACTTATATTTCCTGGTGTTCTTCTCATAAATTCTCCTGGCATTCTTTTAGAATTCCTAGAATTTTACAGTTTCCAGGATGGTTTGGATAAAGGTTTGTCTGCAAGTCCCTTAAAGGGACAAATCTCTGCTCTTTCTGTTTTATTTCACAGAAAATTTGCTAAGCTTCCTGATATTCACTGTTTTGTACAGGCTTTGGTCCGTATCAAGCCTGTTATTAAATCAATCTCTCCTCCTTGGAGTCTTAATTTGGTTTTGAAGGCCTTACAGGCTCCTCCTTTTGAGCCTATGGCCCCAAGTTATTAAGGTCTGTCGGACCTGATCCGACAGTGCGGATCAGGTCCGACAGACCTTGCTGTATACGGGGAGCAATACGCTTGCCGTATTCAGCATTGCACCAGCAGCTCACAAGAGCTGCTGGTGAAACGCCGCCCCCTGCAGACTCGCGGCCAATAGTCCACCAGCAGGGAGGTGTCAACCAACCCGATCGTACTCGATCGGGTTGATTTCCGGTGATGTCTGTCCGCCTGCTCAGAGCAGGCGGACAGGTTATGGAGCAGCAGTCTTTGTGACCGCTGCTTCATAACTGCTTGTTCTGGCGAGCCTGCAGGCTCACCAGAAACACGGGGCATCAAGCTCCATTCGAAGCTTGATAAACATGCCCCAAAGCATTCTTTGGACATTTAACTACTTTCTTGGAAAGTGTTCTTCCTTTTGGCCATCTCTTCTGCTAGAAGAGTTTCTGGATTATCTGCTCTTTCTTGTGAATCTCCTTTTCTGGTTTTCCATCAGGATAAGGCAGTTTTGCGGACTTCGTTTAAATTCTTGCCCAAGGTTGTGAATTCTAACAACATTAATAGAGAAATTGTTGCCCCTTCTTTGTGTCCTAATCCTAAGAATTCTTTGGAGAAATCCTTGCATTCTTTGGATGTGGTAAGAGCTTTGAAATATTATGTTTAAGCTACTAAAGATTTCAGGAAGACTTCTAGTCTATTTGTTATATTTTCTGGTTCTAGGAAGGGTCAGAAGGCTTCTGCCATTTCCTTGGCATCTTGGTTAGAGCTTTTGATTCATCAGGCGTATTTGGAGTCGGGTCAGGCCCTGCCTCAGAGAATTACAGCTCATTCTACTAGATCAGTCTCCACGTCGTGGGCTTTTAAGAATGAAGCTTCAGTTGATCAGATTTGCAAAGCAGCAACTTGGTCTTCTTTGCATACATTTACTAAATTCTACCGTTTTGATGTATTTGCAGTTTTTGGTAAAAAAGTTCTTCAGGCAGCTGTTTCAGTTTGATTCCTCTGCTTATGTTTTAAGTTTTTTTCTTTCATTTATGAGAAAAACATATTTTTTTGGTTGTGGATTTAATTTTTTTCAGTGGAAAATGGCTGTTATTATTTTATCCCTCCCTCTCTAGTGACTCTTCTGTGGAGTTCCACATATTGTGTATTTCTATCCCATACGTCACTAGCTCATGGACTCTTGCCAATTACATGAAAGAAAACATAATTTATGTAAGAACTTACTTGATAAATTAATTTCTTTCATATTGGCAAGAGTCCATGAGACCCACCCTTTTTATGGTGGTTATGATTTTTTTGCATAATGCACAATTATTTACAAATTCCTTTGTTGATGCTTTTTACTCCTTTCTTTTTTCACCCCACTACTTGTCTATTCGTTAAACTGAATTGTGGGTGTGGTGAGGGGTGTATTTATGGGCATTTTGAGGTTTGGGAAACTTTGCCCCTCCTGGTAGGATTGTATATCCCATACGTCACTAGCTCATGGACTCTTGCCAATATGAAAGAAATTAATTTATCAGGTAAGTTCTTACATAAATTATGTTTTTTCGGGAAACCTGGTCAAATTGATTAAAATAATATACAACAAACCAAAATCACAACTTTTAATAAATGGGGAATTGTCCCAATATATAACCCTACAAAAGAGCACACAACAGGGGTGTCTGTTAACCTCTTTATTGTTTGATATTGCACTAGAACCCCTAGCTATGTCTATAAGAAAAGGATTGCAGGTGATTAAAATAGGCAGCCAAAATATCTTGATCTCTCTATATGAGGATGATATCTTACTGTTTCTACAAGATACAGCTTCAAGCATCCCATTTTTTCTGTAGATTGTAGGCAAATTTAGTAAATGTTCGGGATACAAAATAAATCACAGTAAATCCGAGTTACTATGGCTTATCAAAACAAGGACTAGCTCGAAAAAAACTTTTAAGAAAGTCCAATATATCAACTATTTGGGGATTAAAATCGGGAGAAACCCTAGAGAGTGGTACCAGTTGAACTATAAAGAATTTTTTAATAACATTCAGTTAGATTTGAATAAGTGGAATATATACTATCTATCCTTATCGGCAAGGGTAATGTTGATCAAAACTATTTTTTTCCCCAAATTGTTGTTCTTATTACAGAATCTTCAATTATTTATTCTAAAAAAAGACATAGATACAATAGATACAATCATATTTGGGGAAAGAAGAAGGCGCGCATATCTCTTGCAAAGTTAGCATATGCAAAGCAATATGGGGGATTTTCCCTCCCTAATATCAAATATTATAACTATGTTACATTGGTGAAATTTGGCTTAGACTGGCTGACTAAAGCGGACTATGTTACTTATTACAAATTGGAATCTGAGCTAATCGCTCCATTTAATTTGAAGGCCATGCTTCAATGCCCACACAGAAAGTTACCAGGTGATATTAGCAATTTGTTGACATTCTTGAATATAGTACTTGCGTGACAAAAGTACTGCAGGTTATTAGGTCAGGAGTTTCAGGTATCCCAGAGTCTGCTCATTGTTGGATGCGTGGATTTCTCACCAGGGATTCACAACAAAATATTTCATGAATGGAACGAAAAAGGATTAAGAGAATTTGCGCAGCTAATGTAGGGGGAAGCTGGGATGACTCAAACTTTTGGGAATTTGGCAGGGGAGTTTGATCTACCTGCTAAAAACTTCTATCCGTATTTACAAGCAATCCACTATATAGAAACACAAATACACACCCAGATTGGAATCAAATGCAGACAGATCCAGGTCTTAAGTTATATAAGGCAGGAGTCCGCTCAATTTCGATTTGGTATCAAATCATAATGAAAATTATTGGAAGAAAACATATTAATAAGATCAGAGACCAATTTTTGAAACACTTCATATCGTTACAGTGTGATGATATAATGGAGTCGGATTAGTTGGAGAGAATCTCAACTTAAATTAACAATTTTTATCTGACACCTGAGAGAATCAGTATTTGGGCTCTGGTCCAACAAGGTAATTGCTTTAACTGTAAAAAATGAAAGCAAATTTGCTACACTGCCTGTGGGGCTGTCTTAAAATACGACAATATTGGGCGAGGATTCAGTTTTGGCTCAATAAATATCTTACGGCAGAAACGGTTTTAGAGCCTATAAAGATATTCTTCTTAGAACAGGAAAAGCATGCGGGAGACAGGTACTTAATAAATATGGCTATTCTGGTTGCACGGAATCTAATATTTAAAAAATGGAAAAGAAAGAGGCCCCAAGTTTAACTGAATTTATTAACACTATTAAATTACAGATGATAATAGAACGACAAGACCTGAAAATAAGATCAGAAAAACAATACAAACATTTTTTTTATAAATGGAAAAGCTTTATCTGTTCATGGCCTCTCCTGGCACAGCGACAATTTGTAGAGCCACTTAAAAATGCAATACCATTCATTAATTTAGTAGTGGCAGAATTTGTACCATCAAACTTGTTAAATATCTAAAACTCCAATGTTTGAGGGAAAAGGGAGCAGGCTTCCTTATGTGTTTTTTTTTTCTTCCCTCTCCCCCTTCCCCCAGGTTGTTCGGCTCTGGGCCTCAGTTTATGATGTATTACAGACATTTTAAATTATTATTTGCTTGCATAAGATTGTGTATAAAAATTATCCAATTTGGGGGGCAGGGCCAGCTCTGATACTGAATGGTCGTATGCTACTTTAGCTCCGGCAATATTTTACAATTAAATATATATATAGGACCACTCAACTTATCTTAATTTGGGTAATCAATATGCCTAATGACCCATGGAATTGGAATAAGTAGTCCAGAGATTGAGTGACATGAGCAAGTGAAGAAAACTCATTGTTTTACGGAGCTTTGCACTGAGGCTGCCGAGGAGCGGCCATATTCCAGCCCACGTGGAGACAGAATGTTGGAGCTACTAAATATTGAGTACAGACTACTGGATCTGTTAAGTAACAAGTTTTTGGAGGTTGAGTATGAGGTAACCTTAGCTCTTAATACATGGGCTGATAGTAATTTGCTGGCAGCTAAGAGAAGTGGGGCTCAGATGCATGAGCTGAATCAAAATTATCCCAGGAGGATTGAGGTATCTGAGAACAATGGACCCCTAACCGCTATGGAGGTTGAAGTCACAAATAGTGGGTTTGTTGACTGTCCAGAGTGTATACTATCTTTTGATGACCCAGCCACGCGGCTAGACGGTAAAGAGGCAAAGCCGTTCAGACCACGCCGACAAGACAGCCAGGTACGGAAAGTACCTAATTGGTACGAACAGCCTTGTCTGCCTAATGTGCCCTTAGAGCTTGGGAATGCCCAGATTATGTGGGAGACACCCGCCTCTAGAATGGCTGAAGATAGAACCGGGAAAGGCAACCCTGCTGTTGAGTCTGGCCTGATTATACAGGAAACATCTGATGCACTCCGGCCTTTTGCAGCGGTACCAGTGATATACATGGTGTCTGCTCCAGCTGCAGATTTTTCCCTGCATAGTATGGAATGCATCTTACTTACCTATATTTGCGAACTTGGCTGATCCCCATAATTGAGAGTTACTGGCCTTTACACCAGACTTTTGTGCAACTGGGACTGAACTTTCTACACGTTCCCATTGACTGGGGGCCATCCGGAATTGGGTAATGCATATCTTTTTGACTGCTGACAGATTGGAATCTAGGCCCTGGACTTGGCCGCGCCTATGGTAGTCTCACAATAACTTGTAGGGTTCACTGTCAGCTATTGATAGATCTTTGCCACTTCTATGTTATATATGTTACTAAAATACCATATATCTTACTCTTTTGGTTTAACTATATGTTATAAGCCTGAACTGGTTATATATGTATGATATAGACTTTAGTTGTAAAATGTTTTGTGTGACATGATAATAGTTAGAAGATTTAATCATCTAAAGTTGGATAGGGGTATAGTACAATTCTATGGGACTATATATTTTACAAATGCTTAATTATACAGGTTTTATAGTCTATCTCTATATTAGATATTTCTATAGGAAATTTGTTTAGTTCATTATATAATTAAATGCAATTCCTATAATGGTATTAAAAGGGGCTAGTTGTAACTCTGTAATTCTTTGAGATAAGATTCTCATCTCTGCTCTATAATATGTTGGTTCTGCCGTCAGCGGCCAAGTCGGCAGAGCCTTATATCTAGATCATTTTGAGGAATCTTCTTAATATGTGCTATGTTTAGATGAGTTATCCTATCTCAGTTGCTATTCCTGGTCTAGGATATCTACTATGTATCTGCCTATACCTTGCAATGTATCTGTTACAGCATAGTTTAATGTATTCCAGAAGCCAACAAAATGTACCAAACATGTATATATGCAATGGTTCTGTTAGGGATATAGCCCCCTGGTTTCCAGTTACATATACTCCACTGTCATTTCCAACCAAAAGTCACACCTATAAATACATAATACCCAGTAACCTGGATTTATCCAATTGGCATGTCCCTGTTCTTGTATAGTTTATATAGTTATTTACACCCTAACATAGCTAGGTATTATATCTAATCAGCTTTATGTGATGTTTCTAAGGTCTACTTAATATTACATGTTTTGCAATGTTTACCTATACTAGGGAGTCTTCCTGTTGATTGATGTCTGTTATCTCATGTCTAGATAGATACTCCCCATCTCAAACTACATTCAGCTAAGACATACTTTTACATGTGATCCAGAAATGGTTAGCCCATTGAATAGACAGACTAGCATATTTAGTCTGGACCTCACTAATGTTGGGATATTTCGCTGCCGTTGTTCCATATATGCTATGTTAAACCTAAGATGGTATATTTTAATACTACCTAGGTTACCCTCCAGATATCCCTGAACCACTTTTAGCGACTAGCTAATTCTTACAAGATTGCTGGCTCCATTCCCCCCCCCCCCCATAGTTTACTGGTTAAGCTAAAGGGAAATATACCCAACTTTGTACCATTAAACTCTTCATATATATGTTTCACCAAAACGACTACTGCTAATCCCCCTCCCATCATATGAATCAAAATGAGGCTTCAATATTACCAGTCCTGCCAAACAAGCCTATAACGATCATTTAAATAGCATACATGCACATAATATATTTACTTACTTAATATATGCTTCTGGAATATTGATATCTTATTGCCAATGTTGGTAAATGATTTTAGTATGTTATGGAAGCAATTCTCAATATTATCAATAGTGCTGTCTGGCTCTTCATTTGTTATATGGATGTCATTATACTGCATACTCTTTTTGTTTGTGGAAGAATTTGTTTTTTTATACTGTATGCCTTTTAAACCTCAATAAATAACTATAAAACTTCAACAAAAACAAAAAAAAATATCCAAGTTGGTCTTTAGGCATCAAATTAATATTTTTGCCTTTTTAATATCATTAGAACCGTAGAATCTATGATAAATGGTACGATAAATATATTGCAGATATGATTATGAATATATCAAGGTAATAATGCACATTATTCCACATACAGGTTATTTGATGTATCACAGGATGCAGAGTTTGTTTTCTGTTTTTGTCATATTCTCCACAGTCTTGCTTTTTCTGCCACTCAGGAGTAACGAGATTTTATGTTTGTTTAGAATATTGCAAAAGAATATTGCAGATATGACTTTGTTTGAATAGAAACTGGAATAATTCTACTATACAAAATGTAATCTTGAGTGTAAAACGACATGGTGATGCCCTGTTTGTGAATGTGTAAAATAAAAAAAATAAAAAAAAATAATAATGCAAAATAAGCCAGCATGAACCAATTATGCAATATGCCTTACTGTAATGGATAATTCATAAAATGAACCAAATATTATCATTAAAGCTCTGCTATGATAATCTAATAATTTAGTGCCACAAACCAATGATGAATATACCGTCTGATTATCAGATCCAAAATAAATGTTTATAACCAATAAAGCAAATAAAAAAACTAACGGCTAGATTACGAGTTGTGCGTTAGGCTTAAAAAGCAGCATTAAGAGGTCCTAACGCTGCTTTTTAACGCCCGCTGGTATTATGAGTCTTGCAGGTACCAGTGTACCGCTCACTTTTTTTTTGGCCAGTCTTGGAAATACCGCAAATCCACTTACGTAAATTACGTATCCTCTTTTTTCAATGGGACTTGCATAGCGCCGGTATTACGAGTCTGCCAAAATGTGAGCGGTAGACCCTCTCCTGTCAACACTGGTACTGCATTTTAAAGTCAGTAGTTAAGAGTTTTACACTACAACGCCATAGCATAAAACTCTTAACTAAAGTGCTAAAAAGTACACTAACACCCATAAACTACCTATTAACCCCTAAACAGAGGCCCTCCCGCATCGCAAACACTAAAATAAAAATTTTAACCCCTAATCTGCCGAACCGGACATCGCTGCCACTATAATATATTAACCCCTAAACCGCCGCACTCCCGCCTCGCAAACATTAGTTAATTAATATTAACCCCTAATCTGCCGTCCCTAACATCGCCAACACCTACCTACATTTATTAACCCCTAATCTGCCGCCCCAACATCGCCGCCACTATACTAAAGTTATTATCCCCTAAATCTAGGTCTAACCCTAACCCCCCTAACTTAACCCCTTAATGACAACTGACGTACCAGGTACGTCATGCATTAACAAGTAGTTAATGACAATGGACGTACCTGGTACGTCAGTTGTCTAAGAGAGTGCTGGAAGCGATCGCAATCGCTTCCAGCAGCTCTCAGGGTATTGCAGTGATGCCTCCATATGGAGGCATCCTGCAATACCTTTTTAGAAGACTCCGATGCAGAGAGGGCCACTCTGTGGCCCTCTCTGCACCGGTAGCGATGGTGCCGGTTCGTTGGTGGGTGGGAGCGCAACAGGGAGGCGGGTGGGCGGCCCATCGCTACCCGGCATCCGGTTCCTAGAAGTGCAATGTGCACGCCGGGTGCTGGGAGCGCGCGCGCGTGGGTGTGCGAGCGTGCGCGCGCATTAGCTGGCCACTGACACCAATGAGGAGGGAAGGGGGGGGAAAGATTTTTTTTTAAAATAATATAAAAGGATCTGGGAGGGGGAGGGGGGTAGGGGTATTGTGGGGGGCTGCTACACTACAGAAAACCTAAAAAAAAAGAAAAAGAGCAAAAAATACTTTTGTTTTTGGGCAAATTGGGTACTGGCAGACAGCTGCCAGTACCCAAGATGGCCGCAATTAGATAGGGGAGAGGGTTAGAGAGCTGGGGGGGGGATCATGGAGGTTGGGGCTAAGGCAGGAGTCCATCACAGCTAAAAAAAAAAAAACTCCTTTTATTTAGTACTGGCAGACTTTCTGCCAGTACTTAAGATGGCGGGGACATTTGTGGGGTGGGGGAGGGAAGAGAGCTGTTTGGGAGGGATCAGGGGGTGGGATGTGTCAGGTGGGAGGCTGATCTCTACCCTAAAGCTAAAATTAACCCTGCAAGCTCCCTACAACCTACCTAATTAACTCCTTCACTGCTGGGCATAATTTACGTGTGGTGCGCAGCAGCATTTAGCGGCCTTCTAATTACCAAAAAGCAATGCCAAAGCCATATAAGTCTGCTATTTCTGAACAAAGGGGATCCCAAAGAAGCTTTTACAACAATTTGTGCCATAATAGCACAAGCTGTTTGTAAATAATTTCAGTGAGAAACCTAAAATTGTGAAAAATGTAAAGTTTTTTTTTTATTTGCTCGCATTTGGCAGTGAAATGGTGGCATAAAATATACCAAAATGTGCCTAGATCAATACTTTGGGTTGTCTTCTAACAAAAAATATATACATGTCAAGGGATATTCAGGTATTCCTGACAGATATCAGGGTTCCAATGTAACTAGCGCTAATTTTGAAAAAAAGTGGTTTGGAAATAGCGAAGTGCTACTTGTATTTATGGCCCTATAACTTGCAAAAAAAGCTAAGAACATGTAAACATTGGGTATTTCTAAACTCAGGACAAAATTTAGAAACTATTTAGCATGGGTGTTTTTTGGTGATTGTAGATGTGTAACAGATTTTTGGGGGTCAAAGTTAGAAAAAGTGTGTTTTTTTCCATTTTTTCCTCATATTTTATTATTTTTTTTTGTAGTAAATTATAAGACATGATGAAAATAATGGTATCTTTAGAAAGTCCATTTAATGGCGAGAAAAACGGTATATAATATGTGTGAGTACAGTAAATGAGTAAGAGGAAAATTACAGCTAAACACAAACACCGCAGAAATGTAAAAATAGCCATTGTCATTAAGGGTAAGAAAATTGAAAAATGGTCCGGTCATTAAGGGGTTAAATATAATTTAAATAAATCTAAATAAAATTACTATCATTAACTAATTTATTCCTATTTAAAACTAAATACTTACCTATAAAATAAACCCTATGCTAGCTACAATATAACTAATAGTTACATTGTAGCTAGTTTAGGATTTATTTTTATTTTACAGGCAAGTTTGTATTTATTTTAACTAGGTAGAATAGTTATTAAATAGTTATTAACTATTTAATAACTACCTAGATAAAATAAATACAAATGTACCTGTAAAATAAAACCTAACCTAAGTTACACTAACACTACATTATAATTAAATTAATTCTCTAAATTAAATACAATTAAAGTGTCAGTAAACCTCAAAAATAATGTTATATGATTCTGCACATAGTGCAGAATTATATAACATTATATTAGCGCAATCTTTATAAAACATAATATTCCCTTTGAATTTTAAAAAACCCCCGGCTGTTTTACAGACCCGCTCTCTGTGCTCTTCTGAGCGGGTCTGTTTTATTCACACAGCGCATCGGGCCAGCTGTATAGTCACAGCCCGGCCCGACCGCGCCATAACACTAAGTGCAGCTCGCTCCTGCTCTGTCTGACAGCAAGAGCGAGCTGCACTGTGTATAATGGCGCGGTCGGGCCGGGCTGTAACTATACAGCTGGCCCGATGCGCTGTGTGAATAAAACAGACCCGCTCAGAAGAGCACAAAGAGCGGGACTGCAAAACAGCCGTTTTTTTAAAAAAATTCAAAGGGAATATTACGTTTTATAAAGGGCCTTTTGCGGGGCATTGCCCCAAAGTAATCAGCTCTTTTACCTGTAAAAAAATTACAAACCCACCACCCACACAACCAACCCTACTCTAAAACCCACCCAATACCCCCTTAAAAAAACCTAACACTAACCCCTTGAAGATCACCTTACCGGGAGTTGTCTTCATCCAACCGGGCCGAAGTCCTCAACGAAGCCAGGAGAAGTCTTCATCCAAGCCGGGAGAAGTGGTCCTCCAGACGGGCAGAAGTCTTCATCCAGACGGCATCTTCTATCTTCATCCATCTGGCGCGGAGCGGGTCCATCTTCAAGACATCCGACGCGGAGCATCCTCTTCCTTCCGACGGCTAACACTGAATGAAGGTTCCTTTAAATGACGTCATCCAAGATGGCGTCCCTTCAATTCTGATTGGCTGATAGAATTCTATCAGCCAATCAGAATTAAGGTAGAAAAAATCCTATTGGCTGATGCAATCAGCCAATAGGATTGAGCTTGCATTCTATTGGCTGTTCCAATCAGCCAATATAATGCAAGCTCAATCCTATTGGCTGATTGGATCAGCCAATAGGATTGAACTTCAATCTTATTGGCTGATTGCATCAGCCAATAGGATTTTTTTCTACATTAATTCCGATTGGCTGATAGAATTCTATCAGCCAATCAGAATCTAAGGGATGCCATCTTGGATGACGTCACTTAAAGGTACCTTCATTTGAAGAGGATGCTCCGCGACGGATGTCTTGAACATGGACCCGCTCCACGCCGGATGGATGAAGATATAAGATGCTGTCTCGATCAAGACTTCTGCCCGTCTGGAGGACCACTTCGCCCGTTTGGATGAAGACTTCTCCCGGTAAGGTGATCTTCAAGGGGTTAGTGTTAGGTTTTTTTAAGGGGGTATTGGGTGGGTTTTAGAGTATGGTTGGTTGTGTGGGTGGTGGGTTTTAATGTTGGGGGGGATTTGTATTTATTTTTTTTTACAGGTAAAAGAGCTGATTACTTTGGGGCAATGCCCCGCAAAAGGCCCTTTTAAGGGCTATTTGTAATTTAGTGTAGGGTAGGGCTTTTTTTATTTTGGGGGGGCTTTTTTATTTTGTTAGGGGGATTAGATTAGGTGTAATTAGTTAAAAAATCTTGTAATTTGTTTATTATTTTCTGTAATTTAGTGGGGGTTTTTTTTGTACTTTAGCTAATTTTATTTAATTGTATTTAATTGTATTTAATTTAGGGAATTAATTTAATTCTAGTGTAGTGTTAGGTGTAATTGTAACTTAGGTTAGGTTTTATTTTACAGGTACTTTTGTATTTATTTTAGCTAGGTAGTTAGTAAATAGTTAATACCTATTTAGTAACTATTCTACCTAGTTAAAATAAATACAAACTTACCTGTAAAATAAAAAATAAACCCTAAGCTAGCTGCAATGTAACTATTTGTTATATTGTAGCTAGTTTAGGGTTTAATTTATAGGTAAGTATTTCGTTTTAAATAGGAATAATTTAGTTAATGATGGGAATATTTATTTCGATTTCTTTTAATTATATTTAAGTTAGTGGGTGTTAGGTTTAGGGTTGGACTTAGGTTTAGGGGTTAATAACTTTAATATAGTGGTGGCGGCGTTGGGGGCGGCAGAGTAGGGGTTAATAATATTTAACAAATGTTTGTGAGGCGGTTTAGGGGTTAATATGTTTATTATAGTGGCGGCGACGTTGGGGGCGGCAGATTAGGGGTTAATAAGTGTAGGTAGGTGGCAGCGGCATTGGGGACGGCAGAGAAGGGGGTTAATAAATATAATGTAGGTGTCGACGATGTTGGGGGCAGCAGATTAGGGGTTCATAAGTATAATGTAGGTGGCGGTGGTGTCCAGAGCGGCAGATTAGGGGTTAATAATTATAATGTAGGTGTCGGCGATGTCAGGGGCGGCAGATTAGGGGTTAATAAGTGTAAGATTAGGGGTGTTTAGACTCGGGTTCATGTTAGGGTGTTAGGTGTAGACATAAAATGTATTTCCTCATAGGAATCAATGGGGCTGCGTTAAGGAGTTTTACGCTGCTTTTTTGCAGGTGTTAGACTTTTTTTCAGCCGTCTCTCCCTGTTGATTCCTATGGGGAAATTGTGCACGAGCATGTTACACAAGCTCACCGCTAACGTAAGCAGCGCTGGTATTAGAGTGCGGTAATGAGCAAAATTTTGCTCAACGCTCACTTCTTGTCTGGTTTGTAAAAACTCGTAATACCAGTGCTGTCTGTAAGTGAGCGGTGAGCATAAACTGAAAAGGGGGTATATATTTTGTAAAAAGATTTTGTACAAAATATAAATAAGGTGCGCCAAAAAATAGGGGTAAGTGACGATAGATTGTATCTATTTTGCAAGATAATTAGTGTTGGGTTAAAAAATGTAAATTCCACCAAGTGTGGTGGTATTAGAGAAGTGAAAGATAATATTGTATCGATTACTATATATAGCAGAAAAAATATTATATAAACCCAGTGATGTCTACAAGCAACTAAAACAAGTGACAGTGATTATTTCTATAAATTGAAAAAAAGTTCCAGCATAAATTACTGATGCAAACCCAAAAGTCCGTTTTTAGGTAGGAGTCTTGAGAGAGTCCAAAAATCTTCCTGTGTAACAAGGCTGCTTCTCTTGGTGCTGTTGGTGAGTCAGGTGTCTAAATGGTGAAAAGAAGAAGAGAGCGCCTCATAGTGCAGATATCACTTATACAGTGTAAAGATATAGTATAGACCAAAAGGAGGTACTCACAAGCGGAGTGGCACTTTTCGTTAAAAAAGTGCAGACAGGCAGGCTGACATTTCCAGCAGTCAGTATGCTGACCAATGCGGTGTGATGTAAATCCGTGGATGTCTCACGGTCGGGATGGCCTCCGGTATAGCCCAGGTTGTATTGAGAGCCGTACTCAGGAAGGTACCTCTTTAACCCAACCAGGATCAAATACTCTTAAGCAGTGTGAGCTGTTAGAAGACTATTTTTTCAAGTCTCTTTGTGTATAAAATAGAACACAGTCCAAACTGGGTGGTTAGAAAATGTGTTTAATGGAGCAGATAACGCGTTTCTCGGCCGTTAGCTCCTGGCCGTTTCATCAGATCAATTACATACAATGTTAAAAAGTACATTTAAAAAGGTGTGCGTATCACCTGATTTGATAAAAAAGAAACAATGAGTATATTGGTAACATTGTTACAAAGAGACGATTTTGTTAGGCATTTTTCTATATGGTTGAGGACAGGTAGCCAATATCAAAGGAATTGACTTGGTTTACAATGTAATATAATATTAAAAACATGATATTAAAGAATAACAAGTTGTAAAACATATATGTATGTAACACTAAAAAATATATAATAAAACAGACCAATATTTGGAATAATTGGATAAGAAACTATTATAACTTGTAACAAAAAATTTTGTGTAAAAGAGCTACAAATTTACCCGATATGGAAAAAGTTTTTTTCTTTTGTTGGAATAACTATATACTGAAATCCCTGATTTTGTGTTCTCTCGTTTGTTGAAAAAAATCTTATATGTTCGTTATATGTAAGGATACTAATAGTGTTTATCCGCAATCTATGATAATAAAGGGATATCTAAGTAATAATCGATTCTTTAGAAACTTGTTCTCCTATTATCGTTTGTTGGAGAGGCGTTTATAAATAATCCTCTATGAGATGACACTTCGCCTTTTGCATAAAATATATATATATATATATATATATATATATATATATATGGAGTGATCGGTGAAGAAAGGGATTTTTTGCATTTCAGATAGACAAATCAAATTAAATTAAAAATCAAATAGAGTTATATTAAACCTAAGAGAAAAAAATGATGAAGGGTATAGTGCAAATATTAGATATTAAAAATATATCATTTAATGGCGATTAATATTTGGATGGAAAAAAGGGGGGACTTGTTTATTATCTAGAAGGCAATTGACACATGAAAGAGTGGAGAAGGCACATATGAGAGAGGGGAATGAATGATCTCTAGAACGCACCATGCTTCTGTGTATATATGTTTGTATAAGTAGAAAAATAAGTGGTATGTACAGGTTAGTTAAAGGCAGCTAAGTCCAAGTTAGAATTGAGGCCTGCTGGATGCAAAGTTTTTAATTTATGTATCCAGAAAGTCTCACGTGGTCTAAGTGAAACCAATCTATTATAGTCTGTGGAGGGAGGGATAAAATCTATGGGATAAAATTTGAAAAACATAATTTATGTAAGAACTTACCTGATAAATTCATTTCTTTCATATTAGCAAGAGTCCATGAGCTAGTGACGTATGGGATATACATTCCTACCAGGAGGGGCAAAGTTTCCCAAACCTCAAAATGCCTATAAATACACCCCTCACCACACCCACAAATCAGTTTAACGAATAGCCAAGAAGTGGGGTGATAAGAAAAAAGTGCGAAAGCATAAAAAATAAGGAATTGGAATAATTGTGCTTTATACAAAAAAATCATAACCACCACAAAAAAGGGTGGGCCTCATGGACTCTTGCTAATATGAAAGAAATGAATTTATCAGGTAAGTTCTTACATAAATTATGTTTTCTTTCATGTAATTAGCAAGAGTCCATGAGCTAGTGACGTATGGGATAATGACTACCCAAGATGTGGATCTTTCCACGCAAGAGTCACTAGAGAGGGAGGGATAAAATAAAGACAGCCAATTCCTGCTGAAAATAATCCACACCCAAAATAAAGTTTAAATGAAAACATAAGCAGAAGATTCAAACTGAAACAGCTGCCTGAAGTACTTTTCTACCAAAAACTGCTTCAGAAGAAGAAAACACATCAAAATAGTAGAATTTAGTAAAAGTATGCAAAGAAGACCAAGTTGCTGCTTTGCAAAATTGATCAACCGAAGCTTCATTCCTAAACGCCCAGGAAGTAGAAACTGACCTAGTAGAATGAGCTGTAATCCTCTGAGGCGGAGTTATACCCGACTCAACATAGGCATGATGAATTAAAGATTTCAACCAAGATGCCAAAGAAATGGCAGAAGCTTTCTGGCCTTTTCTAGAACCGGAAAAGATGACAAATAGACTAGAAAGAAGTCTTTCGGAAAGTCTTAGTAGCTTCAACATAATATTTCAAAGCTCTAACAACATCCAAAGAATGCAATGATTTCTCCTTAGAATTCTTAGGATTAGGGCATAATGAAGGAACTACAATTTCTCTACTAATGTTGTTGGAATTCACAACCTTTGGTAAAAATTCAAAAGAAGTTCGCAACACTGCCTTATCCTGATGAAAAATCAGAAAAGGAGACTCACAAGAAAGAGCAGACAATTCAGAGACTCTTCTGGCAGAAGAGATGGCCAAAAGGAACAAAACTTTCCAAGAAAGTAATTTAATGTCCAATGAATGCATAGGTTCAAACGGAGGAGCTTGAAGAGCCCCCAGAACCAAATTCAAACTCCAAGGAGGAGAAATTGACTTAATGACAGGTTAAATACGAACCGAGGCTTGTACAAAACAATGAATATCAGGAAGATTAGCAATCTTTCTGTGAAAAAGAACAGAAAGAGCAGAGATTTGACCTTTCAAGGAACTTGCGGACAAACCTTTATCTAAACCATCCTGAAGAAACTGTAAAATTCTCGGAATTCTAAAAGAATGCCAGGAAAAATGATGAGAAACACACCAAGAAATATAAGTCTTCCGGACTCTATAATATATCTCTCTAGATACAGATTTACGAGCCTGTAACATAGTATTAATCACAGAGTCAGAGAAACCTCTTTGACCAAGAATCAAGCGTTCAATCTCCATACCTTTAAATTTAAGGATTTGAGATCCTGATGGAAAAAAAGGACCTTGCGACAGAAGGTCTGGTCTTAACGGAAGAGTCCACGGTTGGCAAGAGGCCATCCGGACAAGATCCGCATACCAAAACCTGTGAGGCCATGCTGGAGCTACCAGCAGAACAAACGAGCATTCCTTCAGAATCTTGGAGATTACTCTTGGAAGAAGAACTAGAGGCAGAAAGATATAGGCAGGATGATACTTCCAAGGAAGTGATAATGCATCCACTGCCTCCGCCTGAGGATCCCGGGATCTGGACAGATACCTGGGAAGTTTCTTGTTTAGATGAGAAGCCATCAGATCTATTTCTGGAAGTTCCCACATTTGAACAATCTGAAGAAATACCTCTGGGTGAAGAGACCATTCGCCCGGATGCAACGTTTGGCGACTGAGATAATCCGCTTCCCAATTGTCTATTCCTGGAATATGAACTGCAGAGATTAGACAGGAGCTGGATTCCGCCCAAACCAGAATTTGAGATACTTCTTTCATAGCCAGAGGACTGTGAGTCCCTCCTTGATGATAGATGTATGCCACAGTTGTGACATTGTCTGTCTGAAAACAAATGAACGATTCTCTCTTCAGAAGAGGCCAAGACTGAAGAGCTCTGAAAATTGCACGGAGTTCCAAAATATTGATCGGTAATCTCACCTCCTGAGATTCCCAAACCCCTTGTGCTGTCAGAGACCCCCACACAGCTCCCCAACCTGTAAGACTTGCATCTGTTGAAATTACAGTCCAGGTCGGAAGAACAAAAGAAGCCCCCTGAACTAAACGATGGTGATCTGTCCACCACGTCAGAGAGTGTCGTACAATCGGTTTTAAAGATATTAATTGAGATATCTTTGTGTAATCCCTGCACCACTGGTTCAGCATACAGAGCTGAAGAGGCCGCATGTGAAAACGAGCAAAGGGGATCGCGTCCGATGCCGCAGTCATAAGACCTAGAATTTCCATGCATAAGGCTACCGAAGGGAAAGATTGTGACTGAAGGTTTCGACAAGCTGATATCAACTTTAGATGTCTCATGTCTATCAAAGATAGAGTCATGGATACTGAATCTATCTGAAAACCTAAAAAGGTTACCTAAGTCTGAGGAATCAATGAACTTTTTTGGTAAATTGATCCTCCAACCATGATGTTGAAGAAACAACACAAGTCGATTCGAATGAGATTCTGCTAAATATGAAGACTGAGCAAGTACCAAGATATCGTCCAAATAAGGAATACCACAATACCCTGTTCTCTGATTACAGACAGAAGGGCACCGAGAACCTTCGTAAAAAATTCTTGGAGCTGTAGCTAAGCCAAACGGCAGAGCCACAAACTGGTAATGCTTATCTAGGAAAGAGAATCTCAGAAACTAATAGTGATCTGGATGAATCGGAATATGCAGATATGCATCCTGTAAATCTATAGTAGACATATAATGCCCTTGTTGAACAAAAGGCAGGATAGTCCTTACAGTTACCATTTTGAATGTTGGTATCCTTACATAACGATTCAATATTTTTAGATCCAGAACTGGTCTGAAGGAATTTTCCTTCTTTGGTACAATGAAGAGATTTGAATAAAACCCCAGTCCCTGTTCCAGAACTGGAACTGGCAAAATTACTCCAGTCAACTCTAGATCTGAAACACATTTCAGAAATGCTTGAGCCTTCGCTGGGTTTACTGGGACACGGGAAAGAAAAAAACTCTTTGCAGGAGGCCTTATCTTGAAGCCAATTCTGTACCCTTCGGAAACAATGTTCTGAATCCAAAGATTGTGAACGGAATTGATCCAAATTTCTTAGAAAAAACGTAATCTGCCCCCTACCAGCTGAGCTGGAATGAGGGCCGCACCTTCATGTGGACTTAGGAGCTGGCTTTGATTTTCTAAAAGGCTTGGATTTATTCCAGACTGGAGATGGTTTCCAAACTGATACCGCTCCTGAGGATGAAGGATCAGGTTTTTGTTCCTTGTTGTGACAAAAGGAATGAAAACGATCATTACCCTGGAAAGAAAGGGAAAGCAGAGTAGACTTAGAAGACATAACAGCATTCCAAGTCTTAAGCCATAAAGCTCTTCTAGCTAAAATAGCTAGAGACATATACCTGACATCAACTCTAATGATATCAAAGATGGCATTACAAATAAAATTATTAGCATGTTGAAGAAAAAATGCTATGAGAATTATGATCTGTTACTTGTTGCGCTAAAGCTTCTAACCAAAAGATGAAGCTACAGCAACATCCGCTAAAGATATAGCAAGTCTAAGAAGATTACCTGAACACAAGTAAGCTTTTCTTAGAAAGGATTCAATTTTCCTATCTAAAGGATCCTTAAGGAAGTACCATCTGCCGTAGGAATAGAACGCTTAACAAGAGTAGAGACAGCCCCATCAATTTTAGGGATTTTGTCCCAAAACTCTAATCTGTCAGATGGCACAGGATATAATTGCTTAAAACGTTTAGAAGGAGTAAATGAATTACCCAAATTATTCCATTCCCTGGAAATTACTTCAGAAATAGCACTAGGGACAGGAAAAACTTCTGGAATAACTACAGGAGATTTAAAAACCTTATATAAACGTTTAGATTTAGTATCAAGAGGACCAGAATCCTCAATTTCTAATGCAATTAGGACTTCTTTAAATAAAGAACGAATAAATTTCCTTTTAAATAAATATGAAGATTTATCAGCATCAACCTCTGAGACAGAATACTCTGAACTAGAAGAACCATTATCAGAATCAGAATGATGATGTTCATTTAAAAATTCATCTGAAAAATGAGAAGTTTTAAAAGACTTTTTAAATTTACTAGAAGGAGGAATAACAGACATAGCCTTCTTAATGGATTTAAAAACAAAATCTCTTATGTTATCAGGAACACTCTGAGTATTAGATGTTGACAGAACAGCAACAAGTAATGTAACAGTACTTAAAGGAAATATTATCTGCATAAACAGTTTGTCATGACAAAATAGTACAAACAACAGCTGGAGGAACAGATACCATAAGTTTACAGTAGATACACTTAGCTTTGGTAGCTCCAGCCCCAGGCAGGGATATTCCAGAAGTATCTTCTGACTCAGCTTCAACGTGGGACATCTTGCAATATGTAATAGAAAAAACAACATATAAAGCAAAATTAATCAAATTCCTTAAATGACAGTTTCAGGAATGGGAAAAAAATGCCAGTGAATAAGCTTCTAGCAACCAGAAGCAAAAAATCAATGAGACTTAAATAATGTGGAGACAAAAGTGACGCCCATATTTTTTCGCGCCGTCAAAAATGACGCAACTTCCGGCGACACGTATGACGCCGGAAACAGAAAATAATTTTTGCGCCAAAAAAGTCCGCGCCAAGAATGACGCAATAAAATGAAGCATTTTCAGCCCCCGCGAGCCTAACAGCCCACAGGGAAAGTCACATTTTTAAGATAAGAAAAAAATGAATTATTCATATGCATTATCCCAAATATGAAACTGACTGTCTGAAATAAGGAATGTTGAACATCCTGAGTCAAGGCAAATAAATGTTTGAATACATATATTTAGAACTTTATATAAAAAGTGCCCAACCATAGCTTAGAGTGTCACAGAAAATAAGACTTACTTACCCCAGGACACTCATCTACATGTAGTAGAAAGCCAAACCAGTACTGAAACGAGAATCAGTAGAGGAAATGGTATATATAAGAGTATATCGTCGATCTGAAAAGGGAGGTAAGAGATGAATCTCTATGACCGATAACAGAGAACCTATGAAATAGACCCCATAGAAGGAGATCACTGCATTCAAATAGGCAATACTCTCCTCACATCCCTCTGACATTCACTGCACGCTGAGAGGAAAACCGGGCTCCAACCTGCTGCGGAGCGCATATCAACGTAGAATCTAGCACAAACTTACTTCACCACCTCCATAGGAGGCAAAGTTTGTAAAACTGATTTGTGGGTGTAGTGAGGGGTGTATTTATAGGCATTTTGAGGTTTGGGAAACTTTGCCCCTCCTGGTAGGAATGTATATCCCATACGTCACTAGCTCATGGACTCTTGCTAATTACATGAAAGAAATGGAAGGATTGCCACCATGTTTCTGTAGGCAATGTTCAGGTATATTGTGTTTGATAATTGTCTTTTTGCCAATGTTCACCCCAACGTGTTCTAGCTTTTCTGGAGGTGCAACCCACGTATTGTACCCCACAAATGCATTCCAGGACGTAGATCACATAACTGGAATTGCAATTGAAAAATCTGGTTATTTCAAAGGTTTCACCCGTTGAGAATGATTTAAAAGTTTTTTTCCCTGATGTAATATGTTTGCATGTTTGGCATCTCTTCATGCCGCATTTATATACTCCCACTTGTTTCAGAAAAGAGTTTGCTTTTCTGGGATTAGAATAGGAAATTTTGTGTTTTACTTTTTTGCTAGGGGCCAGTCTGCTTCTTAGTGTGGGAGCTCTGGTATATACAATGTGGGGGTGATCTGATAGTAATGGTTTTAGGATTGGATCTCTGCAAACTATATGCCAATGTTTGTTTAAAATCTGATAAATTTGTCGATAGTTATTATTATATTGTGTTATGAAAAGAGGATCAGACTGCAAAGTTTGTTTTGTATTTTTGTTTTGTCCAGATTTATTCTCTAGGAGAGTGTTTCTGTCTAGTAGTCTAACTTTGTTTAAACAGTCATCTAAAAGTTTTTTTGGGTATCCCTTGTCAATGAATCTCTCATAGATAATACTACTCTGTTGGTCAAAAATTTCTGGGTGTGAACAATTTCGTTTAGTCCTTTCAAATTGGCTGTAGGGGATATTTCATAGCCATTTCTTATGATGGTTACTGGTAAAGTTTAGGTAGCTGTTGCTATCAACTTGTTTAAAAAATGTTTTTGAACAAAAAGAGCCCTTGCTGTCCCAACTTAATGTTAGATCTAAAAAATCTATCGATTTTTCATGTATGGCTGATGTAAAATTGAGCCCCATTTGGTTTTCGTTTAGGGATGTAACAAAGGCTGTGGCTGATATTTCATCTCCTCTCCATAAAAAGATAAGGTCATCTATATAACGGCTATAGAACACCAGACTCGCCCCCATTGAGGAGTTGTAGATGTAATTCTCCTCAAACATGCCCATAAAAAGATTGGCAATGCTGGGGACGAATCTGGTTGTCCCCTTAATTTGTAAAAAATAGGAATCTTGGTACATAAAATAGTTGTGCTGAAGGATATATTCAATACATTCCAAAATGTATTCCTTTTGTATGTCAGGCATGTATTGATCCTTATTAAGATAAAGGGAAATGGCCTTGAGACCTAAATGGTGTGTTATGTTTGAATATAAGGCTCCAACGTCACAGGAGATCCAAAGAAGGTCTCCTGTGTTTGTGTGATGTTCCAATTTGTTTAAGAGATCTGTACTGTCTTTGATATAGGATGGTAACCCAAGAACATATTTCTGTAACAAAAGATCAATATAGTAGGACAAATTATAAGTGAGGTTATCGATGCCTGCAATAATAGGGCGTCCAGGAGGATTTTCTAAACTTTTGTGTATTTTTGGCAGGTGATAGTAATGGGCTATACTAGGATTTGTGACTTTGAGGAAGAGTTTTTCAGCTTTATTAAGGATTTTTTGGTCTATTCCTTTTTGTATTAGTTGTTGGTAGGTTTTGAGAAACTGCTCGGTGGGATTCTGTTTGAGGATTTTGTAATAATTTGTATCTTTTAGAATTCTGTCTGCTTCTCTTAAATAGTCTATAAGATTTTGTATAATGATGCCTCCTCCCTTATCTGCATCACGTATGATGATGTTGGAATTGTTAGATAGGGAGTGGATAGCTTGTTTTTCTTGCTGATTGATATAAAAGTTTCTTTTTATATTTTTATTGCTCAGTTTCTCAAAGTCTTCTAAGACCATATTTTGGTAAATTTCTATGTACTGATTGGATCCTGATGTTGGTGAAAAAGATGATTTTGTTTTAACACTAGTATGTATAATCCCTTCATACAAATGTGTGGCAAGATTATCTACTGAGCTAGTGATAATCGGTGTGTTATTTTTGCATTTCATATTATCTGTGAGTATACAGAGTGTGTTTGTATTTTGCAGGTTTTGTTTTTTCAGGGTCTTTTGTGAAAAATATTTTTGTAATGAAAGTTTTCTTGTAAACCGGTTAAGGTCCACAAAAAGGTTAAATAGTTTATGCGGATTTGGTTGGGGACGGCAGAGTAGGGGTTAATAATATTTAACAAATGTTTGCGAGGCGGTTTAGGGGTTAATATGTTTATTATAGTGGCGGCGACGTTGGGGGCGGCAGATTAGGGGTTAATAAGTGTAGGTAGGTGGCGGCGGCATTGGGGACGGCAGAGTAGGGGGTTAATAAATATAATGTAGGTGTCGACGATGTTGGGGGCAGCAGATTAGGGGTTCATAAGTATAATGTAGGTGGCGGTGGTGTCCAGAGTGGCAGATTAGGGGTTAATAATTATAATGTAGGTGTCAGCGATGTCAGGGGCGGCAGATTAGGGGTTAATAAGTGTAAGATTAGGGGTGTTTAGACTCGGGTTCATGTTAGGGTGTTAGGTGTAGACATAAAATGTATTTCCTCATAGGAATCAATGGGGCTGCGTTAAGGAGTTTTACGCTGCTTTTTTGCAGGTGTTAGACTTTTTTTCAGCCGTCTCTCCCTGTTGATTCCTATGAGGAAATTGTGCACAAGCATGTTACACAAGCTCACCGCTAACGTAAGCAGCGTGGTATTAGAGTGCGGTAATGAGAAAAATTTTGCTCAACGCTCACTTCTTGTCTGGTTTGTAAAAACTCGTAATACCAGTGCTGTCTGTAAGTGAGCGGTGAGCATAAACTACTTGTTAGCACCACACAGCCTCTAACGCAAAACTCGTAATCTAGGTGTAACAATTTAACAAGTCGTAGCCTTAGAGAATGCAAGGTAACTAAAATTTAATATAACACCCAAAATGTGCTTGATAATAAATTAAAATGAATTAAACAGTATCTAAAAAATCACACCCTGTGTCTCACTAGATGAATAAGGTTCCTAAGTAATATATTTTAGGGTTAGAGAGAGAGAGAAAGAGAGACACAATCACACACAGAGGGTTAGAGAGAGAAAGAGAGAGAGAGAGAGACACACACACAATCACACACAGAGGGTAAGAGAGAGAGAGACACAATCACACACAGAGGGTTAGAGAGAGACACAATCACACACAGAGGGTTAGAGAGAGAAAGAGAGAGAGAGACGCAATCACACAGAGGGTTAGAGAGAGAGAGAAAGAGAGAGAGACACAATCACACACAGAGGGTTAGAGAGAGAGAGAAAGAGAGAGACACACAATCACACACAGAGGGTTAGAGAGAGAGAAAGAGAGAGAGACACAATCACACACAGAGGGTTAGAGAGAGAAAGAGAGAGACACAGTCACACACAGAGGGTTAGAGAGAGAGAGAAAGAGAGAGAGAGAGACAATCACACACAGAGGGTTAGAGAGAGAAAGAGAGAGACACACAATCACACACAGAGGGTTAGATAGAGAAAGATAGAGAGACACACAATCACACACAGAGGGTTAGAGAGAGAGAAAGAGAGAGAGACACACAATCACGCACAGAGGGTTAGAGAGAGAGAGAGAATGAGAGAGAGAGACACACAATCACACACAGAGGGTTAGAGAGAGAGAGAGACACAATCACACACAGATGGTTAGAGAGAAAGAGAGAGACACACAATCACACACAGAGGGTTAGAGAGAAAGAAAGAAAGAGAGAGACACAATCACACACAGAGGGTTAGAGAGAGAGACACAATCACACACAGAGGGTTAGAGAGAGAGAGAGAAAGAGAGAGAGAGACACACAATCAAACACAGAGGGTTAGAGAAAGAGAGAGAGACACAATCACACACAGAGGTTTAGAGAAAGAGAGAGAGAGAGAGAGAAACACAATCACACACAGAGGGTGAGAGAGAGAGACAATCACACACAGAGGGTTAGAGAGAGAGAAAGAGAGAGAGACACAATAACATACAGAGGGTTAGAGAAAGAGAGAGAGACAATCACACACAGAGGGTTAGAGAGAGAGAGAGAGAGAGAGAGAGACAATCACACACAGAGAGTTAGAGAGAGAGAAAGAGAGACACAATAACATACAGAGGGTTAGAGAAAGAGAGAAAGAGAGAGAGACACAATCACACAGAGAGGGTTAGAGAGAGAGAGACAATCACACACAGAGGGTTAGAGAGAGAGAAAGAGAGAGAGACACAATAACATACAGAGGGTTAGAGAAAGAGAGAGACACAATCACACACAGAGGGTTAGAGAGAGAGACAATCACACACAGAGGGTTAGAGAGAGAGAAAGAGAGAGAGACACAATAACATACAGAGGGTTAGAGAAAGAGAGAGAGACACAATCACACACAGAGGGTTAGAGAGAGAGAATGAGAGAGACACAATCACACACAGAGGGTTAGAAAGAGAGAGAGACACAATCACACACAGAGGGTTAGAGAGACACATAAGGGATGAGAGAGTCAGAGGGGGAGGAAGAGAGACAGAGAGAGAAAGAGACCATGGGGGAGAACAACACATAAGGAGAGAGATGGATAGATAGAGAGAGACACACACACACAAGGGGGGGGGGGAGGGACCACTGCATTTTTAAGTAATAAAACAGCAGAGCTACAGAGAGTTCACAAAGTGAGACTATAAATTAGTGTGAAGCACAGAGGCAAGCTGCTAAGTTAGTGGGTGTAAATTTTGAGTAAACAAAATACAAAAACAATCCTTAAACTGCTGTAAAAGAGTAAAAAAACACTAAACCACATTTATTAAATTATCATTTTAACTAACAGAATCCCTTTCAGTAAAATCTAAGGTTGTAGCACTTTATTTAACAAGATGTGGCTAAAACACTGCTCTCTCTGCCTCTCTTCCTGCTCTGTAAGGATTCAGGAAGTGACAGTGGCACATTTCACTGCACTTAGAGGGGAAGAACAGAACTCTCTTTTTCACTTTAGCAAAGATAGCTCTCTGCAGAGTAGTAACATGGGGGCCTCAAAACAGCTCTGAAATGACCTGAAAACATTATGGTTTACGGGAAGGCTACAAAAAGCTATCACAGAGATTTAAGTACTCAGTGTCCATTGTGAGGAACATAGTGAGGAAATGGAAGACCACAGTCACAGTTCTTGTTAAGGCCAGAAGTGGCAGGCCATGCAAAATATCGGAAAGGCAAATGATGGTGAGAACGGTCAAAAACAGCCCACAGACCATCTCCAAAGACCTACATCATCATCTTGCTGAAGATGGTGTCACTGTGCATTGTTCAACAATTCAGCACACTTTGCACAAGGAGAAGCTGTATGGGAGAGTGATGCCCCGCCACAAATAGAGTCGCTTGAGGTATGCAAACGCACATTTGGACAAGCCAGCTTCATTTTGGAAGAAGGTGCTGTGGACTGATGAAACAAAGATTGAGTTATTTGGTCATAACAAGGGGCGTTATGCATGGCGGCAACAGAACTCAACGTTCCAAGACAAACACTTGCTACCCACAGTAAAATTTGGTGGATGTTCCATCATGCTGTGGGGCTGTGTGGCCAGTGCCAGTACTGGGAATCTTGTTAAAGTTGAGGGTCACATGGATTCCACTCAATATCAGCAGATACTTGAGAATAATGTTGAGGAATCAGTCACAAAGTTGAAGTTATGCCAGGGGTGGATATTTCAACAAGACAACGACCCAAAACACTGCTCAAAATCTACTCTAGCATTTATGCAGAGGAACAAGTACAATGTTCTGGAATGACCATCCCAGTCCCCAGACCTGAATATCATTGAAAATCTGTGGGGTAATTTGAAGTGGGCTGTCCATGCTCGGCAACCATCAAACTAAACTGGAGATGTTTTGCAAGGAGGAATGGTCCAAAATACCTTCATCCAGAATCCAGACACTCATTACAGGCTATTGGAAGCATCTAGAGGCTGTTATTTCTGCTAAAGGAGGCTCTACTAAATATTAATGGAATATTTCTGTTGGGGTGCCCAAATTTATGCACCTGTCTAATTTCGTTTTGATGCATATTGCACATTTTCTGTTAATCCAATAAACCTAATTTCACTACTGAAATATTACTGCGTCCTTCAGTTATTTGATAGATCAAAATGAAATTGCTGATCCAAACATCCAATTATTTATAAAGGAAATTCATGGATATTGTCAGTGGTGCCTAAACTTTTGCATACGACTGTGTTTGTGTGTGTATGTGTGTGTGTATGTGTATGTGTATGTGTATATATATATATATATATATATATACATATTCTCATTTATCTAATATGTGAGCTAGACTTCATAAATGGGCCAAATATACTTAAATATGTATTCATGTCTTCATGGTTTATAACTTAGGCATTATTTTTTAAAGTTGGGCTTATAGTCACTCTTATAACCTTATTTAAAATAGATATGCATAGACGTTCAACATATGGAGATGGAAGATATATATATGTAGATATATATATAATAATAATATATATATATATATTAATGTCCACTGATATATATATATATATATATATATATATATATATATATATATGTTAATTTAAATACACTTAATTATTATTATTTTTTTATCTCTAAGGGATACCAATTTAAAATTAAAATATCATGATTTAGATAGATACATATTTATATATAAGGTATATACATATATACATAGATGTGTATATATACATGCATATATGTTCATCAATATCTTTTTATGCATCACTAGAAGTGGGTAATTCTCCAGTATTTTACAACAATTTTAATGTACATCAAATTCTTATTTTTAACTTATACATTCTAAAAAAAAAAAATCTTACAGAATTACCTTGTCTTTTGCTTATTGCAGTAGACTGAAAGTCTGATTTTGCCCACTACACATAGCATGAGTCATTTTAGTATGCGACTGTGAGCACAGATATTTGAGAATCTATTCACCAAAGCATAAACAATCCCTAGACATCTTCTCTTAACTTCAAGTATAATCAATTCTTAAACAAATGATGTAGCTGAATTAAACTGGTTACTTCAAAGAATTTAACATATGGTGCAAGGCTGTGGTGGAAGTTTCAGTCAGGGGTGATTTTTCCTTGTATAAATTAATTCTCTTATAAGTGGATAAAATAATCCTTCTGATATAGACTGTTGCCCACAAATTATGTAACATGTGTCTCGATTCTCTCATGGGCAGAAGTCATTTCCTTTCTAGTCTCTGCAGTTCATATTCCAGGAGTGGACAACTGGGAAGCAGATTTAGATTTCAGTCATCAGTCTCTGCATCCAGAAGAATGGTATCTTCACCAGGATGTGTTTAATCAGATTGTGGATCTTTGGGGTCTGCCAGATATGGTTCTGATAGCTTCTTATTTGAACAAACTTCCCTGGTACTTTGCAAGGTTTACGGACCCTCAGGCAGAGTTTGTGGATGCTCTAGTTGTAGCTCATTGGTCATTTTAGATAGCTTATCCAGAGTTGTTTCCAAAATAAGGCTAATCCTGATTGCTCCAGCTTGGCATCACAGTAACTGGTATGCAGATCTTGTTCAGTTACCCTCCTTGGCCATTTCCTCTGCATCCAGACCTTTTGTCTTAAAGATTAGTTTTTCCATCTGGATCTCAAGTTTCTGATAATAAACCTATTTTTTTTCTTTCATGATTCAGATAGAGCATGCAATTTCCTTCTTAATTTAAGGAGAGTCCACGGCATCATTCCTTACTGTTGAGAAATACTGAACCTGACCAACAGGAGGAGGCAAAGACACCCCAGCCAAAGGCTTTAATACCTCTCCCACTTCCCCCATCCCCCAGTCATGCTTTGCTTTACGTCACAGGAGGATGGCAGAGAAGTTTTTAGAAGATTTCGGAGTAGTTTCTTAGGAAGGGTATCTGCCCTTCGATATGGGACTTGAGTTTTAAGTAGTCTTGTCAGCCTCTCAGCTTTGATGAAAGTTAGAGTCTGCGAACCCATCCAGACTGCGTGCTAAAAGCTCCTAAGCAATCAGTGTCAAGTCCATGTCAGAAGCGATTCTACAAGACTGTCACACTTGAGAGGCTGTGTTTCTGTTCCACAGCATGGATTCTGGTAAGATCGTTTCAATTTTTACATGTGTCGAAAATGCTAGAGGTCAGGGACACAGCTCCTTTTATCTTAATAGAATCATGGGTTAATATCTCGTGAGGGGGATTATTGAACAGTGGGGATTAATCAAATGTGATGCTTTGATTTTATGCTGCTTTATGTGTGAGGTTTATTGGGCTCATAGACTGTTTGTTATGTGGCTGGAACGCACAGGTTTTTACTTTTACTTTGAGTGCTGCACAGCTTGTAGCCTTGCACGCTTTTTCTTAGCAGGGGTGGTGCTGCCTTGCACACCATGTGACCGGGAGTGGTCTCACTTTCATTTCCTCTTTCCTGACCGAGCTGGCTGTCAGAGAAGATGCTATTTCCCTGTATTGTCTGGGTCTAGGAGGTGGTGAGTGCCCCAGCCATTGGGAGTATAAAGGTGCCGTTTTTGAGAAATAAAGATAGTTTATTTTCTGTGTCCTGCTGTCATTAGCTTAAGCTATGGAGGATTCTGAGATATTAGATGGTACTCCCTCCCTCTATTCCTCTATTCCAACTAGTAATACCTGTTATATTGTGAGGAGGCTTTGGTATGCCCGCTGTCTCAATTATGTTCCACATGTCTTGACAATGTTATTCGGTCAAAGAAGGTTAACTGTGACGAGCCAAGGTTATCCAACCCTGCGCCAGTCACTTACTTGGCACAGAAAGGGTTATCAGCCCCCCTCTCGGCCACCAATAGGTCACAATCTAGCCACACCAGGCAAGCTTGTGATTCAGTTTAGTGGGTGCAAGAGTTAACCGCACTCCCTTAATCTGTACTAGACGTAAGAGAAATGCCCAACACTACCTTTTAATGCCACCCACAATAAACTATCAATCCTATAGCTTCAATACTGCCACAACTTAAAATTTATTAAAGGGAAAATCATAAGGAAAAACCCAGACTTTACACATTAACTCTAGAAATACAATTTAGCAGAAAATAACCTAAATTATACAGTTCTAATATTCCAGTCTCTTTCAGTAACGTGGTTCAATTATTAGACAAAGGCCAAACTTAATAAAGGAATTATTTATTATGCCAAAAATATTATGCACAATGCATTATTAATAAAAAGTTGTTACAAATAAAATTACACACGCAAACAGTGTTTTAAAATAAAAAGGAGAAAAACAGAATTGAATACTTTCCTAGCTTCAAGCTCTGTGCCCGGGGATGGCAGGAAAATGATGGCTCCTTACTTCTGTACAGCAGCTCCCCTTGTAAGAATGACAATCTTATTGTTAAGAAATAAGATTCTTAAACCTATTTTTCAGAGATCAGGTTGCTTAACCACACCCTCCTGGGCGGGCTAAGAAACCCCCCTGTCTTTATGACCTTCAATAGACTAATTTCTTGCCTGAAATTATACAATCCAGTATAATTTCTGCTAGGTAAGAAATTTCAATATTTACATATCTAGAACCTTTTAGTTTTATTGGGAGAATCGGTTTGATATCAAATATGCCATAGGTTGTCATATTTACCTTCCTTTAAGGTTATAACAGTTTTAACCCACATATGTACATAATATACCAATGTCCTGTCAGTGACCTGGTCAGTTTTTGTAATGAAGGGCCTGTTTTGCATCAGGCATTCTATTGACAGCTTAAGCCATAAACTTTATCCTGTGTATCTCTGTGACTAAGAGCTTCAGTGACTTTATGACTCAATGCATACACACTAACATTTGGTGGGCTAGTTAGGGGGCTTCTGGCACTTCAAAGAAAATACAAACACAATTCTTCTTGACAACAAATAACTGTTTTGGAGTTCAAGCTACACAAAGTTAACTCCTTAGCAGCTGAATCCTGAGATATTCGTGACATTAACCCTTTTAGCACCACTGAGCCGTCCACCTCTGAGGACTCGCCGTCCCGTGAGGTGCATACCCTACATTCACCATCTTCTACACATGCAGCTTCCCATAGAACGCTTGATCCTCCATCTGGAGGGGGCCTTTTAACACCAGAATTTACTGTGCATTTAAAAACGGCGGTGTCTGAGGCCCTCAGTGCTTTACCTCGCCCAGCTAATGCAAGCAAAAGGTTAAATATAGCTCTCCTGCCCCGGGGTCATCATGTAAATTATTGTATTTAACTGCTCTGTCTCAGTTATCCGAGAATGAGTTGCACTCTGAGGCTTCAGAGGATGAACTTTCTGGGACGGAGTCTGCTGCCTCTAAGCCTCCTGCTGCGGAAGAACCAGCCTTTAGATTTAAGATTGAACACTTAAATTTTCTTCTAAAGGAAGTACTGTCTACATTAGAGGTTCCAGAGGCCAAGCTGCCTGATGAACCTTTGATTCCTAAATTAGACAGAGTTTACAAGGACAGGGTAGTGCCTATAACTTTTCCTGTGTCTGTAAAGATGGCGAATATTATTAAGAATGAATAGGACAGAATTGGATCTTCCTTTAGGAAATTATTTCCGGTCCCGGACGCTTAATTGGAGTTGTGGGGATCCGTCCCTAAGGTGGATGGCGCTATTTCCACACTTTCCAAATGCACTACTATCCCGCTTGAGGATAGCTCATCGTTCAGAGAGCAGATAGATAAAAAGATGGAAACTCTTCTAAGAAAGATGTTTCAACATACGGGATATTTGTTTCAACCAGCAGCGGCTGTTGCCGCGGTTGCTGGAGCAGCTACCTACTGGTGGGACTCCTTATTGGAATTTATCGAGGTGGAGGGTCCCCTCGACGTTATCCAGGAAAGAATTAAGGCCTGGAGAATTGCTAATTCTTTTTTTTTTTTTTTTTTATTAAGGTAATTTTTATTGAGGTTGTACATAAAAATAACAGCAACAAAGAGTTCAGTAGGCAATATATTAGACACATTTGAAATTGAATGTGATGATTCTAAAAAGAACCCAAAACAAAAGTTCATATAAGGATATGTATTTTTCCTTGTGCAGACTTCTGTATCTCTTGTGTCTTTTCTGTCCTTGAAGATTTCTCAATTTGAGAAATCTTCAAGGACAGAAAAGACACAAGAGATACAGAAGTCTGCACAAGGAAAAATACATATCCTTATATGAACTTTTGTTTTGGGTTCTTTTTAGAATCATCACATTTATATTCACATTTTCTTTGATTGTGATGTTTGGTATATTTTTTATACACATTTGAAATTGGTTTAGCCATGTCACTTAGACCTGAAACAAAATAAGACAGGATACTACAAAGCTAGTAAAGCTTAGAAGGTCAGGACATCACAATTCAATAAGTTAAACCAAACTGAATAAATGAAACCTAATTTTACATTTATATAAAGGATGATTGCACTTCCATTGTGTCAACAGGCCACTCATGGACCCATGTAGATTGAAAGGGTTAGGGAGGTGCTCTAATGTTCAATACGGTCACTCTTGGACCTGAAAATAAGAAAATAAAATATAGCAGGCTAAGCAGCTTATGGGAAATATAAGGAACAAAGTGCTCAGGAGTCTGTGGTATCTGGTCACTATATCTTCCTTTCAGCAGGTATAAATTAGGTTAACAGGTTTATAGGTTTATAGGGGCTATGCAAAGCTGATATAGTGTAATTGCTAAAATTGTAAATATTATGGGGTTGAAACGAAGAAAAATGCTTAAATATGGGTAGGTTACAGGGATTTCTATAGGAATACTGGGATTGTGGCAACTATTGATATTTCCCAACATGTAGGAGCATACTATACTGGATCTGTAATAACAGCAGCAAGCTATATACTCAGTGATCTAAACACAAATCCACAAGGAGATATTATGAATACTGTACCTCCCTCGCAGCAGGTGTAAACTAAATATATATGTTTATAGGGGCTATCTGAAGCTGGTATAAGGCAGGTGCCAATGCTGTCAATAGTATGGGGTTGAAACTAAGAGGAATGCTTCAACATGGTTAGGTCTCAGGGACTTCTATAAGAATAAAGGAGCTGTGAAAGCTAGTTATAGTTCCTTAAAATGCAGACTCATGCTTTGCTAAATCTGTAATAATAACTTTAGGTTATATACTTGGTGAACTAATCATAAAACCACAAAGGGACCATGATGATATTGACCTGAATCTAATGCACCACTGAGTCAAAGTAGTAAAATTTAATAAAAATTTCTCAGCATGCCACACTACCTCGGCCACTGGCAGTGCGGGAGAATGCCAAGTTATGTAAATTTAAGTGCAGTAATGCTAAGATTAGTGGTCCCGCAGTTAGTAGTCTCAGAGTCATAAATCAGAGCACTTGCCCTAAACTTTCTTATCTAAGGATAGGAATGGCTAGCTATATATATGAAGTCCCCTTAACACCAATACGATTGCTACAGCAATTTAGGGAAATAGGTTATGTAGGAGTAAAATTGATATGTGTATATATAGCTGTATGCTTAAAGTTTTGATGAAGAGTGGGGTGAGTTCTACAGTCAACCTCCAAGAAACATATACTAAAGCGAAAAACAAAGTGAACATAAAACCACACCGCCTACAGCTCAACGCCATACATTAAAATTGTACATAGTAACTGTTGAGGAATATATAGGTTAATATGGAGCTTCATTATAACAGGGGAACATTAAGCATATTAATTCGGAATTCTCAGTCCAGAGTGAGCTAGTAATAATTACTAGAGTCTATCTTGCCTCGAGCTGGATGGCTGAAGCTCCGTGACCATTATTAGTCTTATCCGACTCCCAGCCTGATGCAGGTAAGGAAAATGTCCAACTGAGATAATAGGCTTAACGTATCACTGAAGCGGACATGTTGTGAAGGATCATCTTCAAAATTAGGCTCTCTCGGGGCAATAGAGTCCACAGGCTGTAGAATAAAACTGGATTGCCCCCAAACCGGCATTTCAGACCCGTTCCGTGTAGAAATTAAGGTTTCTAAGTCATCTTGGCATCCACAGTCCTGTTGGCCGTCTGGGTTCTTTTTAGTGACGGTCAATGTCTCCATTGTATTAGACAGACCAGCTGTCGTACTCTCTGTGTCAGTAGGGCCAAGAGTAGAGTGCTGTGACGCAGCAACCCCACAGGCCTGTAAGCAGTGAGCGGAAAGACATCCATTTTTCACTGACGGCTCCGGGTAAGGAAAGCTCTCATCTGGCAAAAGATAGCTCTCAGAGGACTCCGGGGAGGGAGTGGCGCACTGGGCCCCAGCGGCTAAGAGTAGTGAGCGAAGATCCTTTTGCAGCTGGTCATAGCTGTGGGAGATCGCGGTACGTAGATTGCGTTCCCAGATATCCACGGCTGCTGAAGCCTCCATGATGTGTGCAGAGATAATCTTCTCCCCAAATGATAGCTGCAATGTGAGTCGCTTTCTAAATAGCCCCCAGTGTGAACTCAGACTCCAAGCAGCTTAGACCTGCTAACCCCGGAGAACCGGGGGGGGGGGGTGTTGTAGATGTTCCTTCTTTCTAGGCCGCCATACTTGAGACGCTCCTCTTGAGGATTACTAAGTAATAGCAATAGTAATAGTGGTATCCCTTGGTAGCAAGCGATTCAGCTGAGTTTCGTCTACCAGAATATGCTGCTGTATTAATATATATAACAGAATATAGCTATATTGCTCAAGTTTGTGAGGAGCTTCACTTTTTGCGACTAGTCATGGCGGCTGCTAGGACACGCCCCCAATTGCTAATTCTTTTGTCTGTGATGCAAACATGCCGATTATTCACCTAAATGCTAAGGCTTCTGGATTTTTGGTTCAGGTCCATCGGGCGCTCTGGCTTAAGTCCTGGTCTGCGGATATGACTTATAAGTCCAGACTTCTTTTCCCTTTAAGGAAAAGATTTTATTTGATCCAGGCCTGGATTCCATTATCTCTACGGTTACAGGGGACAAGGGTGCCTTCCTACCGCAAGATAAAAAGAAGCAAGTCTAAGAGACAGGTTTCTAATTTTTGTTCCTTTCGTTCTGATAAATCCCAACAACATCAGTCCTCCACTAAGCCCCAGCAAACCAGGAGTAGTTGGAAGCCGGCTCTGTCCTGGAATAAGTCCAAGCAGAGCAAGAAGCCCGCCAAGACTAAATCGTCATGAAGGGGCGGCCCCGGATCCGGCTCTGGATCGCGTAGGGGGCAGACTATCACTCTTTTCAGACTCTTGGTTCAGGGACATGCAGGATCCATGGGTCCTGGAGGTCATAGCTCAGGGATACCAGATAGGTTTCAAATCTCATCCACCCAAGGGCACATTTCTCCTCTCAATCCTGTCTTCCAGACCAGAAAAGAGAGAAGCCTTTCTGGGGTGCGTACGGGATCTGTCCTCCTCTTTGCAGAAAGAGGTTTGGGATACTATTCAAACCTTTTTTGTGGTCCCAAAAAAGGAGGGAACTTACCACCCGATTCTGGACCTAAAGTGCTTAATATTCTAAATGTCCCCTCGTTCAAAATGGAGACAATAAGGATCCTTCCCTTAGTTCAGGAAGGACAGTTCATGACCACTATATATCTGAAGGATGCTTACCTTCACGTTCCAATCACTTCCAGTTCCTAAGGTTTGCGTTCCTGGAACAGCACTTCCAGTTCATTGGACTTCCGTTTGGTCCCTACTTGGACAATATTCTGGTACAAGCACCATCTTTTCATCTGGTGGAGGACCATTCAGTATCTCTTCTCTATCTTCTTCGATCTCATGGATGGAAGATAAACCTAGAAAAAAGAGTTCTCTTATCCCAAGTACCAGAGTGGAATTCCTGGGTACTATAATAGACTCCATATCCATGAGGATATTTCTAACAGACCAGAGACGTTGCAAGCTAGCTTTGGCATGTCTTGCCCTCCGGACCTCCTTAAGGCTCTCTGTGGCTCAGTATATGGAGGTGATTGGTCTTGTGTCCAGCATGGACATCATTCCCTTTGCCAGGTTCGATCTCAGACCTTTGTAACTGTGCATACTGAGGCAGCAGAATCAACAGATTTCTCTGGACAACCAGTTGAGAAAATCGCTCTCTTGGTGGCTCTGTCCAGATTATCTGTCCCGAGGGACATCCTTCTTAAGACCATCTTGGGAGATTGTGACTACAGACGAATGCCTATCAGGATGGGGAGCTGTTTGGGGTGCCAAGAAGGCACAGGGCCTGTGGACTCAGAAGAATGCTCCCTCCCAATCAACATTCTGGAACTTCAGGCAATCTTCAATGCTTTGAAGGCTTGGTCCCTTCTGGGTTCATCCCAGTTTATCAGATTCCAATCAGACAATATAACCTTGGTGGCTTACATCAACCATCAGGGGGAACGAGAAGCTCCCTAGCAATGAGGGAAGTATCTCGGATTCTGGAGTGGGTGGAGGCCCACAGTTGTTCGCTGTCAACGATCCACGTTCTTAAGGACACATTACTTGGTGATAACCGTTTCATCAAGCCTTAAGAACAAGATTTAGACTCCAAGGAGGAGCCTGATGAAACGGTTCTCACCGAGTAACGCGTTGCATGGTTTCTCTATATCTATGCTAGAGATTTTACTATATCAAGCATGAGCTGTTTTTAAACTGTGTTTTTAAATAAATCACTTTGATGTTTTTAACTCTCAATGCTTAGTATTATTCTCTGAGCTTACGCTACCTATAGGGTATATCCCTTCTATTTGCTTACCTGCCTTTGTTCCTGATCTGCTGTGGCCTTGCACCGTGGGGAACCAATCGGATGGTGCTCAGCTAGCTGGACTGCTGCAGAAATCCAGCCTGCTTCTATGGGCATGACTGAATGCCTTTTCTGAATGTGAGTACCCTGTGTGTATCTCTTCTGTTTATAATGATAGAAAAATGTGTAAATGCGCATAAACAGCAACGGGGTGATTACAAGTATATTAACATACTATGTATGGATTTGGGTTGAAATCTCCCTATATACCTTTAAAAAGATGTCTCTAAGATAATATATTGGTATCTATACAAAAAATGCAAAAGTATAATTGCGGTGAGAAAAAAGATTTTTATTTTTATCAGACTTTGCAAGGTCCTGCGTTTCTATGACTGGAGTCAGGCTAGATAACAAAACTGTATATTATTACCTGGGTGTGATATGCAAACAAGGTATATCTGTACCAATCGATATACGTTTTTCTTACTCTGTGTGTAAACTTATGCGTTTATTCTACTTAAAGTGCATACTTGGCATTGTGGGCTATTGTTAAAAAGGTAAAAAATACACAATAACAAAAAAAAACTAAATTAATACAATTTATTGCACATATACTCTAATGATATATAAATAAAACTCTATGGTGACCGGTCACTTGATAAAATAAATCAGGTAGTAATCTTAAAATATGGGAAAAAGCACTTTACAAACTATAAAACCAATTACTGTGAATGTTCAAATAAGAGAAGTACTCGAGTTTTGCAGGAAATAGACTTTAGTTCCTGTTTGATAAAGTTTATCGTAAAGTTACGGTGAGACTTTTTTCTTTGTATGTGCCCAGTCTTTTCAATATCGTAATGATCGTTAGATTTCCTGAATTGAATAAAAAGTCTGATCTCCAGACCGTGTTAGTCTGACCACACTGCCGGGCTGTTACACTCTGGAGTGCTTACCTGTTCCTGGATGGTAACTTACTGTGGTAGCACTAGTGTCTCTGCAGCTTGCGGCTAGTTGGTGACGTCACACGCTACGTCTGAGGATAGATGAAGTAGATCCGTCCGATATCCTTGTTTCTTGCTTCTTAACTCTGCGCAGAGTGCTCGGCTTGTGGAAATAGTCCCACTTGTATCCTTCGCAATCCTTCGTACCTGTTGGTATTGAAAACTGGGAATATCTGTTATTCTTTCTTAGGTATCATCATCAACGCGTTTCGCCACTCTTGGTGGCTTTATCAAGATGGTTTAGTCATGATGAATTGCTTCTTTATATATGCAATGATACATTTTCATTGGTTAGTGAAAAAAGCCTCATTTTCAACTTCTCTGTATTTAAGGTGGAATTTCCAGGTAACTCTTAAGGTGGAATTGTCATTGCCATACATTTTCCCAATAGTATACATCTTCAAAGATAACATGAATTCTAATGTATCTAAATTTTGACTATAGAGTTGAAAATTAAAAATTAAAATTGGAATTAAAAATACAAAAATCATAATTAAAAACATAAAGTGTATAATATAAAACCTTATTATATCTAATGTGCAATGTTCTCTATTTGACATATGAAACTTTTTATATGTCCACAACACTTACCTAAAGCATTCTCAGATTATCATATTCGATGGTAAATCGAAATACAAAAGCTAGCGATATAGAAACTTTATATAGTGGTACTATGTTCTATACACCTTTTTGGAAACTCATATTGTTATATAATCGTTGTGTGTAATAATGACAGATATTGACAGTTTCTATTATTAGTGTATTGCTATCTTTGGTGTAAGATTTAGTTAACATAATTATGGGATCAAAAATTATACAACTAAGTTGTTAAATCGTTATTGGTCCTAAATTTTGTTTTATAACATAAACTTACTGGTGAGTAAGTTTATGTTATAAAACAAAATTTAGGACCAATAACGATTTAACAACTTAGTTGTATAATTTTTGATCCCATAATTATGTTAACTAAATCTTACACCAAAGATAGCAATACACTAATAATAGAAACTGTCAATATCTGTCATTATTACACACAACGATTATATAACAATATGAGTTTCCAAAAAGGTGTATAGAACATAGTACCACTACATAAAGTTTCTATATCGCTAGCTTTTGTATTTCGATTTACCATCAAATATGATAATCTGAGAATGCTTTAGGTAAGTGTTGTGGACATATAAAAAGTTTAATATGTCAAATAGAGAACATTGCACATTAGATATAATAAGGTTTTATATTATACACTTTATGTTTTTAATTATGATTTTTGTATTTTTAATTCCAATTTTAATTTTTAATTTTCAACTCTATAGTCAAAATTTAGATACATTAGAATTCATGTTATCTTTGAAGATGTATACTATTGGGAAAATGTATGGCAATGACAATTCCACCTTAAGAGTTACCTGGAAATTCCACCATAAATAAAGAGAAGTTGAAAATGAGGCTTTTTTTCACTAACCAATGAAAATGTATTATTGCATATATAAAGAAGCAATTCATCATGACTAAACCATCTTGATAAAGCCACCAAGAGTGGCGAAACGCGTTGATGGTGATACCTAAGAAAGAATAACAGATATTCCCAGTTTTCAATACTAACAGGTACGAAGGATTGCGAAGGATACAAGTGGGACTATTTCCACAAGCCGAGCACTCTGCGCAGAGTTAAGAAGCAAGAAACAAGGATATCGGACGGATCTACTTCATCTATCCTCAGACGTAGCGTGTGACGTCACCAACTAGCCGCAAGCTGCAGAGACACTAGTGCTACCGCAGTAAGTTACCATCCAGGAACAGGTAAGCACTCCAGAGTGTAACAGCCCGGCAGTGTGGTCAGACTAACACGGTCTGGAGATCAGACTTTTTATTCAATTCAGGAAATCTAACGATCATTACGATATTGAAAAGACTGGGCACATACAAAGAAAAAAGTCTCACCGTAACTTTACGATAAACTTTATCAAACAGGAACTAAAGTCTATTTCCTGCAAAACTCGAGTACTTCTCTTATTTGAACATTCACAGGAATTGGTTTTATAGTTTGTAAAGTGCTTTTTCCCATATTTTAAGATTACTACCTAATTTATTTTATCAAGTGACCGGTCACCATAGAGTTTTATTTATATATCATTAGAGTATATGTGCAATAAATTGTATTAATTTAGTTTTTTTTTTTGTTATTGTGTATTTTTTACCTTTTTAACAATAGCCCACAATGCCAAGTATGCACTTTAAGTAGAATAAACGCATACGTTTACACACAGAGTAAGAAAAACGTATATCGATTGGTACAGATATACCTTGTTTGCATATCACACCCAGGTAATAATATACAGTTTTGTTATCTAGCCTGACTCCAGTCATAGAAACGCAGGACCTTGCAAAGTCTGATAAAAATAAAAATCTTTTTTCTCACCGCAATTATACTTTTGCACTTTTTGTATAGATACCAATATATTATCTTAGAGACATCTTTTTAAAGGTATATAGGGAGATTTCAACCCAAATCCATACATAGTATGTTAATATACTTGTAATCACCCCGTTGCTGTTTATGCGCATTTACACATTTTTCTATCATTATATCCTTTCTACCCTGTACATTTTGGGAACAGAGTAGTGTTTATGCAGGGGCAGATTTGCGCACCAAAAACCTTTCTCACAACATAGCAAACATCTCTTCTGTTTATACCACACATTGTACAATTTGATGTGGCGCCTCTTTCTGTTCCATATTATATCATAGATCTTCCATCCCTGATGAAGTAAGAGAGCTGCCTATTCATCCCCTACATCAAGCATATCATCTTTTGGATATCGTTGAAACTTGGAATTGGAGTTTTAAGTAATTAGCTCACTATCTTTGTATGCTATCTCTTCTAGTTTAATTTATCCCAGTCTATGGGATAATGGGACTATAAGAACACCTCTCAAACATAGTATCACAGGTCCATCCTATATATTTTTAATTTTATTTGTATATTCCTTGTGTAAATTCATTATAATATTCTTACCTGTGCTTATATTGTTTATAGCGCCTCCTAGAGGATTTATATATTCATATATTTATACATTTCTATATATTATCCTTTTGCTTTAGAGTTCCTCGTGTAGTGGCCTGTATCAAGCAGGAGCAGATATCAGCGATACTGATTGCTCCATCATGGCCGCGAAGGACGTGGTTCGCGGATATGGTGGGGATGTCATCATCTCCTCTGTGGAAGTTACCTTGTTGCAGGGATCTGCCAGAATAAGGTTCCTTTGTTCATCAAATTCTAGATTCTCTGAGGCTGACTGGGTGGAGATTGAACGCTTAGGGGCCTATTTATCAAATGTCTTGTGGACCTGATCCGACAGTGCGGATCAGGTCCGCAAGACATCGCTGAATGCGGAGAGCAATATGCTCTCCGTATTCAGCATTGCACCAGCAGCTCACAAGAGCTGCTGGTTCAACGCTGCCCCCTGCAGACTCGCGGCCAATGGGCCTCCAGCAGGGAGGTGTCATTCAACCCGATCGTACTCGATCGGGTTGATTTCCGGCGTTTCCTGTCCGCCTCATCAGAGCAGGCGGACAGGGTTATTGAGCAGCGGTCTTTAGAGTATGGTTGAGAGTATGGTTTTTCCTGGCATAAAGTTAAGGTTGCCAGGATCCTATCATTTCTCCAGGATGTACTGGAGAAGGGCCTTTCTGCCAGTTCCCTGAGGAGACAGATTTTGGCCCTGTATGTTTTACTGCACAAGAGGCTCTCGGAGCTTCCAGATGTATAGTCCTTTGTTAAGGCTCTGACTAGGATTAGACTTGTGTTTAGATCTAAGGCTCCTCCTTTGGAGTCTAAATCTTGTTCTTAACATTTTGCAACGGGTTCCGTTTGAGCCTATGCATGAATTTGACGTTAAATTGTTGTCCTGAAAGGTTCTTTTTCGACTGGCTATTGCTTCTGTGCGCAGAGTATCTGAGATTGCTGCTTTGCAATGTGAGCCTCCTTATCTGGTGTTCCATTCTGATAAGGCTGTCTTACGTACTATGTTAGGTTTTCTTCCAAAGGTTGTGTCAGACCGCAACATCAATCAAGAGATTGTGGTTCCTTCCTTGTGTCCCAATCCTTCTTCTTCAAAGGAACGTTTGCTTCATAATTTGGATGTGTTTCGCGCCTTGAAGTTCTATTTTCAAAAATGAAGTGGGTAGGTCTGGACTAATACCTGTGAGCTCAAAGCCAACTCTAAAAAGTATACTGCAATCTCTCTCACACAGTTAAAAGATATATAGATGAAAAAGAAGAAATAGAGTGGCGCACTAGGGAGAGCTCAGATAATATATAAGTTTCTCAAATAGACAGATAATCAATTACCTTTAAATAAGAATATGTGCAAACTAAGCAATAAATAAAAAAATAGGGAGAAATGACTTCAATCCTATGGATCCAGCCAAAGAAAATATCATGAAGAATATACAACTCAAATGACTAGGTGATACACGTAATGCAAATATTTAATTATATAAAATGGAATTAATAGACAATTTTATAAAAATACTAGATAATTCACAATTAATATGTTTTAGAAATCAAGATGTTAAAAAACATGATGTGACCACATCGCTAAAAAACCTTTAACCTAAAAATGAATCCTTAAAATACAAACATATAGAAATATATATATAAAAATAGAGCAGCATAAACACTATAGGCTAAAGAAATGTTAGCTAATAAGAACGTCTATATGCAAGTGTCAGAGTATACTCATACAATGAATATTGTTTATCAAAGGAATGTGCATAGAATGAGCCAGTAAATATGCATAGAATTAGCAAATATTAGCACAATTGGTTGACAAATAATGGAACAATCAGGTGGACAAAACAAATGCTTCTTTACGTATATATATATATATATATATATATATATATATATGTTAGTCGTTATCCACCCCTGATATGTCAATTTTGTAGGATCACTAGTTGCAAGCATTAAAGAGTGTATCCTTTTAGGGTTGTAAATAACCAATAATGGTAAAGGCAACGGAAAAAGTTGCAAGTTCCTATTGTAGCTTGTCTACAAATACTTTAAAGTCTCAGAAAGTGCTGCGGGCACCAAAGTTTCTATACTGACCGTTCAGTTTTTCCTCAAATCTCTTACCGGACCTCATGACGGCTGTATTCACAGACTCTTATGCTGTGAGCTTACCACGCTGAGTTCTCCGTAACTCCTAGGCGTGTATACAGCGTCTTCACTGTCAGCGTGTGTGCCTTTGGTCACCTGACCTGATTCGCCAATTAGGAACTCGGTAAAGCGCTCTAAATTCAAACCACTGGAGATATAGTGGTGAATTTACTTTTTTATGTATCCAAATAGTTTGCGGTTCTTCGTACTCCTAGGTAACAAGTCATTCTACTAGGCGTTTTGGCACTGAGTGCCTTTATCAAGATGACTTGTCATAGGGAAAGGGCTTATTTTTAAAGGAATCCTTTGCACCACCTCTGTTAACTCTTAGAGGCATGGTTTCAACCAACTTTATTGTTCCTGTCGACCTTGCATTGTATTCTCTTTTCTTTAAACAGTATGTTGAAAGAATAATGGTGTCTCATTGTGTTAGTGAAATACACACATTAGTTTTAAATGAAACATAATAAAATAAATTATAATAAAATAAATTACCTCATTGTTTGTTCTTCATGTACTACATAAAATTGATAAAAATATAGGTCAAAATATAATTTGATAGATCTTACAAAGCAAACTAATTTATAAAAATATAAAATTCAGACATTTAAAAGAAATTAGGCATAAAATATTATATAACTATTCAAATTAATATTCTAATTACAGGAAATTGAAAAAAATATATATATGAAAATATTATAATACTTAGTATATGTAGAATTCAAGACATGGTTATATATGTATTGGTGATTTTATAAACATTCTGCTAATGTAAATGTCTTTAGATATGTAACCTAGACTGTAAGTGAAGTTCTTAAACTATACTAAACTATATTCAGTTGACATGTCATATCAGTCATAAAGGAGATAATTATATGCCTAAAGTTTTAATTAAAAGGATTGAGGTCTAGTTCAGCATTTAATCCTCCTGGGGTTAGGGTGGCACAATTAAAAATAAGTTCTGCCTCTGTCAGTAGAAGTTGTTTAGTTAGATCCGGGGATATGAAGACCACCTACTCTCCATGAACAAAGGACTGACGGCCTATTATTTTGGGGTGTTAAGAAGGTGAAACTTAAAAGAGGGGTTAATCTAACGAAACAACTTCTACTGACAGAGGCAGAACTTATTTTTAATTGTGCCACCCTAACCCCAGGGGGATTAAATGCTGAACTAGACCATAATCCTTTTAATTAAAACAGGCATATATTTATCTCCTTTATGACTGATATGACATGTCAACTGAATATAGTTTAGATAAAGAACTTCACTTACAGAATTAAAAAGGATAAATTGTATGTCATAATCCAATACACATGGAACATATGACTTTTTAATACTAGAACATATAGTATATTGAATAAAATTATATATGAACTGTATTTACTGTTAGCAGTTTAAAAATTAAACTGTTTGTCTTTGTCTGCTGCCCCCGATGGCCTAAATCCAGTATTACAGCCAAAAGGCATTTGGCTGTTGAAAATGAAATTTCCCAGTAGCCAATCAGAGAGAAGGGCGTATCCAAATCTATCTAATGATTAAGAAGCGAGGAGGAGTTTTGTCTCAGACAAAAACTCCCTGAACAGAGAGAGAGGGATCTTGGTGGAAAAATTTTGTTGGGTGACTATTTGCAATCCTGCTTGCTACCATTTTTGTTTACAGAGAGACCAGTGTGCGAACACAGTTTTCTGTAAGACAAATACATTGGGATACTCTTTGTGGATAAGAGACTATCAAGATTAATTCTCTTACAAATGTGCATAATTCTCCTAAAACATATAAAGATAGACATGTTTGAATATTAACTAAATTCTCAAACTGGTGACCTGGTAAAGTATACGTGATTGTTAAAAATATATATATATATATATATATATATATATATATATATAATATTTAAATCAAGGGCATTCTAAGGCTATAGTTAGACTGCAGCAGGTAATTTTAAAAGAACATAATTAGTATTTTAAGCTTATGTTGATAATCCTGTGTAGTTTTAACTAGTCATATTCAGCGCTAAATAATTTATTTGCTAGACAAAGTCTTGCACTCCAGATTTATAAGTCAGTTATGCAGGTATGTGCTTATTAAATTCATTTTAATAGTTAAGTTGTTAAATTTGCACTAATTGAAGAGGGGAACTATAGATAAAAATAAGAAAAAGAGAGAGAAAAAAATGGATATATGTTAAAATGGATATACAGTATGTTAAAAAATTGATATAGAAAAAAACTTCTTAGATCTGATCTAAAAGAAGTATGTGATGTTATGAAATGAAAAATAAAATAAAATGAAATAAAATAAGACATATGTATAAACTGATATACAATCAACAAATAAAATCAATATTAAGCATCAAAATTGGAAAAAGGGGGAGGTGGAAAGAAAATATATATACCGGTATATTTTTTTCAATACGATAGAATACTATTTTTGTTATTAAATGAAATAATTATTTGTAGTAGCCTGCAAATAAAACTTCAAACCTCTGATAACATCCAAGTTATGGAGAAGCCTCTTCTTAGAATTCTTAAGATTAGGACAAAAAGAATAAACAATAATATAATAATTTATATAGTCCAAAGAAACTACTTTAGGCAAAAAAATTTAACTTAATGCTCAAAACTGTTTTATTCTCATAAAAACCAAGACTCACAGTAAAGAGCAGACAATTCGGAAACTCTTCTAGCTGAAGAATTGGCCCAAAGAAACAAAACATTCCAGGACAAAAGCTGAATATCCAAATTTATGCATAGGTTCAAAGGGAGGAATCTGCAAAACTTTTAGAACCAAATTAAGGTTCCAAAGAGGAGAATTTGGTTAATCACTGGCTTAATCCTGACAGCCTTAACAAAACTCTGATTATCAGAAAATTTAGCAATCTTCTTTTGAAATAAGAATGAAGGAGCAGAAATCTGGCCTTTTAAATAACTGGCGGATAAACCTTTATCCAAACCATCTTAAAGAAATTGAACAAATCTAGGAATTCTAAGAGTGACTGCTAAAACCATGCTCCACGTACCAATAACTAAAGGCCTTCTAAACCTTGTGATAAATCTTCCTTGTCACAGGTTTACGAGCCTGAATCGAAGTCTCAATGACAGAAACAGAAAAAAAACTTTAAGTGTTCAATCTCCAAGACATCAAGTTTTGAGATCCTAATGAGAAAACAATCTTTGGGACAGAAGGTTGTTGCACAGAGGAAGAGACCACAGAGGACAACTGCACATCTGAACTAGATCCGCAAACCAAGTTCTGCAAGGCTAGGCTGGAGTAATTAGAATTACTGAGGAGACATCCTGCTTGAGCTTGGATATCATTCTTTGCAAAAGAACATGAGGAGGAGGGATGTAAGCATGATGAAACAATCAAGGAGAGCTATTAGAAAATTCATAAACTCCACCTGAGGATCCTTGGATGCTGCACAGTATTTGTGATACTTGTTGTTTAATCGAAAGGCCATCAGATCTATTTCTGAAAGCCTCCACAGATCCACAATTTGTCTGAAAACTTCCAGATGAAGAGACCATTCCCCTAGATGGTATTGGCGACTGAGAAAATCTGCTTACCGATTGTTCATCCCTGGAATATAAATCTTATAGATTGAACAAAGATTGATCTCTGCCAAAGTCAGAATTTGAGACTCCTCCCTTATTGCCAGGGAACGGAGTTCCCCCCCAATGATTGAGGTAATTCACTGCTGTGACGTTGTCCGACTGGAAACACAGAAAAGCCTCTCTTTTCAGAAGGGGCCAATTCTGAAAAGCCCTGAAAATTGCACAGAGTTACAGAACATTTATCGGTAACCTTGCCTCCTGAGGAGACCAAACTCCCTGTGCCCTCAGGGACCCTCCTAACTGCACCCCAGCCTAAAAGATTTGCATCTGTCGTTATTGCTGTCCATTTAGTGCTGACAAAGGATGCTCCTTGAACAATGGATTAATGATTTATCTACCAATGACAGGGATTGTTTTGTTCTAAAATCCAGAGAACTGATTGTAATCCCTACATCACTGATGAAACATACAAAGCTGAAGAGGTCTCATGTGAAACAGAGCAAATGGAATAGTATCTGAAGCTGCTATCATCAGACCTAAAACTTTCATGCAAAGAGCTACAGAAGGAAAAGGGATCGATTTGAAGATTTGCATAAGCTGCAAGAAGTTTCAGCCTTATCTGATGCGTCACAGAAATTCTCATAAACACTCAATCTATTATCACACCTAGGAAAAACCCAGGACTGAGGAATAAGAGAAATCTTTTGAAAATTGATTCTCCAACCATGCTTCTGAAGAAACAACAAAAGTCTGTTGGTATGAGATACTGCTAAATGTAAAGATGGAGCCTGTATCAAAATATCGTCCAGGTAAGGAACCACCAAAACATACTTGGCTCTTATAAGAGTCCCTAGAACCAAACAGAAGAGCAACAAACTGAAAATGTTTGTGAATCTTAGAAAATAATGATCCCTGTGAATAGGGATATGAAGATAAGCATCCTTCAAATCTATTGGGCATAAGTTGCCCTTGTAGAACAAGAGGAAGAATAGTCTGCATAGTTTACATCTTGAAAGAAGAACCCCTGAGAAACTTGTTTTATGTTTTTAAATCCATAACAGGTCTGTAAGTTCCCTCCTTTTTGGAAACAATAACAACGTTGGAATTAAACCCCTGACCCTGTTCAGACCTTGGAACTGGGACTATTATACCCATGCAGTCTAGATTGATGAATGACTGAAAGAAGGCTCTTGCCTTCACAGGATTCTTTGGAACATCAGACAGAAGAAGCTTCCCCTGGGAGGATTCAATTTGAAGCCAATTTTGTATCTCTGGGAAACTATATTTATAACCCATAGATCCTGAACAGACTGAAACCAAGTCCCCTGGAAAAAAAAACATAATCTGCCACCTACCAGAAGATCCGGATCGAGGGCTGCACCTTCAGGCTTACTTGGTAGTAGAGACAGGTTTCTGCTTAGACTTGTTCCAACTAGGATTTGGCTTCAAAGAAATTTTCATAGAACCCTGTTTTTGAGAGGAAGAGAAAGAATTTTGGTTCCTAGATTGACAAAAAAAGGAAAATTATTAGAAGCCCAGGCTTTACCCTTAGACTTCTTATTCTGAGGAGGAAAAGCTCCCTTACCTCCAGTCACCATAGAAATAATAGCATCTAAACCAGGCCCAAACTAAACTTTCCCCTGAAAAGGGACAAAAGCCTAGACTTAGAAGCCATTTCAGCTAACCATGATTTCAACCATAAAGCTTGCATGGTCAGAACTGATATTGCCATATTTTTAACATTAATTTTAATAATGTCAACAGCAGTATCATGAATTAAGGCATTAGCTGTCTTAAAGAGTTTTAACAGATTAAAAAAACTCTTCACCAGAAGACTACTTTGAAAATTGCTTAGACAACCTTCACACCAAAGTGTAGAGGCTGATCAGCACAAGTAATACTGAAAGATTCTAACTTTCTATCCATAGGGTCTTTAAAAAAGGTACCATTCTCAAGAGGAATATTAGTCTGTCTAGCCAGAGTTGAAATAGCCCCATCTACTTTAAAGGAACAGTCTAGTCAAAAATAAACTTTCATGTTTCCGATGGGGCATGTAATTTTTTTTTAAATTTTTTTTTATTGATTTTCAACATGTTACATTCAAACAATGTATTTTTCAACCTACAACACATAATTTTGAACCTAAACATTGTTAATTCCACAATCAGTAATATTATTAATCCCAACTGGATTTGTAATCTCTAAATTGACAAAACATGAGTATTGGCATATAAAGGTTGGATCCTAGCAAAGTTTAGATTATTACTATAGATTAATCCAAAACCAATTCCAATCATATACTATGCTACTAGAAAATACCTCCAAGGATAATTTACCATTTAATGATTAGAAACCTAATCGTATTCTTATTATATTCTTGTTTATAGTAGTTAACTTAAATGGTTACAATTTTTAATTATATGTTGTGATTTGTACTCATAAATCCATTTCATCTTTAACCTACCTTCTAGTTAAACCCACTTAGCTGTCTATTTATCCAAAATAAGCAAGGAACAAAAAACAAAAAAAAAAAAAAAAAAAAAAAAAACCCAATAAGATCTGTCTCTCTCCTCAACTCTACTCACCATATCCCCAGGAGTATTAATTCTGAATTTTGAAAAGGCAGAATTATCTGATCGATTTCTGAGGCTGGGAGTGATTTAATAAATGCCGCCCATTTACTAAAAAATTGTCTGATATCAGATTCTTTGTCGATATTGGCATCTCGCTGTTCTAAAATACATTGTTTCTTGAGAAAGTTTTTAATCTCTGATATAGTTGGTCGATCTCTTAATTTCCATTTCTTAAAGATTAAATATCTAGCTGCTAAAATAATTGATATAATTAGCTTTTCATTAGGCTGACATTTTTCCTGATTTTCTAGACAGAAGAAGATCTGAATCCGTGAGAGCGCCAGAGGGGAGCATGTAATTTTAAACAACTTTCCAATTTACTTTTATCATCAATTTTGGTTTATTCTCTTGGTATTCTTAGTTGAAAGTTAAACCAAGGAGGCTCATATGCAAATGTCTTATCCCTTGAAGGCCGCCTCTTATCTGAAATCATTTTAAAAAATGTTCGCAACTAGAGGTTGTTAGTTCATGTGTGCCATATAGATAACATTGTGCTCATGCCCATGGAATTACCTAGGAGTCAGCACTGATTGGCTAAAATGCAAGTCTGTCAAAAGAACTGAAATAAGGGGGCAGTCTGCAGAGAGACTTAGATACAAGGTAAACACAGAAGTGAAAAGTATATTAATATAACTGTATTGGTTATGCAAAACTGGGGAATGGGTAATAAAGGGATTATCTATCTTTTTAAACAATAACAATTCTGGTGTAAACTGTCCCTTTAAGGATAGTTTCCCAAAGCTTTATATTAGAAGAAGGCAAAAAGGAAACCTCTTCTTAAATTTTAAAGCAGGATTAAAATGGATATCTGGCTTCGACCACTCCTTAGAAATCAATTCAGAGATAGCATTTGGAGCTGGAAATACCTCTAGAGACTTAGCAGCAGGTTTAAAAATCAAATCCAATTGATTAAAGGACTAATCCTCATATACCTTAGGGGTTAAGGATACAAAGATTTCTAACACTTATCTTAAAATACAATGAAAGTGTTAAAGCTTAGAAAAAAAAAAAAGAAGAGGATAATTCTTCTGATCATCTGAAAATACTTCACCCTCAGAGGATTTAGAAGCACCGGATTCAGAAACATGTAGCTTAACAGGCTTAGATCTATTTAAATAAGATACATTAGTGGAGGGATTCTCAGTAACTGACCTCTTATGCTTACTTGAAGGAGGCATAGCTGCCAATATTTCAGATACAGTAAAGCATACAGAATCTTTAAAGGAATAGTAAAGTCAAAATTAAACTTGCATGATTCATATAGAGCATGTAATTTTAAGACATTTTCTCAAATTCACTTCTATTTTCAAATGTGCTTTGTTCTCTTGGTATACTAGTGGGAGCTAGCTGCTGATTGGTGCCTGTGCACATTTGTGATTGGTTAATAGATGTGTTCAGCTAGCTGCTAGTAGTGCAATGCTGTTCCTTCTGCAATGGATAACAAGATAATGGAAACAAATTTAATAATAGAAATAAATTGGAAAGTTGTTTGAAATTGTATGCTCTATCTGAATCATAAAATACATTTCTGGTGTTTTCTGTTCCTTTAAATCTTGGAGCAAAATATCCATTGTATAGAAACAGACGGCTAGATTATGAGTTTGGCATTAAGGTGAAAAAGCAGCGTTATCAGGTCCTAACGCTGCTTTTTTACGCCCGCTGGTATTACGAGTCTTGCAGGTTTAGGGGCACCGCACACTTTTTTGGCTTTACCGCAAACCAACTTACGTAAATTTCATAAAAAGGCTTTTTTCAATGGGACTTGCATAGCGCCGGTATTATGAGTTTGTCCTGGGAGGCCGAAAAGTGAGTGGTACACCCTCTACCAAAGTATAGAAAAATAGGAGACACAGATACGGGTATTTGTGAAACAAAAATTAGGTTTATTTACAGGTAGTGAGATCGCTATATGAGTGATATAACAAATAACAAAAAATTGATAGGTGAATCAATGCACCTGTAGTGGAGGGGATAAACAACCCCGGGTTAGAATACAAATGTTTGTGAGCTGGAAAAACAGGTATACGCGTTTCAGCACTTGACCTTACTCATTACCTAATTAAACATAATACACAGTGAAATTAAAAACACCCGCTCACACCTCCATTGGTCCGCCTGGGTATACTCCCTTCAAGAAACGGACCAATGTGATAACACTCACTAGAGCCGCAGCTCCCTGCCAAATATATAACATGTTTTCACTGACTCTGACAGACAGCGATACTGAAACTAACACAGACCAACATAGTTACACTCATGTGAACCAGCTCCTTGCCTAATGTAAACAATATACTCATAGGTTCTATCAGACTGTAATCCTGTAACTAATAAATTAAACCGGGTAATGTTCCATATGATGATATAACAATACGGTCGTGTAGTTTGATTGTGACTTGTCTGACCCATTCCATAGGAAGCTCCGTAATGTCTGTTTATAACTTCTTATCCACGCTCTCTAAAATACAATAAAGAAAATCTTATCGTTATTCCTGACACTACGTGAGGCATAGCCCGGAGTGAAGGCTGAATCAGTCTGAAAAGAACAGGAGGTATGTGTTTCGGGGACTATTGTTTCCGGGAGTGTTTTGTTTGATTCTGTGCTCAGGAACACAACACTGAATAAACCGATAGCTCACTTTATTATACACCTATTGAGGTTGGGGAATCCTCTGGGGTTATATCTTCCTGTACACGCTGTGCACTATACAAGTAATACAGTCTTGTTTTGCTAAGGATACTGACAGCTTTGTATTTAGTGCATAAACACAACCATTGGGACTATTTCTCCTATATTATCATTCTCCATTTTCTCTGGACATCGCCGCCCCCTACATTATACCTAGTAACCCCTAATCTGCTGCCCCCAACATCACCGACACCTACCTACATTTATTAACCCCTAATCTTCTGTCCCCAACATCACCGCAACCTACATTATACCTATTAACCCCTAACCTGCTGCCCCCAACATCGCCGCCACCTACCTACATTTATTAACCCCTAATCTGTAATATTTTACAGGCAAGTTTGTATTTATTTTAACTAGGTAGAATAGTTACTAAATAGTTATTAACTATTTACTAACTACCTAGCTAAAATAAATACAAATTTACCTGTAAAATAAAACCTAATCTTACACTACAATTAAATAACTTACCTAAATTAAATACAATTAAATAAATTAAATACAATTAGCTAAATTACAAAAAAAAAACAAACACTAAATTACAGAAAATAAAAACAAATTACAAGATATTTAAAATAATTACACCTAATCTAAGAGCCCTATCAAAATAAAAAAGCCCCCCCCCCAAAATAAACCCCCCCAGCCTAAACTGTCAATAGCCTTTAAAAGGGCCTTTTGCGGGGCATTGCCCCAAAGAAATCAGCTCTTTTACTTGAAAAAGAAATACAAACAACCCCCCAACAGTAAAACCCACCACCCACACAACCAACCCCCCAAATAAAACCCTAACTAAAAAAACGTAAGCTCCCCATTGCCCTGAAAAGGGCATTTGGATGGGCATTGCCCTTAAAAGGGCATTTAGCTCTATTGCTGCCCAAAGCCCTAACCTAAAAATAAAACCCACCCAATACACCCTTAAAAAATCCTAACACTAACCCCCGAAGATCCACTTACCGGGAGAAGTCTTCATCCAAGCGGCAAGATGTCCTCAACAAAGCCGGCAGAAGTTTGTTGATTTGAATACCTGTAACTACCTAGCACTGATTAATTGGAACACACAATTGGTTTGTTGAACCCATTAAGCTTTGAACTTCATAGACAGGTACATCCAATCATGAGAAAAGGTATTTAAGGTGGCCAATTGCAAGTAGTTGTTCTCTTTGATTCTCCTCTGAAGAGTGGCAACATGGGGCCTCAAAACAACTCTCAAAACAAAGATTGTTCAACATTATGGTGGCTACAAAAATCTATTGGAGAGATTTAAGCTGTCAGTGTCCACTGTTAGGAAATGGAAGACCACAGGCACAGTTCTTGTTAAGGCCAGAAGTGGCAGGCCAAGTAAAATATCAGAGAGGCAAAGGATGGTGAGAACGGTCAAAAACAGCCCACAGACTACCTCCAAATACCTACAACATAATCTTGTGCAGATGGTGTCACTGTGCATCATTTTAACAATTCAGCGCACTTTGCACAAGGACAAGCTGTATGGGAGAGTGATGCCATGTCACAAACAGAGTTGCTTGAGGTATGCAAACTCACATCTGGACGAGCCAGCTTCATTTTGGAAGAAGGTGCTGTGGACTGATGAAATAAAGATTGAGTTATTTGGTCATAACAAGGGGCGTTATGCATGGCGGCAAAAGAACACAGCGTTCCAAGACAAACACTTGCTATCCACAGTAAAATGTGTTGGATGTTCATTCATGCTGTGGAGCTCTGTGGCCAGTGCCGGTACTGGGAATCTTGTTAAAGTTGAGGGTCGCATGGATTCCATTTAATATCAGCAGATACTTGAGAATAATGTTGAGGAATCAGTCACAAAGTTGAAGTTACGCTGGGGCTGGATATTTCAACAAGACAATGACCCAGAACACTTCTCAAAATCTTCTCTGGCATTTATGCAGAGGAACAAGTACAATGTTCTGGAATGGCCATCCCAGTCCCCAAATCTGAATATCATTGAAAATCTGTGGGGTGATTTGAAGCGGGCTGTCAATGCTCGGCAACCATCAAATCTAACTGAACTGGAGATGTTTTGCAAGGAGGAATGGTCCAAAATACCTTCATCCAGAATCCAGACAATCATTACAGGCTTTTGGAAGCATCTAGAGGCTGTTATTTCTGCTAAAAGGAGGCTCTACTAAATATTAATGGAATATTTCTGTTGGGGTGCCCAAATTTAATTTGTCTAATTTCGTTTTGATGCATATTGCACATTTTCTGTTAATCCAATAAACCTAATTTCACTACTGAAATATTACTGTGCCCTTCAGTTATTTGATAGATCAAAATGAAATTGCTGATCCAAACACCCAATTATTTATAAATGAAAATCATGGAAATTGTCAGGGGTGCCTAAACTTTTGCATACGACTGTATATACTGTATATATGTGTGTGTGTGTGTGTGTATATATATATATATATATATATATATATATATATATATATATATATATATAAATGTGTTTATACCAAACCAATAATAATGTATTGTACAGACCAAGGATTGGAAACAAAAATCCTCATTAAGGACTCTAACATTTTTGTTTCCAGTCCTTGGGGTTGTACAGTGTACTATACAGACCAAGTGCAACTACTAATAGCCTATAGGCTAAGTGAGTGCCTAAAACGAACCCCCATACTCTCCTATACAGCACCCAAACTACAGGACTTGCAGGAAATTATTGCTTGGCAGCCAATCCTGTGCTGTATGCGTGACAGCAGAGGATCTATGTATATGGAGTATAACAATGAACAGGAGGTGGCTAGGGACTGCCCTGCGACACCTGTGGCAGACCTGTGACTAACTCCCACTGGGTGTAATTGTGCCACTACTCTATACTCCCTAAGCTTCACTCTGTCAAACAGTAGCTCTCTGAGGGGAAAACTGGGAGCACCTTCATTCTTCACTTTCCTCCTGCGGATGCGAAGATAAGACTAGGTTCCAGTTAGGTAGGAGTGGTTTTAAGGGATCTTGGAGTTTTGATCCTCCTAGTGGTCAGGATAGGTATTTACCAGGAGTAATGGCTTGTGGACTCTCACTTCCTTTATGAAATAATGTTTTGTATCACTCTGTGTTTAAAGGGACATGAAACCCAAAAGGTTTTCTCTCATGATTCAGATAGAGAATAGAATTTTAATGAAGTTTCCAATTTACTTCTATCCTCAAATTTGCTTCATTCTCTTGTTATTCTTTGTTGAAGAGATAGGCAGTGTGCAAATACCTAAAGCACTACATGACAGTCAATAGTGTTGCCATCTAGTGCTCTTGCTAATGTATAACATTGTTGCAAAACTGCTGCCATATAATGCTGCAGACACATGCACACTCCTGAGCTTACCTTCCTGCTTTTGAACAAAGGATAACAATAAAAGGAAAGAAATTTGAGAATAGAAGTAAATTGGAAAGTTGTTTAAATGTGTATGTTCTATCTGAATCATGAAAGAAACATTTTGGCTTTTATGTCCCTTTAAGTTTCTTTTTCAAATTGATTAGAAGCAAAATGTTGTCCAGGCAATAAAATATGGGAATTCCCATATTTTAATGGGCCCAAGATAGCACTTTTCCAGAACTTTTAAATATCAGATTATTTTAACTAATATAATTTATAATACAATTCATGGAATACATTAAAATTCACCCACTAAGTAAAAAATTATTGGTCACAATTTGTGAGTCTGCATTACAAACACTACAACAAGGTTAAACAAAAACAAAATGTATGCTTACCTGATAAATTTATTTCTTTCCAGATATGGTGAGTCCACTGAATCCTCAATTACTGTTGGGAATACCACTCCTGGCCTGCAAGAGGAGGCAAAGAGCACCCCAGCAAAGCTGTTAAATGTCGCTTTCCTTCCCACAATCCCCAGTCATTCAACCGAAGGAAAATGGAGAAAAGGGAATAACACAAGGTGTAGAGGTGCCTGAGGTTAAAGTTAAAAATAACTGTCTTAAAATAAAGGGCGAGCCGTGGACCCACCATCTCCAGAAATAAATACATTTATCAGGTAAGCATAAATTTAGTTTTCTTTCCCAAGATATGGTGAGTCCACGGAATCATCAATTAGTGTTGGGAATCAATACCCAAGCCAGAGGACACAGATGATTAGGGAGGGACAAGACAGGGAACCTAAACAGAAGGCACCACCGCTTGAAAAACCTTTCTCCCAAAAGAAGCCTCAGCCGAGGCAAAAATATCAAATTTGGAAAAAGTATGTAGAGAAGACCAAGTTGCAGCCTTGCAAATCTGGTTCACAGAAGCTTCATTTTTAAAATCCCAAGAAGAAGAAACAGCCCTAGTGGAATGAGCTGTAATTCTCTCCGGAGGCTGCTGTCCAGCAGTCTCATAAGCCAAACGAATAAAGCTTCTCAACCAGAAAGAAAGAAAAGTAGCTGTAGCTTTCTGATCTCTACGTTTCCCAGAGAAACAAACAAACAGGACAGAAGACTGGCGAAAATCTTTAGTCGTCTGAAGATAAAACTTCAGAGCACGCACAACATCCAGATTGTGTAACAAACATTCCTTATGAGAACAAGGATTAGGAAATAGAGAAGGAACAACAATTTCCTGATTAATATTTCTATCCGAAAAAACTTCAGGAAGAAAAACTAACTTAGTACGAAGAACCACCTTATCAGCATTAAAGATAAGATAAGGAGAATCATACTGCAAACCTGAGAGTTCCGAGACTCTCTGAGCAGAAGAAATAGCAACAAGAAACAAAACCTTCCAAGATAACAACTTAATATCTATGGAATGCATAGGCTCAAACGGAGCCTGCTGCAAAACTTTAAGAACAAGGTTAGGGCTCCAAGGAGGAGAAACTGACAAACACAGGCCTGCTTCTGATCAGTGCCTGACAAAAAGATTGCATGTCTGGCAAAACCTTCAGACGCTTATGTAACAAAATAGACAAGGCAGAAATCTGACCCTTCAGAGTACTTGCTGACAAACCCTTCTCCAGACCTTCCTGGAGAAAAAACAAAATCCTAGGAATACTGACCCTACTCCAAGAGTAGCCCTTGGATTCATACCAATAAAGATATTTACACCATATCTTATGGTAAATCTTCCTAGTAACAGGCTTGCAAGCCTGAATCATGGTCTCAATGACCAACTCAGAAAACCCACACTTAGCCAAAATTAAGCGTTCAATCTCCAAGCAGTCAGCTTCAGAGAAACAAGATTTGGATGAAGGAAAGGACCATGAAGTAGAAGGTCCTCCCTCAGAGGTAGTCTCCAAGGTGGAAGAGACGACATCTCCACAAGGTCTGCATAACAGATCCTGCAAGCCACGCAGGAGCTATGAGAATCACCAACACCCTCTCCTGCTTGATATGAGCAATGACTCATGAGAGAAGTGCGAACGGCGGAAACAGGTATGCCATCCTGAAATTCCAAGGAACCGCGAGCACATCTATCAGAGCGGCCTGTGGATCCCTTGACCTCGAAACATATCTTAGGAGTTTGGAATTCTGCCGAGATGCCATCAAATCCTGCTCCGGCACCCCCCATTTAAGGGTCAAGCTGGAGAACACCTCCGGATGGAGCTCCCACTCCCCGGGGTGAAAAGTCTGTCTGCTCAGAAAATCCGCTTCCCAGTTGTCCACTCCTGGAATGTTGTGTTTTGTCTGTGTGAGTCTTTCTTTTTTGGCATAATTAAACAGGTACAAGGGTTTTAGGAAATAAAGTGAAGGTTTTAATGATAGTTTAACTAGCAATTCAGAGTGATGCAAACTAGATAAAAGGCAGTGTCTCTGTGTAGACAAGAATACAATGCAACTTGGTTTAGACAGTCATAAAGCAGGCAAAAATGTAAATAAACTGTAGACAAGAAACTTGGCAATAGCAAGCAGGATACATAGATATGCAGTAGACCAAAACTTGGCAGTAACAGGTAGGATATGAAGAGATGCTGTAATCAGGTAACTTTGTAATAGCAGGCAGGATACTTGCATAGGCTGTAAACTGGTAACTTTGTAGTAACAGGCAGGAATGCAGATCTTTGTAATAACAGGCAGGATACTTGCATAGGCTGTAGACTAGAACTCTGAGACAGAGAATTAGCCAAGGTCAATTGCCAGGAAATCAGTCCAGAAATGAAACACAGGGCCAAGGGAAAATACAGAAGAGTAGTCTTAAAATGAAACAGTAATCAGGCACCAGGAAATCCAACAAAGCTGAATTCAAACAGGAATCTGGAGTAGAGGCTCTGTCAGAGTGCAACACTCAATGTCAAGGCCCAGAACTGAAAGTAAACCTGCCTAATATAGCAGGCTGCTGATTATATGATTTGTTACAGCTGATAGGTAGGTGGCGCAAGAGAGCCAAAGTTGCAGCAAATAGAAAACCAATATTCTCAGCCTGTGACCAAGCCATCTGATGGTGAAGAAGTAAGTCAGCTGACTGGGAAAAAACAGCAGCAGAAATAGAAACAGGTCCCAGGTTCAATTCTAGGCTGGATCATGACAATGTTTCAGCGATGAGGGAAATATACCTGTGCTGAGGGAGAGGTTGAAAATGTGTTTTAGTACAGGGGTAAGGGTAGCAGAGAGGTAGGGGAGTAGCTGTGAGGGGATAGGCTCCCTAAGAAAACTACCTTTGTTGCTGGAACAAGGGAACTCTATCCCAGATTCACTTTCATTTTTTTGCTGAAAAAAAAGACACTTTACCACCCGTAATATTGGAAATAATTTCTGCCAAACAAGGTTTTACCCTTGTAAGGGATCGCCAAAAGGTTGGAAACATCCGCAGACCAAGATTTTAACCATAAAGCTCTGAGAGCAAGAACCGCAAAACCAGATATTTTGGCTCCCAACTTAATGACCTGTAACGAAGCGTCAGTAATAAAGGAATTGGCTAAATTAAGAGCCTTAATCCTGTCTTGGATCTCCTCCAAAGAAGTCTCTGCTTGAAGAGACTCAGGCAATGCATTGAACCAATAGGCTGCCGCACTTGTCACAGTGGTAATACACACTGCAGGTTGCAATTGGAGACCCTGATGAACATACATCTTTTTCAAAAAAGTCTCTTGCTTTTTGTCCATTTGATCCTTAAAAGAGCAGCTATCCTCTATAGGAATAGTACTTCTCTTACCCAGAGTAAAATTCACCCTTCCACTTTGGGCACCGCCTGCCATGACTCCTTAATGGAGTCAGCCACTGGGAACATCTTTTTAAACACCAGTGACGGAGAAAAAGGGATCCCAGGTCTCTCCCATTCCCATGCAATAACCTGCTTAGCACAGTCTGGCACAGGAAACACCTCCATAGAGGAAGGAACATCAAAGTATCTATTAAGTTTACTAGATTTTATTAGGGTTGACAATGATAGGGTTATCAGAGTCGTCCAAAGTAGCCAAAACCTCCTTTAACAAAGCACGGAGGTGTTCAAGCTTAAATCTGAAGGATACCACTTCAGCGTCAGAAAAAAGATTTACACTATCCAAATCTGAAATTTCACCCTCAGGTACCGATGTATCCTCTTCAGACTTATTAGAAAGATCAACTTGGTTAGTCAGAACTGGATCAGAAACTTTACTATCTGAATCTCTAAATTTCCTCTTGCGCCTTCCCTGTAGCATGGGGATGGCAGCTAATCTCTGCTCGCACATAAACTCCTCCAGGAGATTGAGAGGAACCGCAGGGCACTGCCTGTGATGCCGTTAAGGCTTGGGCCAAGAAAGCTGTGGTGTTGCCTGAACAGCATCAACCTGAGAGAATGGTGGCTCAGAATTAAAAATCTTATCTTTATACATTAATATCCTCTAAATACATGAGGAACAAAAAGGCAAAGGAGGTTCCACTTGGCTATCTACACAAATCTTGCATGAAGGCATATACTCTTGTTCCATTTTGTAACATTTTTTTTTTACTGTACCTTTAAGAAACAAGCAGAGTCCTCTAACAGGGGTATGCAAAAAAATGTTTCAAAAGGAAACCCAGTTTCTTTTTCCCTCCGTTCAGGGATAAGCAAAGTGAAAGATAAACAATGAAATAATTCACTTGTAGCATTGCAAACAGAAACAGTGTCTTAAATTCTAACACCCCCAGAGTAAAAAGATGCCACAGAAACAGCTCTACAGTCCCACCCCACAAGTTCCTAACTGCTTAAAAGCCACCACTGCCCTGCTGAAGAGACTAATGTTGAATACAGCTAAACCCAATCCTGAAAAGAAAGATCAGAGCAAACCTACTCTTGCTTTCAAAATAATAAAATCTAGATTGAAGTGAATCAGACACCAACACTTCACCTCCTCCTTGCACCGAAGGCAAAGAAAATGACTGAGGATTGTGGGAAGGGAAGTGACATTTAACAGCTTTGCTGGGGTGCTCTTTGCCTCCTCCTGCTGGCCAGGAGTGGTATTCCCAACAGTAATTGATGACTCCGTGGACTCACCATATCTTAGGAAAGAAAAGAAAGCAGCACAATTAGACACAGGTCCACATTTATACAAAGGGCCCATGCAGAGAGAGGCTTTGTAGCTTACAATCAAATCTCACTTTTAAACTATCAAACTTGTACACAAATATAATCATTAGAATGTTAATTAATCACTACAATCAAGTATGTAGAAGTTTAAACATTTTAGTTATAAAATAAAATAACGTATTTAAAGTGGGCATAAAAAATCTATACACCCTTATAAAATTGCATTTTTGAAATGTGAAGATGGAGTCTGACATTTACATTGTTGTTATTTCCATCTGTAATGTGATCTTCCAACAAACAAAAATCCAGAGAAAAAAACAAAAGCAAAAAGGTAATTAGAAACATTTTAAACAATAAAAAAACACAACACCCTGATTGCATAGGTTCACAGTTAACCAATAACATTCTGAATCGGGCCTGTAGGTAAATAGCATACATCTGCCACCAATGAACGTAATTCAGATTAAAGGGACATGAAACCCAACATTTTTCGTTCATGATTCAGATAGAGAATACAATTTAAAAAAAGTTTCAAATTGACTTCTATTATTAAATTTGTGTTGTTCTCATGCTATTTTCTTTTGAAGAGATATCTAGGTAGGTAACGTGCACATGTCTGGAGCACTACATGACAGGAAATAGTGCTGCCTTCTAGTGCTCTTCCTAATAATTTTGTTGCAGAACTGCTACCATATAATGCTGCAGACACATGCATACTTCTTAAGTTACCTTTCTGCTTTTCAATAAAGTAAAACAAAAAAACAAAGAAAAATTGATAATAGTAAAAAAACAACTGCAAGAACTAATTGTTGAAAAGTATCAATCAGGAGAGAGATATAAAAACAGAATTTATGTTTACCTGATAAATTACTTTCTCCAACGGTGTGTCCGGTCCACGGCGTCATCCTTACTTGTGGGATATTCTCTTCCCCAACAGGAAATGGCAAAGAGCCCAGCAAAGCTGGTCACATGATCCCTCCTAGGCTCCGCCTACCCCAGTCATTCGACCGACGTTAAGGAGGAATATTTGCATAGGAGAAACCATATGGTACCGTGGTGACTGTAGTTAAAGAAAATAAATTATCAGACCTGATTAAAAAAACCAGGGCGGGCCGTGGACCGGACACACCGTTGGAGAAAGTAATTTATCAGGTAAACATAAATTCTGTTTTCTCCAACATAGGTGTGTCCGGTCCACGGCGTCATCCTTACTTGTGGGAACCAATACCAAAGCTTTAGGACACGGATGAAGGGAGGGAGCAAATCAGGTCACCTAAATGGAAGGCACCACGGCTTGCAAAACCTTTCTCCCAAAAATAGCCTCAGAAGAAGCAAAAGTATCAAACTTGTAAAATTTGGTAAAAGTGTGCAGTGAAGACCAAGTCGCTGCCCTACATATCTGATCAACAGAAGCCTCGTTCTTGAAGGCCCATGTGGAAGCCACAGCCCTAGTGGAATGAGCCGTGATTCTTTCGGGAGGCTGCCGTCCGGCAGTCTCGTAAGCCAATCTGATGATGCTTTTAATCCAAAAGGAGAGAGAGGTAGAAGTTGCTTTTTGACCTCTCCTTTTACCGGAATAAACAACAAACAAGGAAGATGGTTGTCTAAAATCCTTTGTAGCATCTAAATAGAATTTTAGAGCGCGAACAACATCCAAATTGTGCAACAAACGTTCCTTCTTTGAAACTGGTTTCGGACACAGAGAAGGTACGATAATCTCCTGGTTAATGTTTTTGTTAGAAACAACTTTTGGAAGAAAACCAGGTTTAGTACGCAAAACCACCTTATCTGCATGGAACACCAGATAAGGAGGAGAACACTGCAGAGCAGATAATTCTGAAACTCTTCTAGCAGAAGAAATTGCAACTAAAAACAAAACTTTCCAAGATAATAACTTAATATCAACGGAATGTAAGGGTTCAAACGGAACCCCCTGTAAACAGGCTTAATTCTAACCAGAGCCTGAACAAAGGCTTGAACATCTGGCACAGCTGCCAGCTTTTTGTGAAGTAACACAGACAAGGCAGAAATCTGTCCCTTCAGGGAACTAGCAGATAATCCTTTTTCCAATCCTTCTTGAAGGAAGGATAGAATCTTAGGAATCTTAACCTTGTCCCAAGGGAATCCTTTAGATTCACACCAACAGATATATTTTTTCCAAATTTTGTGGTAAATCTTTCTAGTTACAGGCTTTCTGGCCTGAACAAGAGTATCGATAACAGAATCTGAGAACCCTCGCTTCGATAAGATCAAGCGTTCAATCTCCAAGCAGTCAGCTGGAGTGAAACCAGATTCGGATGTTCGAACGGACCCTGAACAAGAAGGTCTCGTCTCAAAGGTAGCTTCCAAGGTGGAGCCGATGACATATTCACCAGATCTGCATACCAAGTCCTGCGTGGCCACGCAGGAGCTATCAAGATCACCGACGCCCTCTCCTGATTGATCCTGGCTACCAGCCTGGGGATGAGAGGAAACGGCGGGAACACATAAGCTAGTTTGAAGGTCCAAGGTGCTACTAGTGCATCCACTAGAGCCGCCTTGGGATCCCTGGATCTGGACCCGTAGCAAGGAACTTTGAAGTTCTGACGAGAGGCCATCAGATCCATGTCTGGAATGCCCCACAGCTGAGTGACTTGGTCAAAGATTTCCGGATGGAGTTCCCACTCCCCCGGATGCAATGTCTGACGACTCAGAAAATCCGCTTCCCAATTTTCCACTCCTGGGATGTGGATAGCAGACAGGTGGCAGGAGTGAGACTCCGCCCATAGAATGATTTTGGTCACTTCTTCCATCGCTAGGGAACTCCTTGTTCCCCCCTGATGGTTGATGTACGCAACAGTTGTCATGTTGTCTGATTGAAACCGTATGAACTTGGCCCTCGCTAGCTGAGGCCAAGCCTTGAGAGCATTGAATATCGCTCTCAGTTCCAGAATATTCATCGGTAGAAGAGATTCTTCCCGAGACCAAAGACCCTGAGCTTTCAGGGATCCCCAGACCGCGCCCCAGCCCATCAGACTGGCGTCGGTCGTGACGATGACCCACTCCGGTCTGCGGAATGTCATCCCTTGTGACAGGTTGTCCAGGGACAGCCACCAACGGAGTGAGTCTCTGGTCCTCTGATTTACTTGTATCTTCGGAGACAAGTCTGTATAATCCCCATTCCGCTGACTGAGCATGCACAGTTGTAATGGTCTTAGATGAATGCGCGCAAAAGGAACTATGTCCATTGCCGCTACAATCAAACCGATCACTTCCATGCACTGCGCTATGGAAGGAAGAGGAACGGAATGAAGTATCCGACAAGAGTCTAGAAGTTTTGTTTTTCTGGCCTCTGTCAGAAAAAATCCTCATTTCTAAGGAGTCTATTATTGTTCCCAAGAAGGGAACCCTTGTTGACGGAGATAGAGAACTCTTTTCCACGTTCACTTTCCATCCGTGAGATCTGAGAAAGGCCAGGACAATGTCCGTGTGAGCCTTTGCTTGAGGAAGGGACGACGCTTGAATCAGAATGTCGTCCAAGTAAGGTACTACAGCAATGCCCCTTGGTCTTAGCACAGCTAGAAGGGACCCTAGTACCTTTGTGAAAATCCTTGGAGCAGTGGCTAATCCGAAAGGAAGCGCCACGAACTGGTAATGCTTGTCCAGGAATGCGAACCTTAGGAACCGATGATGTTCCTTGTGGATAGGAATATGTAGATACGCATCCTTTAAATCCACTGTGGTCATGAATTGACCTTCCTGGATGGAAGGAAGAATAGTTCGAATGGTTTCCATCTTGAACGATGGAACCTTGAGAAACTTGTTTAGGATCTTGAGATCTAAGATTGGTCTGAACGTTCCCTCTTTTTTGGGAACTATGAACAGATTGGAGTAGAACCCCATCCCTTGTTCTCTTAATGGAACAGGATGAATCACTCCCATTTTTAACAGGTCTTCTACACAATGTAAGAATGCCTGTCTTTTTATGTGGTCTGAAGACAACTGAGACCTGTGGAACCTCCCCCTTGGGGGAAGCCCCTTGAATTCCAGAAGATAACCTTGGGAGACTATTTCTAGCGCCCAAGGATCCAGAACATCTCTTGCCCAAGCCTGAGCGAAGAGAGAGAGTCTGCCCCCCACCAGATCCGGTCCCGGATCGGGGGCCAACATTTCATGCTGTCTTGGTAGCAGTGGCAGGTTTCTTGGCCTGCTTTCCCTTGTTCCAGCCTTGCATTGGTCTCCAAGCTGGCTTGGCTTGAGAAGTATTACCCTCTTGCTTAGAGGACGTAGCACTTTGGGCTGGTCCATTTCTACGAAAGGGACGAAAATTAGGTTTATTTTTTGCCTTGAAAGGCCGATCTTGAGGAAGGGCGTGGCCCTTACCCCCAGTGATATCAGAGATAATCTCTTTCAAGTCAGGGCCAAACAGCGTTTTCCCCTTGAAAGGAATGTTAAGTAGCTTGTTCTTGGAAGACGCATCAGCTGACCAAGATTTCAACCAAAGCGCTCTGCGCGCCACAATAGCAAACCCAAAATCCTTAGCCGCTAACCTAGCCAATTGCAAGGTGGCGTCTAGGGTGAAAGAATTAGCCAATTTGAGAGCATTGATTCTGTCCATAATCTCCTCATAAGGAGGAGAATCACTATCGACCGCCTTTATCAGCTCATCGAACCAGAAACATGCGGCTGTAGCTACAGGGACAATGCATGAAATTGGTTGTAGAAGGTAACCCTGCTGAACAAACATCTTTTTAAGTAAACCTTCTAATTTTTTATCCATAGGATCTTTGAAAGCACAACTATCCTCTATGGGTATAGTGGTGCGTTTGTTTAAAGTGGAAACCGCTCCCTCGACCTTGGGGACTGTCTGCCATAAGTCCTTTCTGGGGTCGACCATAGGAAACAATTTTTTTAAATATGGGGGGAGGGACGAAAGGAATACCGGGCCTTTCCCATTCTTTATTAACAATGTCCGCCACCCGCTTGGGTATAGGAAAAGCTTCTGGGAGCCCCGGGACCTCTAGGAACTTGTCCATTTTACATAGTTTCTCTGGGATGACCAACTTGTCACAATCATCCAGAGTGGATAATACCTCCTTGAGCAGAATGCGGAGATGTTCCAACTTAAATTTAAACGTAATCACATCAGGTTCAGCTTGTTGAGAAATGTTCCCTGAATCAGTAATTTCTCCCTCAGACAAAACCTCCCTGGCCCCATCAGACTGGGTTAGGGGCCCTTCAGAACCATTATTATCAGCGTCGTCATGCTCTTCAGTATCTAAAACAGAGCAGTCGCGCTTACGCTGATAAGTGTTCATTTTGGCTAAAATGTTTTTGACAGAATTATCCATTACAGCCGTTAATTGTTGCATAGTAAGGAGTATTGGCGCGCTAGATGTACTAGGGGCCTCCTGAGTGGGCAAGACTCGTGTAGACGAAGGAGGGAATGATGCAGTACCATGCTTACTCCCCTCACTTGAGGAATCATCTTGGGCATCATTGTCATTGTCACATAAATCACATTTATTTAAATGAATGGGAATTCTGGCTTCCCCACATTCAGAACACAGTCTATCTGGTAGTTCAGACATGTTAAACAGGCATAAACTTGATAACAAAGTACAAAAAACGTTTTAAAATAAAACCGTTACTGTCACTTTAAATTTTAAACTGAACACACTTTATTACTGCAATTGCGAAAAAACATGAAGGAATTGTTCAAAATTCACCAAATTTTCACCACAGTGTCTTAAAGCCTTAAAAGTATTGCACACCAAATTTGGAAGCTTTAACCCTTAAAATAACGGAACCGGAGCCGTTTTTAACTTTAACCCCTTTACAGTCCCTGGTATCTGCTTTGCTGAGACCCAACCAAGCCCAAAGGGGAATACGATACCAAATGACGCCTTCAGAAAGTCTTTTCTAAGTATCAGAGCTCCTCTCACATGCGACTGCATGTCATGCCTCTCAAAAACAAGTGCGCAACACCGGCGCGAAAATGAGGCTCTGTCTATGATTTGGGAAAGCCCCTAAAGAATAAGGTGTCTAAAACAGTGCCTGCCGATATTATTATATCAAAATACCCAGAATAAATGATTCCTCAAGGCTAAATATGTGTTAATAATGAATCGATTTAGCACAGAAAAAGTCTACAGTCTTAATAAGCCCTTGTGAAGCCCTTATTTACGATCTTAATAAACATGGCTTACCGGATCCCATAGGGAAAATGACAGCTTCCAGCATTACATCGTCTTGTTAGAATGTGTCATACCTCAAGCAGCAAGAGACTGCTCACCGTTCCCCCAACTGAAGTTAATTGCTCTCAACAGTCCTGTGTGGAACAGCCATGGATTTTAGTGACGGTTGCTAAAATCATTTTCCTCATACAAACAGAAATCTTCATCTCTTTTCTGTTTCTGAGTAAATAGTACATACCAGCACTATTTCAAAATAACAAACTCTTGATTGAATAATAAAAACTACAGTTAAACACTAAAAAACTCTAAGCCATCTCCGTGGAGATGTTGCCTGTACAACGGCAAAGAGAATGACTGGGGTAGGCGGAGCCTAGGAGGGATCATGTGACCAGCTTTGCTGGGCTCTTTGCCATTTCCTGTTGGGGAAGAGAATATCCCACAAGTAAGGATGACGCCGTGGACCGGACACACCTATGTTGGAGAAATAATATTGAAGGCACTGGATGTACCATGAAGCACTGTCAAAATCATCATCGGTAAGTGGAGAAAATGTGGCACTAAAAAGACTGCAAAGATCAGGACAACCCTCCAAAAGTCTAGCAAGGGTTTTTCTTAAAAAAAAAAAAAGAACATCCAAGCTTGTCTAAATTATGCCTAAAGATTCATTCAGTCACGCCAAACCATATGGGGAAATGTGCTATGGTCTGATGAGCAAAACGTGGCACTTTTCAGCCTAAATTGTAAAATATATGTTTGGCACAAAGCCCACAAAGCTCAACATCCAAGGGACACCATACAAACTTTGAAGCATGGCGGTGGTAGCATCATGCTTTAGGGCTGCATCTACTCAGCTGTGTCAGGAGCTCTTGTAAAAATAGATGGGATGATGAATAGCTCCATATGTCAAGATATTTTGGCACAAAACCACCTGGCCTCTGTCAGAAAGAGAAATTTCTCATTCCAACATGAAAATGACACAAAGCACACATCCAAGGAATGGCTTCAGAAAAGGGAAATTCAAGTTTTGTAATGGCCCAGTCAGAGTCCAGACCTTAATCCCATCTAATCCTGTGGAATGACCACAATCTACACAGGAGATTACCTCGTAATTTAAAGGAACTTGAACTTGTTTGAAAAGAATTAACTATGTTTTTGTATCTCTGTTTTTGTTTGTTGGAAGACAACTTCACAGATGGAAAAAGTATTTACTTTGCTGTTATTTCTGTCTTTACATTTCACAAATCTGTAATTTCATAAGGGTGTGTTGACTTCTATATCCACTGTAGACATATCAAGCAGTCAGCATCACTACTGAATTTATTAGCCTCCATGTTTTAATTTGAAGAAAAAGAAAATCACCTAAGATTTCATACAATGAAATGAGTTCTGATGGTTTGCAATCCAGACCAGTGCCTGTGACCTTTCAGCTTGCTGAATTTCTGTGCTGTGTTTGTTCTCGCTTTCATACACCTGGTGCAGTACTGTTTCAGAACACATCAAGGTTCTGTGATCCTTTCATTTGTGGATATTTTTCAGGGATATTGCATAAATACCTACATTTCCTCTACCTTTATGTGTTTTGTAACCTGTGGCCAAGATTTACATAGAAACATAGTAGATGAGGTTAATAAAAGACAGAAGTCCATCAAGTTCAACCTATACAAATCTAATATACTTACAAAAAACCTACAGTTGAGCTTAAATTAATCCCATTAAAAAGGTGACCCATTTAACAAAAGCAATCATATCTATGAATTCTGTTTCTAGCCAGAAATGTATCCAAACAATTTTATAATGCTTTTCTAACATATGTATGTTGCTCCCCCTTTACCTTATTTATTTATTACAAAAGCAGCTTAACATTTGCTTGTATGTGTATATGCATGAAGATTTCAGGGCAATATTTCATTAGTGGTTCTACATTTCATTCCTATGCAAAATGCATCAAGTGGCTTTTTGTAGAGTAGTAAAACGCAAACCATCCAAATCCATATGAAAACCTTATGATTATCAGCTTCTCAAACCGAAACAACTCAAAGGGACAGTAGGTAAGCTGCACCCCGCTGTACAAGAAGAAAACATGGTCTGGACCCAAAGTCTGAGTTAAATACTGATCACAAAAGACTGTATATTTCTTTCATGTAAATGGCAAGAGTCCATGAGCTAGTGATGTATGGGATATAAATTCCTACGAGGAGGGGGCAAAGTTTCCCAAACCTCAAATGCCTATAAATACACTTCCCACCACACACATACTTCAGTTTTACAAGCTTCGTCTCCTATGGAGGTGGTGAAGTAAGTTTGTGCTTGATTTTTATGATTTCTTCTATGATAAGCGCTTCTAAGCATTCTGAAGCCCAATTCCTCTCAGAGTACAGTGTTTGTCAGAGGAATGTGAAGAGAGTATCGCCTGTTGATTTTTAAGGTTTCACTCATGGGAAATCTTTTCAAGGGTTCTCTGTTATCAGTCGTAAGGATTCATCTCCTACTGCCCTTTTCAGATCAACGATATACTCTTATACCATTACCTCTGCTGATAGTTTTCAGTACTGGTTTGGCTGTCTGCTATATGTAGATGGGTGTCTTCGGTAAGTATGTATCATTATTTTAGACATTCTCAGCTATGTTTGGCACTTTATGTATTAATATAAAGTTTTAAATATATGTATTTACTTATATTTGACATGAGTCAGGTCTATGTGTATTTCCCTTTGCAGTCTAACAGTTTCAGTATGAAAATCATGCTTTTGGAAGTTATTTTTTAATATTTTCTTACTTGGGGTTTAGTTTATTTACCAATTTGACTTGATTTTCCTTAAATTTCGTGGGCAAATTTAGGAGCGCGAGGGCGCAAAATGCTGTTATTTATTACTTCAATTTTTGGTGCGAAAACTTTTTGGCAAAAATTTACGTCTATAGTGTCGCAAGTTTCGGCATTTACTACATCTTTATTGACGTTAGGTTGTTCGGCACAAAGTCGCTCTTGTTATGACGTGAGTTGTGTCATTTTCAGATGTTGATTGGCGGCAAAATTTTTTCGCGTTGTGCGTCATACTTGGCGCCAAATATTTTTTTGGTTATATTACCCCAGTTCCTTTATGCTCCCTGCTCTCTTTATATTCTAGAGGGCTATGCTGTTTGCTTTTCTGATTATTCAGCATATGCATTTTTTCCCATTTCTGAAACTGCTAAATCAGGAAATTGGATATTTTGTCTTTGTTTCTTTTACATTTTGCAAGATGTCTCAGTCTCATCCTGTTTCAGAAGCTACTGTAGGAACGATGCTGCATGAACACAGTTCTACCAAAGCTAAGTGTATCTGTTGTAAGCAAGCTGAGATTATATCTCCGGCTATATTATGCAACAGTTGTCATGATAAGCTTTTGCATGCTGATAATGTTTCTATTAGTACTAGTACAGCGTCTGTTGTTCCCTCAACATCTAATGCACATGATATCCCTGTTGATATGAAAAATTATATTGCTGATGCAATACAGAAGGCTATGTCTGCTATTCCACCTTCTAATAAATGTAAAAGGTCTTTTAAAACTTCTCATAAAACTGATGAAATTTGTGATGACCGACTACATACTGAAATATTCTCCTCTGAAGAGGAACTCTTTGGTTCAGAAGATCCTACTTCAGACATTAAAATTGATAAATCTTCTCATCTTTTTAAGATTTAATATATTCTGTCTTTGTTGAAAGAAGTATTGGTTACTTTGGGTATTGAGGAGTCTGATCCTCTTGATAACAAAACCAGTAATTGTTTAAATTCTGTTTTTTAACCTCCTGTGATTACTCCTGTGGTTTTTCCTGTTCCAGATGTGGTTTCTGATGTGATGGCTAAGAAATGGAGGCCCATTTATCAAGCTCCGAATGGAGCTTGAGGGCCTGTGTTTTTGGCGAGTCTTCAGACTCCCCAGAAACACCAGTTATGAAGCAGCGGTCTAAAGACTGCTGCTCCATAACCCTGTATGCCTGCTCTGATGAGTCTGACAGAGATCGCCACAATTCAACTCGATCAAGTACGATCAGGTTGATTGACACCCCCCTGCTGGTGGCCGATTGGCCCGAGTCTGCAGGGTGCGGCGTTGCACCAGCAGCTCACAAGAGCTGCTGGTGTAATGCTGAATACGGAGAGCGTATTGCTCTCCGCATTCGGCGATGTCTGTCGGACCTAGTCCGCACTGTCGGATCTGGTCCGACAGACATTTGATAAATATGCCTCATGGTCTAAGCCTGGTGCTTCTTTTAATCCTTCTTCTAGGTTTAAGAAGTTATATCCTTTACCAGTGTCTAATTTGAAGTTTTGGGGAAAAGTCCCTAAGGTTGATGGGGCTATTTCTACTTTTGACAAACGTACTACTATTCCTATGGAAGATAGTACTTCTTTTAAGGATAGATCGGAAGATTGAATCTTATCTAAGGAAAGCTTATTTACATTCTGGCTATATTCTCAGGCCTGTCATTTCTATGGCTGATGTGGCGGCTGCATCAGCTTTTTGGTTGGATAGCTTAGCACATCAGAAAACAGATCCTGATTTGTCTAGCATTATTCGTTTGATTCAACATGCTACTCATTTTATCTGTGATGCTATTTTTGATATCATCAAGATTGATGTTAAATCTATGTCTTTAGCTATTCTAGCTAGAATAGTTTTATGGCTTAAATCATGGAATGCTGACATGGTATCTAAATCTAGATTACTATCTCTATCTTTCCAGGGTAATCATTTATTTGGTTCTCAGTTGGATTATATTATTTCCACTATCACTGGGGGAAGGGAGTTTTTTTGCCCCAAGATAAAAAGTCTATGGGTAAATCTAAAGCTTCTAATCAGTTTTGTTCCTTTCGTCAGAATAGAGAACAGAAAACCACTCCTTCTCCTAAGAACTCTGGTTCCAATTGGAAGCCATCTTCAAGTTGGAATAAATCCAAGTCTTATAAGAAGCCAAAGCCAGCCCCCAAGACTGCATGAAGGTGTGGCCCTCAATCCAGTTCAACTGGTGGGGGGCAGATTGAAATTATTTCAAAACATTTGGGCAGATTCTGTTCAGAATCAGTGGATTCAGAGCATTGTCTCTCAAGGGTATCGAAAATGTTTCAGAATAAGACCTCCTGTGAGAAGATTCTCTCTCATTTTCCAACAAATTCTGTGAACGCTCAGGCTTTTCTGAAGTGTTTTTCAGATCTGGAGCTTTCAGGGATGATTATACCAGTTCCGCTTCAGGAACAGGGTCTGGGTTTTTATTCAAATCTATTTATTGTCCCAAAGAACGAAATTTCATTCAGACCAGTTCTGGATCTGAAGTTTTTGAATCGTTTTGTAAGGGTCCCAACTTTCAAGATGGTGAATATAAGGACTATTCTGCCTTTTGTTCAGCAAGGTCATTACATGTCCGCAATAGAATTACAGGACTCTTATCTTCACATTCTGATTCATCCAGATCACTATCTGTCTAGAAAAGAGAATCTCAGAAACAAACATTACCAATTTGACGCTCTTCCATTTGGCCTAGCGACAGCTCCAATAATCTTTTTTGAAGGTTCTCTCTGCCCTTCTATCTGTAATCAGAGAGCAGAATATTGCAGTGTTTCCTTATTTGGACGATATCTTGGTACTGACTCAATCTTTTCATTTAGCAGAATCTCACACAAATCAACTAGTGTTGATTCTTCAAAGACATGGTTGAAGGATTAGTTTACCAAAGAGTTTTTTTGATTCCTCAGACCTTTTTAGGCTTCCAGATAGATTCAGTGTCCATGACTCTGTCTCTAACAGACAAGAAACAAATTAAATTGGTTTCAGCCTGTCGAAACCTTCAGTCTCGATCATTCCCTTCAGTGGTTATGTGCATGGAAGTTTTAGGTCTCATGACTGCAGCATCAGACGCGATCCCCTTTGCTTGTTTTCATATGAGACCTCTGCAGCTTTGCATGCTGAATCAATGGTGCAGGGATTATACTTGGATATCACAATTGATATTCTTACATCCCAGCATTCTACTCTCTCTGACTTGGTGGTTAGACCATCATCGTATTATTCAAGGGGTCTCTTTTGTTCATCCTTCCTGGACTGTAGTCTCAACAGATGCAAGTCTTTCAGGTTGGGGAGCTGTCTGGGGGTCTCTGACAGCATAAGGCGAGGTTACCAGAGGCAAGGTTACCAATCAATATCTTAGAACTCTGTGCTATTTTCAGGGCTCTTCAGGCTTGGCCTCTATTAAAGAGAGAACTTTTCATTTGCTTTCAGACAGACAATATCACAACTGTGGCATATGTCAATCAGGGAGAGACTTGCAGTCCTTTAGCAATGAAAGAAGTATCACAGATACGTTCTTGGGCGGAATCCAACTCTTGTTTAATCTCTGCGATTCATATCCCAGGTGTAGACAATTGGAAAGCGGATTATCTCAGCCGTCAGACTTTGCATCCGGGGGGAGTGGTCTCTCCATCAAGATGTGTTTTTTCAGATTGTACAGATGTGGGGTCTTCCAGAAATAAATCTGATGGCTTCCCATCTAAACAGGAAACTTCCCAGATACCTTTCCAGGTCTAGGGATCCTCAGGCAGGGATGGTGAATGCGTTTGGCAGTTCCTTGGTCTTACCAACTTGCTTATATTTTTCTGCCTCTAGTTCTACTTCCAAGGGTGATCTCCAAGATCATAATGGAACAATCGCATGTGTTTCTGATAGCACCAGCATGGCCTCACAGGTTTTGGTATGCATACCTTGTCCGGATGTCCAGTTGCCAACCTTGGTCACTTCCTTTAAGGCCAGACCTTCTGTCTCAAGGGCCGTTTTTCCATCAGGATCTCAAATCACTAAATTTGAAGGTATGGAAATGAAACGTTTAGTGCTTAGTCATAGAGGTTTCTCAGACTCAGTGATCAATACTATGTTGCTGGCTCGTAAGTCTGTTTCAAGGAAGATTTATTATCGGGTATGGAAAAACATAATTTATGTAAGAACTTACCTGATAAATTCATTTATTTCATATTAGCAAGAGTCCATGAGCTAGTAACGTATGGGATATACATTCCTACCAGGAGGGGCAAAGTTTCCCAAACCTTAAAATGCCTATAAATACACCCCTCACCACACCCACAATTCAGTTTAACAAATAGCCAAGAAGTGGGGTGATAAGAAAGGAGCGAAAGCATCAAAAAAAGGAATTGGAATAATTGTGCTTTATACAAAAAAATCATAACCACCACAAAAAGGGTGGGCCTCATGGACTCTTGCTAATATGAAAGAAATGAATTTATCAGGTAAGTTCTTACATAAATTATGATTAATCAAAAGCTTTAACCAAGATGCCAAAGAAATGGCAGAAGCCTTCTGACCTTCCTAAAACCAGAAAAGATAACAAATAGACTAGAAGTCTGTCTGAAATCTGAGTAGCTTCAACATAATATTTCAAAACTCTTACCACATCCAAAGAATTTAAGAATCTTACCAAAGAATTCTTAGGATTAGGACACAAGGAAAAGACAATAATTTCTCCACTAATGTTGTTAGAATTCACAACTTTAGGTGAAAATTGAAATGAGGACAGCAAAAACCACCATATCCTGATGAAAAATCAGAACAAGGAGATTCACAAGAAAGAACAGATAATTCAAAAACTGTTCTAGCTGAAGAGATGTCTAAAAAGAACAATACTTTCCATGAAAGTAATTAATGTCCAATGAAAGCATATGCTCACACAGAAGAGCCTGTAAAGCCTTCATAATAAAATGAAAACTCCAAAGAGGAGAAAATAGCTTAATGACAGGCTTGATACGAACCAAAGCCTGAACAAAACAATGAATATCAGAAAGATTTAGCAATTCTTACTGTGAAACAGCACAGGAAAAGCAGAGATTTGTCCTTTCAAGGAACATGCAAACAAAACCTTATGAAGAAACTAAAAAATCCTAGGAATTCTAAAAGAATGCCAAGAGAATTCATAAGAAGAGCATCATGAGATGTAAATCTTCCAAACTCGATAATAAATCCTACTAGACACAGATTTACGAGCCTGCAACATAGTATTAATTACTGAGTCAGAGAAACTTCTATGACTAAGTACTAAGCGTTAAATTTTCATACCATCAAATTAATCATTTGAATTCCTGATGAAAAAAAAAAAATGTTAAGATATAAGGTCTGGCCTTAATGGAAGTAACCAAGATTGGCAACTGAACATCCAAACAAAAACCATATACCAAAACCTGTGTGGCCATGCTAGAGCCACCAGCCACACCAAAGATTGTTGTCTGATGATTTTGAAAATCAGAGATGAAAAAAATATAGGCAGATTTATAATTCCAAGGAAGTGTCAATGCATACACTACTTCCGCCTGAGGATCCCCAGACCTGAATAGGCCCCTGGGAAGTTCCTTGTTTAGATGAGATACCAACAGATCTATTTCTGGAAACCCTCACATCTGAAAAATTTAAAAACATATCTGGGTAAAAGGACCATTCTCCCGGATGTAAAGCTTGATTAACAGAGATAATCTGCTTCCCAATTGTCTATACCTGTGGAAAAAGACCACAGAAATTAGATAGGAGCTGGATTTAGCCCAAGCAAATATCCAAGATACTTCTGTCACAGCCTAAGAACTGATAGTCCCACCCTGATGATTGACATACGCCACAGTTGTGACATTGTCTGTCTGAAAAAACAATAAACGTCTCTTCTTCAAAAGAAACCAAACTGAAGAACTCTGAAAATGCACGGAGTTCCAAAAATATGAAATGGTAATCTCGCCTCCTGAGATTTCAAAACCCCTTGTGCTGACAGAGATCCTCAGACAGCCTCCCAACCTAAAAGACTTGCATCTGTAGAGATCATGGTCCAGGTTGAAGAACCGAAGAGACCTGAAGAACTAAATGATGGTGATCTTAACCACTGAATCAAAGATAGTTAAACATTAGGATTCAAAGATATAAAAAGTGATATCCTAGAATCCCTGCACCATTATTCAGTATAAGAAACTGGAAAGGTTTCCTAAATGAGCAAAGGGAATCGAATCCAATGCTGCAGCCATGAAACCTAAAACTTCCATGCATATATAGCAACTTGAAGAAAATAATAGAGACTGAAAGTTCCGATAAACAGAACCCAATAAACTTGTCACTTGTCTATTAGAGACAAAAACATTGACACAATTTATCTGGAAACCTAAAAAAGGTGACCCTTGTGTGAGAAATCAAGGAGCTTTTGATAAAAAGACCCTCTAACCATGTCTTGAAGAAACAACAAAGTTGAATTGTATGAGATTCCACAGAATGAAAAGACAGCCAGTACCACAATACCGTCCAAATAAGGAACACAGAGAACCTTGAAAAGATTCTTAGAGCTGCCGCTAGACCAGAAGGAAAAGCAACAAATTGGTAATGCTTTTCAACAAAAGAGAATCTCAGAAAATAAAAATAATCTGAATGAAAACAGAAAATGAAGATATGCATCTATTGTAGCTAATGTAAACAAATAATGCCATCACTGACCAAAAAGGCAGAATAGACCATATAAACACCATTCTAAAAGATGGTACATTTATATGACAATTCAAAAAAAATTTCTATCTTTGGAACAATGAATAGTCTTGAATAAAACCCCAAAACCCAGTTCCTAAAAATGGAACTGGAATAAATACCCCAGAAGACTCCAGGTCTGAGCAGCGCTTGAGCCCCAACGGGTGACCAGCCACGCTTCACCAGTACCCAAAACATATAGGTCTGAAACACACTTCAGGAAAGTGTTAGTCTTACTGGAATAGCTGGAATACGATAGAGAAAAAAGACTTCTCACAGATGGTTTTACTCTGAATCCTATTCTGTACCCAAAGTCTAAGAAGTTTGGACCGAATACAACCAAACAAATTTCAAAAAAGTCTTAACCTGCTCCCTACCAGCCAAGCTGGAATAAGAACCGCACCTACATGCAAATTTGGGGAGCAGACTCTTAAAAAGCTTAATTGAATGAAGAAAAAAACTTACAATTATAAACATGTTACTTGGGGAAGAATTCAGGACTCCATTCCTTAGAACAGAAAACTAATATAAGCTTAAAGTTTTAGTCTTAGAACTCAATCTTTAAGCCCATAGTAACAGTTAAAGAACTGAATCCAATTATGAACCAAATAATTTATTATCTTGGAAAAAAAGAAATATGGATTTTAAAAATCAAATTAGCATTCTAAGATTGAAATCACAAAGTTCTTCTAGCTAAAATAGCTAAAGACATAGATTAAACCTCATTTGCGAAAATATTTAATAAAATGACAACACAAATGAAATTATTAGCATGTTAATTAAGTTAAAGGACCAGTCAACACACTGGACTTGCACAATCAACAAATGCAAGAAAACAAGACAATGCAAAAGCACTTAGTCTGAACTCCAAATGAGTAGTAGATTTTGTCCTTTTAACAATGCTAAACAAATCATAATCCGATACTTGATCTTAAAGTATCCAACCAGAAAGATGAAGCAATTGCAACATCAGCCAAATAAATTACAGGTCTAAGAAAAGTACCTGAAAATAATTTTCCTTAAATAAGATATGACCATCTGAAGGAAAAAAATAAATACTATTTGCTATAAGAATAAGAGTATATTTAGCAGAAGTAGAGATAGCCCCATTAACTTGGGGAATCTTTCCTCAAAACTGAAAACTAACTGCCTATTCCATTCCCTAGTATCAGGAACTGGAAAAAAACCTCTGAAGAAACCACAGAAGATAAGTAAGCAGAATTTAAATGTTAGCTAGTCTTTAAATCAAAAGAACTAGTTACTTCAATATCCAAAATAATCAACACCTTTTGAACAAAGAACAAATGTACTCTATTAAAAAATAAAAAAAAAGTAGATTTGTTAGTGTCAATATCTGATGAAGAAAAAATTCTGAATGAGAAAAAACACCAACAGAGAAGGATAATTCAGTATGTTGTTGGTCATTTTGAAACTTCATCAACTACAAAAGAAGTTTGAAAAAGACCTAAAAATGTTATTAGAAGGCGGGATGTCAGACAAAGCCTTTAAAATAGAATCAGAAAAATATTCTTATACATTTTCTAAGTATATCTTGTACATAAGATGTAAAAAGAATAGCAATATATTAAGCATAAATACTAATGGATTCTGCATGTAAAAGTTTATCATGATAACTTATTACAAACCATAGCTAAAGATAAACATTCATAACATTTAAAATAAATGAACTTAGCTTTGGTAGGACTGATCTCAGTCAACAGGAATCCATCAGCATGTTTTGATACAGGAACAGTGTACGAAAAATCTTGCAATATGTAATAGAAAAAAACAACATATAAAGCAAAATTATCAAATTCCTTAAATGACAGTTTCAGGAATGGGAAAAAATGCAAAACAAACAAGCCTCTAGCAACCAGAAGCAACAAAAAAGTGAGACTTAAATAATGTGAGAAAAAGTGGAACAAGTAAGACGCCCACATTTTTGGCGCCAAGTATGATGCCCACATTATTGGCGCTAAGTACAACGTCCATATTTTTTGGCGCCAAGTATGACGCCGAAAACGATGCCCACATTTTTTGGCGCAAAAAAACGTCTGAACACACATGCGTCAAAAAATGACGTAACAACGAACAAACTTCCGGCGTCAACTGCGGCGCCGGAAATGACAACATTTTTGCGCCAAAAAAGTTCGCGCCAAAAATGACGCAATAAATTGAAGCATTTTCTGCCCCCGCGAGCCTAACAGCCCGCAGGAAAAAAAGTCAATTGAAAATTTTTAAGGTAAGAAAAAAATATTTATTCATATGCATTATCCCAAATAATGAAACTGACAGTCTGAATGAAGGAATACTGATTATCCTGAATCATGGCAAATATAAGTTTAAACACATATATTTAGAACTTTACATATAAAGTGCCCAACCATAGCTTAGAGTGTCACAAAAAATAAGACTTACTTACCCCAGGACACTCATTTACATATAGTAGATAGCCAAACCAGTACTGAAACGAGAATCAGTAGAGGTAATGGTATATAAGAGTATATCGTTGATCTGAAAAGGGAGGTAGGAGAAGAAATTTCTACGACCGATAACAGAGAACCTATGAAATAGATCCCCTAGAGGAAGACCATTGTATTCAAATAGGCAATACTATCTTCACATCCCTCTGACATTCACTGCACTCTGAGAGGAAAACCGGGCTTCAGCCTGCTGCGAAGCGCATATCAACTTAGAATCAAGCACAAACTTACTTCACCACCTCCATGGGAGGCAAAGTTTGTAAAACTGAATTGTGGGTGTGGTGAGGGGTGTATTTATAGGCATTTTAAGGTTTGGGAAACTTTGCCCCTCTCCTGGTAGGAATGTATATCCCATACGTCACTAGCTCATGGTGTTCTTCTCATAAATCCTCTTGGCATTCTTTTAGAATTCTTAGAATTTTACAGTTTCTTGAGGACGGTTTGGATAAAGGTTTGTCTGCAAGTACTTTGAAGGGACAAATCTCTGCTCTGTTTTATTTCATAGAAAGATTGCTACACTTTCTGATATTCACTGTTTTGTTGAGGCTTTGGTCCATATCAAGCCTGTTATTAAGTCTATTTCTCCTCCATGGAGTCTTAATTTGGTTTTGAAGGTTTTGCAGGCTCCTCCTTTTGAGCCTATGCATTCTTTGGATATTAAACTATTTTCTTGGAAATTATTGTTCCTTTTGGCTATCTCTTCTGCTAGACGAGTTTCTGAATTGTCTGCTCTCTCTTGTGAGTCTCCTTTTCTGATTTTCCATCAGGATAAAGCTGTTTTGCAGACTTCGTTTAAATTTCTTCCTAAGGTTGTGAATTCTAACAACATTAGTAGGGAAATTGTAGTTCCTTCCTTATGTCTGAATCCTAAGAATTCGCTTGAGAAATCGTTACACTCTTTGGATGTGGTAAGGGCTTTGAAATACTATGTTGAGGCTACTAAGGATTTCAGGAAGACTTCTTTTTGTTGTCTTTTCTGGTTCTAGAAAAGGTCAGAAACCCTCTGTCATTTCTTTGGCATCTTGGTTAAAGCTTTTAATTCACAAGGCTTATTTGGAGGCGGGATAGTCTCCGCCTCAGAGAATTACAGATCATTCTACTAGATCAGTTGCCACTTCTTGGGCTTTTAAGAAATAAAACATAATTTATGTAAGAATGTACCTGATAAATTAATTTATTTCATAATGGCAAGAGTCCATGACGCCCAACCTGTTTTTGTTGGTTATATTTTTTTGCATAAAAGCACAAAATTATTTTCCAGTTTCTCTTTTTTGTATGCTTTTTTACTCCTTTTTACACCTCACTACTTGGCTATACGCTAAACTGAAGTATGTGTGTGGTGGGAGGTGTATTTATAGACATTTTAAGGTTTTGGAAACTTTGCCCCCTCCTGGGAGGAATGTATATCTCATACGTCACTAGCTCATGGACTCTTGCCATTATAAAATAAATTAATTCATCAGGTAAGTTCTTACATAAATTATGTTTTTCAGGATATAATAGCAATTTTGTGGGCCCGATGATCTAAAGATCTTTGGTATGACAAGATTATCTAAGGAGCCTTATTAGTACTGCAAGGTCACTCAAATAATTTTAGAAAGGCAACTTTCAGCTTGAGAATGGTTTATCTAGTTATGCAGGGTTCTGTATGTGAAGGAGAAACACACACACACACACATTAAAATATAATGCTCAAACAAGCCCCCAAAGATATTTTTGTAATTTCTCTACATCACGGCAAGTTTTTGATCATCAGTCACGTCTAATAGAAATAATCATACCTTTTTGTAGGGACTGCTATGGATATGGGAAATTTTCTTAAAGTACTTCATCCAAGGTAGGAGCCCTGATAGTTAAGCCATTTCCTCTTGGTCTCTCCCTCTATGGGGGTAAGTGACCCATTATTCTCTTAAGGTCAAACAGTTGGGAGATCATTATTATTGTTTATTTATAAAGTGCCAATGTAGTATGCATCGCTGTAACATTAAGTATACAGCGATGGAGTAAAATAATCAGAAGACCTTTACAAAAATCAGAAGGGTGGAGGGCCCTGCCCCTGAGTCACTGTAAGCTGTAAACTGTAAATTGTGAGCTTACATTCTAAAATTATTGCTATAGGTGAGGGGTTTTCAAACCTGTCCCTAGGCCTCCCAAACAGGTCAGATCTTCAGGATATCTAAACTGGAGCACATATTAAATAATCAGCAGATTAGTAAACATGGTTATTTTAGCTGCTCTCACCCAAGATAATCCTGAAAATCTGGCCTGTTAGGGAGGCCTGATGACAGGTTTAAAACCCCTGCTATTGGTAATCATTTGACAAATACCACTTGCAAGTACAGGCTGCATATTAGGGAGGAATACTTCTCTTAAATACACAGTCTCTTGTGGTCACAAGAGACCCCTAGTTGCCTCCAGTAACTCTTGTGACCCTCAGTGGTATCAAGTGACTCTTCAAAAGTCTTTATTTCAAGCAATTGGAAAACTGCTATGACAGTGTAACCCGGGTTATTTCCACTACTAACAACAACTACATCACATCTTTTGGATATTCCTCTCCTGCGTGTATAAACACTAAGTGCAGGATTTTGCTGGAATACAGAGGTTCTGAAGAATTAAAGAGCCGGATTGTTACTTTGTAACGGATGAGAAGATCAAAGACTAGGCAGTGACGTCAGACGCCGACTACACGCGGCGGGTCTGAGTTTGCAGTCGCATCGAGGAAAGAAGCAGTGACTGAACCTGTCACAAAGGGAGAAGGTAACTCATACACCAAAGTATCACAATACTTATTTGTTCTTGCTTTGAACTGCCAAGTTTGGGACTAAATATTATACAGTTTACATTTGACTCTGGAAAGAATTTATTCCCATAATAAGAAATATTTCTGTCAACAAAATACGGCAATTGGAAACTCTTACTGCAAAGACTCCCTTGTTATATAGAGCTGCGGGAAATTATTAGGAATCTAATTTTAATTGTTATCAAGTTTTAGCTTTTATTTTCTATACTCTTTTTTTATGGGGAGACGTCCCCTTATGCTATATTTTCAAATCTGAATTTATATCGCTACAATAAATAACTTTTATTAAGACATATTCTCCTTCCAAGTGGTTTCTAAATATTGTGTGAAATATGTATACTGAGATTTGCATTTAGATAATCTGATAACATTGTCATTTCAGAAACTGTAGTCTACATATATGGAATATATAACAAAAACCATACGAAATCAGCAGTAAGCAATTTTTAGTAACATCAATCAAGGTAATTTGGGCATATTAGATCTATATCACGGTGCACTTAATTCGCATCCTGATCAATTATAAAAATCGTTCATACTGTATCCTAAAGGTTACACAGCACAAGTACAACACAATATTTAAATAAAATAACACTCTGATAATAAATAAGAAAATTTAAATAATCGACCAAAAAAATTTTTTTTCTATATGCACACACATAGTGTTTAATATTTATAACTAGATTTCTTAAGCTTTCAATAGCGCCCTCACGTCCCCCCCTTTTTTTCTCAGTACTGGGACATCCCTCAAAAAAGTTAATAGAAGCACATTTTAGCTTAAGAGCTGTTTATCTCACTATGCAGGGTTCTAGATATGATAGGAAGGCACATACATTACAGCTAAAAAACAAAACAATGATTTTGCACGATTTCTCTTCATGCCAGTGATCTTTTGATCGTCTGGCCCATAGTGTCATCATCTGCAAGGGGAAGAAATGTGATTAAGAAACAACACTTACAGGAGAATTCTCTGTGGGTTATTATTATTATTATCGGTTATTTGTAGAGCGCCAACAGATTCTGCAGCGCTATAAAAAAAAGGGGGGGTACAACAGAACAATTATAGGGCAGAGGGCCCTGCCAAGAGTTGCACTGTTGTAGTCAGCTCTTAAGAAGGTGATCTACAAACAGCTGGACTCTTAGGCTTACATGCTAAGGGGGTTCAGGGGAATGCAGTGGAGGAGAGAAACTGGTATTAGGAAAGGTTAGCGTAGGTTGTATGCGTCCTTGAACAGTAGAGTCTTTAGGGAGCACTTGAAGCTTTTAAAACTAGAAGAGAGTCTTGTGGAGCGAGGCAGAGAGTTCCACAAGATGGGAGCCAGTCTGGAGAAGTCCTGTAAACGGGAGTGTGATGAGGTGACAAGAGAGGAGGAGAGTAGGAGGTCATGAGCAGAGCGAAGGGGACGGGAGGGAGAGTATCTGGAGACAAGGTCTGAGATGTAGGGGGGAGCAGTGCAGTTGAGGGCTTTGTATGTAAGAGTGAGAGTTTTGTGTTTGATCCTAGAGGCAAGAGGAAGCCAGTGAAGGGATTGGCAGAGAGGCACAGCAGATGAAGAGTGACGTGTAAGGAAGATGAGTCTGGCAGAGGCATTCATTATGGATTGTAAAGGAGCTAGGCGGCAGGTGGGGAGACCAGAGAGGACAGAGTTGCAGTAATCAAGGCGGGAAAGAATGAGAGAGTGGATTAAAATCTTAGTTGTGTCTTGTGTAAGGAAGTGTCTAATTTTAGAGATGTTTTTAAGGTGGAAGCGGCAGGCTGTAGCCAAGGACTGAATGTGAGGAGTGAAGGAAAGATCTGAGTCAAATGTGACCCCGAGACGGGCATGCGGGGTAGGGGTAATGATGGAGTTGTCGACAGTTATAGAGATATTGGCGGTGGAGATTTTGGAAGAAGGGGGGAAAATGAGGAGCTCAGTTTTGGAGAGATTTAGCTTGAGGTAGTGAGAGGACATCCAGGAAGAGATGTGAGAAAGACAGTTAGTGACACGGGTTAGCAAGGAAGGAGATAGTTCTGGTGCAGAGAAGTAGATTTGGGTGTCATCGGCATACAAATGATATTGGAAACCATGGGACTTAATTAGGGAACCTAGTGATGACGTATAGATTGAGAAGAGAAGGGGACCGAGGACAGAGCCTTGCGGTACTCCGACAGAAAGTGGTAACGGGGCAGAGGAGGCTACACTGAAGGTACGGTTTGACAGGTAGGAAGAGAGCCACGAAAGGGCTGTGTCACAGATGCCGAAGGATTGGAGGGTTTGGAGCAAAAGAGGGTGGTCGACAGTGTCAAAGGCTGCGGACAGATCAAGGAGGGTAAGCAGAGAGAAGTGGCCTTTTGATTTAGCTGTAAGTAGGTCGTTGGTGACCTTAACAATAGCTGTCTCTGTGGAGTGATAGGGTTGAAATCCAGATTGCAGCGAGTCAAGAAGGGAGTTTAACGTAAGGAAATGGGATAGGCGTGCATATACTAGTTTTCGAGAAGCTTTGAAGCAAGAGGGAGGAGGGAAATAGGGCGGTAGTTGGATGGGGAGGTAGGATTAAGGGAAGGTTTTTTGAGGATAGGTGTGACCAGTGCATGTTTCATCGATGAGGGAAATGTACCAGTGCTGAGGGAGAGGTTGAAAATGTGTGTTAGTATAGGGGTAAGGGTAGCAGAGAGAGAGGGGAGCAGCTGTGAGGGGATAGGGTCAAGGGGACAGGTAGTGAGGTGAGAGCGCTGTATAAGTGCTGAAACTTCTTCCTCAGTAACAGGGGAGAATGAACTAAGTTTCAGGTTATGAGGGTTGTGGTTGAGTGAGAGTATTTGAGGGGGGGAGAGAATGGAATTATGTTGAGAGCTGATTTCATGTCTGATGGAATCAATTTTGTTAATGAAGTGACTGGCAAAGTCTTGAGCTGACAGAGAAGTTGTATTAGGAAGTGGGGGAGGGCGGAGGAGAGTATTGAAAGTGGAGAACAGATGTTTTGGGTTTGAAGAAAGATTAGAGATAAGAGTAGAGAAGTAGTGTTGCTTGTGGAGATTAAGGGCAGAGTAGTAGGAGTTCAAGATGAATTTGTAATGAAGAAAATCAGCTGAACTCCGTGATTTTCTCCAATGCCGTTCAGCAGTACGGGAACATCTGAGTAGGTATCGTGTCAGAGGAGTATGCCAGGGCTGGGGATGAGTGTGTGATTTCCGAGCAGTGGTAAGTGGGGCGAGATTGTCAAGGACAGATATAAGGGTGGAATTATAGTGGCAGATAGATTGTTCAGGGCAGGAAAAGGAGGAGAAGGATGAGAGGAGCGGTTTAAGGGAATTAGCAAGTTGTTGCTGATCTAAAGACCTAATGCTTCTGTGAAGTTTGGTGTGAGGAGTAGAAGGTGGGAGAGTTGTAGGAAGGATGATATGTTGCAGGTAAGGAGATGGTGGTCAGAAAGAGGAAAAGGGGAGTTTGAGAAGTTTGAGAGAGTGCATCGATAGCTAAAGATCAGGTCAAGAGAGTGACTGTCTTTGTGAGTGGGAGAATCAGTCCATTGTGACAGACCGAAAGAGGAAGTGAGTTGCAGAAGTTGTTTAGCAGATGAGGCAGTGGGATTGTTAAAGGGGATGTTGAAGTCGCCAAGAATGAGGGCAGGGGTGTCTGAGGAAAGGAAATAGGGTAGCCAGGCAGCCAAGTGATCTAAAAATTGAGTTGCTGAGCCAGGGGATCGGTATATGACTGCAACACGTACAGAGAGAGGGGAGAATAAGCGAATCATGTGGGTTTCGAATGAGGGAAAAGTGAGGGAAGAGATAGGGTGTATTTGTTGAAAGGTGCAACGAGAGGAAAGTAAAATACCTACACCACCTCCTTGTCTATTACCAGACCTAGGAGTGTGACTGAAGTGGAGACCCCCATGTGACAGAGCAGCAGTGGATGCAGTGTCTAGGGGAGAGAGCCAGGTTTCTGTTAGGGCCAGAAGATTGAGGGAGCGGGAGATCAAGAGGTCATGTATAGAAGTGAGTTTGTTGCAAACAGAGCTCGAGTTCCAGAGTGCACAAGTGAAAGGGGTAGTGGCTTTAGATGCAAGAGGAATGTGAGTAAGGTGTGCAGAGTTTTGTTTTCTGAGTCTATGGGATGGTACACGGCTTGTCAGTGGTTGGGGACCAGGATTAGGGGAGATGTCACCAGCAGTAAGTAGAAGCAAGAGGGAAAGTGACATGAGATGAGATACAGATTTGCAGTAGTGAGACTGCTTTTGAGATGAGCTGCAGGGGGTAGAGAGAGTGTTTAGGAATAGGTAAAGTTCATGAGTAGAAAAGTAAGATGAGTTTAAGAGAGATGGGCTAATGAACAGTGCAGGTGGAGAGGGAGAGGAGTAATTGAATAGTGTAGTTTGTTATAGAGACAAAGGGTAGTAAAAAGGAATATGAATATATTGAGCATTTTTACAGAATTGGGAACCAGTTAAAAACATAAGACACAGAATTACTGTAACATTTGCATAAGGGAACAAAAGGTATATGAAACAAAATATAATAAAAGTACTGTGTATTCTATGGGGTTAAGGGAATGGAAGGATGTGCTGATCAGTGTTAGTGGGTTTTATTTGAGAGGGTGGAAGTGGCTCTGTACTCTGCACCACGTAGTTAATAGTAAAAGGTTATGTTGTGTACTTGAGGTGTCTGAGAACAAATCTAGAAATCAAGGAGATTTGAGGACAATAAGTTACTTCAAACACTTTGTGAAAATCTGTTTTATTAAATTAATGACACAACAGGCAAGCAGACATTTCTTGCAGTATGCATTGAAAAAATAATCTCTAGGAAATGAATACTTGGTTATTTTATTTATGGATGGCTTGTGCATTGCAAATCTAAATGTTTTTAGAACATTAAAGGGACACTAAACCCAATTTTCTTCTTTCATGATTCAGATAGAGAATAACATTTTAAACAACATTCCAATTTACTTCTATTATCTACTTTGCTTAATTATTTAGATATCCTTTGTTGAAGAAATAGCAATGCACATGGGTGAGCCAATCACTTGAGGCATCTATGTGCAGCAACCAATCAGCAGCTACTGAGCCTATCTAGATATGCTTTTCAACAAATGATATCAAGAAAATGAAGCAAATTAGATAATAGAAGTAAATTATGAAATAAAAAATTTGGGTTGCATGTCCCTTTAATAATAAAATGCATTTGTTTTCATATTCTTCCTTTGTAAAATACATTTTTAAACATTACTTACGAAAATAACTTGAAACTGCATGTTATTAAGCCCCTGTAACTAATTTATAACGCATAAGCTTTCACAAAAGAAAATATTGTATAATTTGCATTCAAACACATTAAAAGATGGAAAACCTTTCTAATTATATCAATTTCATTAATATCATGAATTTTATTAAAATAGATTCAAATTATATCTCTCTTAAAACAATTTAGGCAAAACATTTTGGCAAATATAGTAATAGATCTAAAACCATATAAAACCATATGCTTACCTGATAAATTATTTTCTTTCTTGGCAGTGAGAGTCCATGAAATCCATTTTTAAATTATGGAAATTACTTCACCTGGCCACCAGGAGGAGGCAAACACACCCCAAACAAAGCAATACATATCCCTCACACTTCCACTACCCTCTCAGTAGTTCAAGCCGAGGATAAGGGAAAAGTAGAGAGATAAAAAGGGATACAGTGGTGCCAAAAGTCTGCCGCCACTACATTATTACAGGGAGGGTTCGTGGACTCTCACTGCCAAGAAGCATAAATTATGTTTTCTTTCTAATGGCAGTGAGAGTCCACAAAATCCATTCATAACCTATGGGAAACCAATAACCAAGCTGTGGAGTCCATGAAATGTTAGGGAGATAAAGGTAAGGAAGGAAGTCCTAAGTACTAGGCACCACAGCTTAAAGAACCTTTCGCCCAAAAGAAGCCTCTGCTGAGCCAAAAACATTGAATCTGTAAAATTTTGTGAAAGTATGCAGAGAGGACCAAGTAGCAGCCTTACAAATCTTTTCAACTGAAGCCTCATTCTTGAAGGCCCAGGAAAAAGACACAGCACAAGTAGAATGTGCTGTAATCTGTGATGGAGGATGCTGACCCGCTTCTATATACGCCATGGGAATCAATCATCTAAGCCAGAAAGATAGGGTAGCAGATGTGGTTTTCTGACCTTTGCGCTTACCAGAATGCAGGATAAACAAGGAAAAAGATTGACTAAACTCCTTGGTAGCATGAAGATTGAACTTCAAAGCTCTAACCACATCCAATTTATGTAACAGCCTCTTCTTAGAAGGAGGAGGATTGAGACAAAGAGACGGAACAATTTCTTAATTAATATTGAGAGTTGAGACAACAATTTTCAGATGCGCTGCCCTACCAGTGATTGAGGTAAAGGTCTCCCCTTATATATTTGTAAGATTCCTCCCCAAATTAAAATTAAATAACAGTTGTCCCTTTCCCTGAATCATGTTGTTCACTGCCCCTTATATTTAGGCAACAAGCCATTGGAGGTGAAGGGAGAAAGGGGACTTAACCAGAAGTCTTCAACTAGTCTGGGTCCTGTAATACAGAGAAAATTCAGTGTTACTAACACTGTTCATCTGTAAAGGGAGGATAGCTCAGACACCTGGAGGAGGCATGGGGACTTCCCTGCGACCACCAGAGGTTAACAGACACCAAAACTCTACTAAGAGAATTACATGGCCTTTACCAACTCCCCTGCCCTCTCTTGCAGAAACCAATCAATTGAGGACAATAAAAAACTTGAATCTTCAGCAGAGCCCCTCTCCCTGCCAACCTCCATGAAATGAGGCAAAGAACTACTGAGTGGGAAGGGGAAGTGAGAGAAATATTTAATGCTTTGTTTAGGGTGTCTTTGCCTCCTCCTGGTGGCCTGGTGAAGTAATTCACATAGATTATAAATAGATTTTGTGGACTCTCATTGCCATTAGAAAAGAATGTTATATAGATATTTATATGTCAAAGAAACAAACATTTTTTTGTATAGAAAGAAATAACAGATTATTAGTGGCACATTTGGAAAGTTTGTTTTTAATGTTATTTAAAGTAAACCTCTTTGAAATGACATATTTAGGCATTGAGCAGTTCATGTTCCTTATCTGTTTTCCCAACAGCATCAGGATTAGATAGTGGATCAAGGTCAGCAAAGAGATTATACCAAGTAGTTAGATCCTTAGATTTTGAAACATCTGAAAGACCAAGAAGGAAATTAATTAAAACCATCATAGAAACAGTGCAATTAATTGTTTTTTTACTACACATTTTTATTAACGTTACATAAATCTATAGAAGGATGTGAAAACAGAGGTTTTGCTCTGATTTCACTCTGAAAGGCCACACTAACACTTCTATTTTTTATCTCTGTAACATTAATTAAATATAATAAATGCACAGAAAAACCCTGAAATAACTCAGCTCTGTACACACATAATAAATGCAACCTATGAATAAGATCTTTTAAATGAATTGTGTCTAGTTTAAGAACTGTATGTAAATCTGGGTGCGCTGTGTCTCCAGAAAGGTCAATCTGGAAAATTCTCTGCTCTCTGTTCCAACTAAAGTTGCCACGTGTACCTCAAAAAAACAATGAGCCAAACATAGTATAGTTACGTTGTACATAAAATGGGACTAAAAGAAAAATACAAGGATCAAGTGAATCAACTTCTTTATTGGAAACACCAACGAAGCAGCGGAATGTACAGCTTGTATACATTTATTAAGAACAACTAAAAAGTTCTAGGTGTTTCGGCAATAACATCTGCCTTTATCAAGAGCAAATAATCTTTAAAATCATATAGAATAAGCTGTGCCTGCATATAGGAACTATATATCAGCGGTTCCTGCAGTAAAGACTACGGAGTGGAACTCATCTGCATTCATCATTGAATACGTTTATTCTCTAGAGGCTTATCGGCTAGAAGGGAAATCCTATTCAAATTATTGTGTGCTCTTCGTATTTCTGCTGAGGAATACCTTCTATATTTTAACCAGGAAACTAACTGTTCTGCTTCTTTTTTGTAATCTTCATTAAAGGAGCAATTATGTTGCAACCTAATAAATTGTCCTTTTTGCGACAGCATAAGGGACATGTTGTGGATGACAACTCCTTGCACGAAGCAAGGAGCTGTCTGAAATTGGTTTGTGGTATACACTATCATTTTCTGGAAATAGATCCTGATAATGATACATCCAAGAAATAAATGCATTTTCTATTAAAATCAAAGTTAAACCGCTAGCTGATTTTATTGTCATTCAACATTACAAAAAAGGAGCAGATCAGTTAGTCTCCTGATTAAAAGAAAGAGGGTATTCGGCTTAGCAGATAAACTAAGAGCAAACAAAGAGGTAGATAATTTGAATAGGAGTTCCCTTCTAGCAGATAAGCCTGTAAAGAATAAACGTACCGACTTCAATTGGGTTACTTTTGTGACAAATGATAGTGCACATTACTACGATATTTGTAAGATTATACACAAACACTTTACACTTTTGTTAGCAGATGGTCACTTACAAGAAACAGTACAGACGGGATTGAGGTGTTCATACAAGAAATGTAAAACTATTGGTAATATGGTATCACCTTCACAATTGAAACCCATTTCCCAACTACAAAGTTCTTGGCTTACTTGCCATGGTATGTTTAGATGTGACCATCATAAACGTAGTCCATGTTCTTATGCATTATTCACTGACTCTTTTACGGGGGAAGAGTTCCACATTGATTGTCGTTTGAATTGTTCTTCTACCTTTGTTATTTAATAAATCACCTGCAGTCATAGCAAAGTGCAGTATGTAGGTTTGACCACTAGGAAGGTACATTGAGGGATTAGAGAGCATGTCTAAAGCATCAGTGTGGGTACTTTATCTACCCCTATTGTTCAACATTTTGTTCAGTTTCATCATAACAGTTTAGATAGAAAAAGTGTCAGCTCCCAAGAGAGGCGTTGATAGTTTAAAGCTCCTCAATAAATGGGAAATGTTCTGGATTTTTAAGCTTAGAACGCATTTGTCCCTGGGCTTGAATTCAGAATACAATTTGATCAACTACTGGGAGTGATATTTGTGTATTTTTTTGTACGCTAATATTCACATACATACACACACATACACATATATATATAACCCAAACCCAATTTGTACAAAAATTACTATTTACCACAAACAGATTATATAAAATGAACTGAACTTGATGCACTATGGTCCAAAAAGCAAATACAGCAAACAATGAAACATTACCTTTTTGAGGCATCTTGTTAATATTTGTATTGGGGCTACTAGATGCAGGCGCTGGCTGAGATGATGGAGGAATCCCACTGTTGGCGGCCCAGTCTGTAATTCAGCAGATATGAAACATTATGTAGGGTGATTTTTACTTTGTTTTTTAATTGAAAAAGGGTTGTTGCCATATTGGTCCCACAAAGAATGTTCCTTTAGTAGATTGAGACACCTTTTAATGGACCAACAAAATCAAGTTTTCTTATCCCATAAGCTTTCAAGACCTCACAGGTCTCTGAAGACGAATAAAAAAACCTTGATTTTGATGGTCCATTAAAAGGTGTCACAATCTACTAAAGGAACATTTTTAAAAAAAAATGGGATGGCAGTAACTTACATGGTACAACATGAGAAAGCAAGACCATATTTGTGTTCGCATTTTATGAATTATTTTAATGACATAAAACGTTAACATAAAGGGCCCCTATATAATGATTATTGCTGCTCTGTGCTGTATTGTCCTTTACATGCTTGCTGAGATGGTGAAAGGTGCGTATCTACCATACACAAGCTGAGATGGTGAAAGGTGCGTATCTACCATACACAAGCTGAGATGGTGAAAGGTGCGTATCTACCATACACAAGCTGAGATGGTGAAAGGTGCGTATCTACCATACACAAGCTGAGATGGTGAAAGGTGCGTATCTACCATACACAAGCTGAGATGGTGAAAGGTGCGTATCTACCATACACAAGCTGAGATGGTGAAAGGTGCGTATCTACCATACACAAGCTGAGATGGTGAAAGGTGTGTATCTACCATACACAAGCTGAGATGGTGAAAGGTGCGTATCTACCATACACAAGCTGAGATGGTGAAAGGTGCGTATCTACCATACACAAGCTTAGAACCCAAACATTTCAAATTTACTACAATTTAAAATATCTTTCCTATCTACTTCTGTTATCAAATTTGCTCTATTCTCTTGGTGTTCTTTGCAGAAGGAGCACTGCTAGGATTTCACTGCAGGTGAGCCAACAGGCACCAATCAGCAGCTAACTTACAGTATTGCAGTGTTGCTCCTGAGCCTACAGAGGTATAATTTTCAACAAAGGATACCAAGAGTACAAAGAAAATTAGATAATAGAAGTAAAATGCCCAAAAAAGTTACCAATCTGACACAAGCATGTAGGTATAATCCAAGATGGATTCTAGATGATAATGATAATGATAATCATTGCATTGGGCCATTGAATCTCAATTATATTTACATGCTATGTCCCTTAAAGGGAGATTCCATAATAAATTATGTAGGGCTGTTTGGCTATATAATTTTTTTTTAAACTATACTTTTAGGAACCCCAAATAAGTGGTCCACGTTTTGCTTAAATGAGAGAAATATTGGAAAATTAGGAATTCAGTGGTTCGTGTGGGCAACAACAAAGCAGTAATAAGATATTAGCTTACATAGTAGAGCATAGACAAATAGAAAAAAAGCATTCCAAAATGAGTAATACAATTAATAATGAAAATGGAAGATTTCAGAAAGTAGCCAAGAAAGCCTGAATGTGATAGGTAAAATGATTATATCTTATATAAATATATTTCAGGTACGTATAGAGATTTAACAGGGGTATGGTTTGTACTGAGGGTGGATAAAAACATGAATTATGCTTACCAGATAATTTCCTTTCCTTCTGTATGAGGAGAGTCCACGGCTTCATTCCTTACTTGTGGGAATACAGAGCCTGGCCACCAGGAGGAGGCAAAGACACCCCAGCCAAAGGCTTAAATACCTCCCCCACTTCCCTCATATCCCAGTCATTCTGCCAAGGGAACAAGGAACAGTAGGAGAAATATCAGGGTATAAATGGTGCCAGAAAAATAAAACAAAATTTAGGTCCGCCCTTCGGAGAATACGGGTGGGGGCCGTGGACTCTCCTCATACAGAAGGAAAGGAAATGATCTTGTAAGCATAATTCAGGTTTTCCTTCTTAATATGAGGAGAGTCCACAGCTTCATTCCTTACTTGTGGGAAACATATACCCAAGCTCCAGAGTACACTGAATGAACGATAAGGCAAAAAAAGGAGACGGACCCTATTCTGAGGGCACCACAGCCTGCAAAACCTTTCTTCCAAAAGCTGCTTCAGCCGAAGCAAATTATCAAACTTGTAAAATTTAGAAAAGGTATGTAAGGAGGACCAGGTAGCCGCCCTACAAATCTGACCATAGAGGCCTCATTCTTTAAGGTCCAAGAGGAAGCCACTGCTCTAGTTGAATGAGCCTTAATCCTCTGAGGAGGCTTATGTCCCGCTGTCTCATAAGCTAAGCTGATAATGCTCCTCAACCAAAAAGATAAGGAAGTAGACGAGGCCTTCTGCCCCCTACGCTTCCCAGAATAGACAACAAATAAAGAAGAAGTCTGTCTACACTCCTTCGTAGCCTGAAGATAGAACTTCAAGGCCCGAACCACATCCGAATTATGAAGTAACCATTCCTTCGAAGGAGGAGGATTAGGAGACAAGGAAGGAACCACAATCTCCTGATTGATGTTGCGATCTAAAACGACCTAATGAAGAAAACCTAACCCAGTACGAAGAACAGCCTTATCAGCATGCAATACTAGGTATAAAGAGGCTCACATTGCAAGACAGCCATTTCAGAGACTCTTAAGCAATAGCCAGTAGAAAAAGAAACCTTCCAAGACAGTAATTTAATGTCAACTACATGCATAGGCTCAAACGGACCCTTCTGCAAAACTTTAAGAACAAGATTTAAACTCCAAGGAGGAGCGCTAGATCTAAACACAGGCCTGATTCTAGCCAGAGCCTGAACAAAAGACTGAACATCTGGAAGCTCAGCGAGCCTCTTGTGCAGTATAACAGATAGGGCCGAAATCTGTCCCTTAAGGGAGCTAGCAGAAAGGCCCTTCTCCAGACCATCCTGGAGAAAGGAAAGAATCCTGGAAACCCTGACCTTATGCAAGGGGAATCCACGCTCTTCACACCAGAATAAGTAGGTCCTCCACACCTTATGATAGATGCGACGAGTAACCGGCTTACGAGCTTGAATGAGAGGATCAATAACTCTCTCAGAGAAACCTCTCTTGGCTAGGAGTAAGCGTTCAATCTCCACGCAGTCAGCCTCAGAGAATCTAGATTTTTATGAACAAAAGAACCTTGTTCCAGCAGATCCCGCAACAAGGTAACTTCCATGGAGAAGGTGACGACATTCCCACTAGATCCGCAAACCACATCCTTTGCGGCCACGATGGAGCAATCAGTATCACTGATGCCCGCTGCTGCTTGATGCGGGCCACTACTCGAGGAAGGAGAGGTAATGGCGGAAAAAAGTATATTAGACTGAACCTCTAAGGCACCACTAATGCATCTATTAGCTCCGCCTGAGGATCCCTGGATCTCGACCCATACCTGTGTAAGCTTGGTATTGAGACAGGACACCATGAGATCTATCTCCACAGTCCCCCACCTCTTGCATATCTCCACAAACACCTCGGGATGGAGAAACCATTCCCCCGGATGAAAGGATTGTCTGCTGAGAAAATCCGCTTCCCAGTTGTACACATCCGGAATGTGGATCGATGACAGCGAACAGTTGTGGGCCTCCGCCCACTCCAGAATCTGAGATACCTCCCTCATTGCTAGGGAGCTCCTTGTTCCTCCCTGGTGGTTGATGTAACCACCGAGGTGATATTGTCTGATTGGAATCTGCTAAACTGGGACGAACCAAGATGGGACCAAGCCTTCAGAGCATAGAAAATTGCTTGAAGTTCCAGAATGTTGATTGGAAGAGAGCTCTCCTCCCGAGATCAAAGGCCCTGAGCCTTCTTGGCTCCCAAACTGCTCCCCATCCTGAGAGACTTGCATCTCTAGTCACAATCTCCCAGGATGGTCTTAAAAAAATATGTGCCTCGGGACAGGTGATCTGAACAGAGCCACCAAGAGAGTGATTCTCTTGACCAGTTGTCCAGAGAGATCTGTTGAGACAGATCTGAATGATTGCCTCAGCATGCACAGCTGTAACAGTCTGAGACGGAACCTGGCAAAGGGAATTATGTCCATGCTAGACACCATGAGACCAATCACCTCCATACACTGCGCCACAGACGGCCTTGAGGAAGTCCTGAGGGCAAAACATGCCGAAGCCAGCTTGCAACGTCTCTTGTCTGAAAGAAATATCCTCATGACTAGTGAGTCTATTATAGTGCCCAGGAATTCTACTCGGGAGCTTGGAATAAGAGAACTCTTTTTTAAGTTTATCTTGAATCCATGGGATCAAAGAAAAGAGAAAAGAGATTCCGAATGTTCTTCCTCTAGACGAAAGGATGATGCTTGTACCAGAATATCATCCAAGTAAGGTGCTACTGCAATGCCCTGGGTTCTGGCCATGGCTAAGAGAGCCCTCCAGAACCTTCGTGAAAATTCTTGGGGCAGTAGCTAGGCCAAACGGAAGAGCAATAAACTGGAAGTGCTGGTCCAGGAAGGCAAACCTTAGGAACTGAAAGTATTCCCTGTGGATTGGGACATGAAGGTAAGCATCCTTCAGATCTATAGAGGTCATGAATTGTCCCTTCTGGACTAAGGGAAGGATAGACCTTATTGTCTCCATCTTGAATGAGGGGACGTTCAGAAACTTGTTTAAGAACTTTAGGTCCAGAATCGGGCGGAAAGTTCCCTCCTTCTTTAGGACCACGAAAAGGTTTGAGTAGTATCCCAAGCCACGTTCCTCTATGGGAACCGGAACAATGACTTCTAAGGAGGACAGATCCTGAACGCACCCCAGAAAGGCATCCCTCTTCTCTGGTTTTGATGACAGATTTGAGAGAAGAAATCTGCCCTTGGGTGGAAGAGACTTGAACCCAATTCTGTAACCCTGAGCAATGACCTCCAGGACCCAAGGATCCTGCACATCCCTGAACCAAGCTTCTGAGAAGAGCAAAAGTCTGCCCCTACCTGATCCATAGAGGGACAGGGGACGACACCTTCAGGCTGATTTAGTCTCAGCAGGCTTCTTGCTCTGCTTGGACTTATTCCAGGACTGAGCCGGCTTCCAAGTCTTAGGGAGGATTGCTGGTGCTGGGATTTATCAGAACGAAAGGAACGAAAATTATTAGATTGTCCCTTAGATCTGTTCTTTTTATCTTGTGGTAGGAAGGGTTCCTTGCCCCCTGTAACTGTGGAAATAATGGAGTCCAGGCCTGGACCAAACAAACTCTTACCATTGAATGGAAGGGAAAGGAGTCTGGACTTGGAAGTCAAGTTCGCAGACCAGGACTTCAGCCACAAAGACCGTCTGACCTGAACAGAAAACCCAGCAGTTTTAGCATTTAAACAAATAATTTGCATATTCGCATCACAAATAAAAGAATTAGCGACCCTTAAAGCCTTAATTCTATCAAGAATAATATTGAGGGGACCTTCCACCTTGATCAATTCTGATAAGTAGTCACACCAGTAGGTAGTTGTAGAATGTTGAAACATCTTTCTTAACAGAGTTTTCATCTTTTTATCCATGGGCTCTTAGAACGACGAACTATCCTCCAGTGGGATAGTAGTGCATTTTGCAAGCGTGGAGACAGTGCAATCCACCTTAGGGACGGAACCTCACAACTCCAATTGAGAGTCCGGGACCGGGAACAGTTTCTTAAAGGCAGACAAAGGTGTGAAGAAAGAACCAATCCTCTCCCATTCGTTCTTAATAATGTTTGCCATATTTATAGGAACAGGGAAAGTCTGAGGAACAATCCTGTCTTCGTAAACTCTATCCAGTTTAGGAATTAAAGGTTCTTCAGGCAGTTTGGCCTCTGGAACCTCTAAGGTACCCAGAACTTCCTTTAAAAGAAAACGCAAGTGCTCCATCCTAAATCTAAAATCTGGTTCCTCCACAATTGGAGGCTTAGAGGCAGCTGATTCAGACACAGAAAGTTCAAACTCAGAAGTATCAGACAGAACTTCATTATCAGATAACCGTCTATCAGCTATAGCCAATAAACTAGATAATGACCCCTGTGAAGGATAGCAATATTTGACCTTTCGCTTGCGCTTAGCAGGGCGAGGTAAAGCACTAATGGCTGCAGACACAGCCGTTTGTAACTTCGCAGTGAAGTCTGGAGGTAAAAGGCCTCCTCCAGATGAAGGATCAGGCATACTTTGGGAAACTGCATGTGTATTAGGAGATGAAAGCAGGGTGCACACCTCATGGGATGGGGACCCCTCAGAGGTGCAAGGCTCAATGGTATCAAACATGTTGACCTTTTTTGATGCTTTTTTCTAGGCATGTGGAACATAATTGAAAAGGCGGGTATACCTCGGCCTCCTCACAATATAAACAGGCATTAGTCTTAGGTATAGAGGGAGTACCCTTAAAAACATCATGGAGTCCTCCATAGCTATAGGCTATGTCCTAATATAACAATAACAAACGTTATATAAAATGGCACCTTTATACCCCTAATGGCTGGGGCACTCACCACCTCCTATGACCCAGGCACACAGAGTAAACCACTTCTCTCTGATAGCCAGCACAGTCAGAGAGTAGGAAGTGAAACTACGACCACACCCGGTCACATGGAGCACAACCTAGGAGCGCCTCCGCTAAGGAAAAGCGCACCAAGCTTGTAAAGCTGCACAGCTCTAAAGTGAAAGTAGGATACAATATACAGTGCTAGAAAATTAATAAAAGCAAGTAGCTGTGTATATCATACATATACACAGCTACTTGCTTTTATTAATTTTATATTGCTCTTGAGAAAGACTTGCTAAAAGTTGAAACGCGTTGAGCTTAAATAAATATATTTTTATCAAAGTTGGAAGACTGTTGATATCCTTCTTTGCTGAGACAAGCCGGATTCTCCTATATATGGAGTAAGTTACTATTTTGTTTTTCTTGATTTATTGGACACCTTTTGGTTATTTTGAGTCTTCATTTGCTTGCAGACCTACTAACAGGTTCTGGATAGATCCTGACATCACACATTTATTCCGGGGAACTTCATTACTCTGGAGAAATATTACACCGCAGCTGAACTCCCACTACTTATGGAGTGAGTATACTGCACTTATATTAACTGGATTCTACACACACCTCAAGCCCTTTTTCTCTTCATCATATAGAGAAACATCATTGAACAGACCAGCGCCATCTATTTGCCATTTCCTAAAGTGAAAGTAAACTGTATGTTCCAACCTCAGCCTATGAGCCTCAGAAAACATCTCACACATAACGCAGTATAAATCAAATAAAAATTGATGAGAGTAATCCCCCCTCAGGAGATATTAACCCTTGATTCCATACAGAAAAGAGGAACCACACTGTGACCCTGTCTTCTAGCGTTACCATATGTGTAAAAAATTAAACAATCTTACCGAAATCTATGCTGTGGGACAGAAACACAGCCTCTCAAGTGTGACAATCTTGTCGCATTGCTCCTGACATGGACTTGAGTGATGAAAGTAGGCAGTGAAACTCGTCAACACTGATTGCTTAGGATCTGTTATTACGAGTCTGGATGGTTTCGCAGAAAGACTCTCCCGGCATCTCCAGACCCTAACTTTCATCAATGCTCTCACTGAGAGGCTGACAAGACTACTTAAAACTCCAGTCCAATTTCAAAGGGTAGATAGCCTTCATAAGGAACTACTCTGTATTTTCTGACATTTCTCTGCCAACCTCCTGTGACGAAAGGCAAAGAATGACTGGGATATGATGGAATTGGGGGAGGTATTTAAGCCTTTGGCTGGGGTGTCTTTGCCTCCTCCTGGTGGCTAGGTTCTGTATTCCCACAAGTAGGAATGAAGCAGTGGACTCTCCTCATATTAAGAAGGAAATCAATGATTAAAAAGAAAAAAATGCGGTATATTCATGGCTGTAATGTTTATTTTTTTTTTTTGGTAAATTCGTTCCATTAATCCATTTCACAATGTCATGCTCTCCCAGAGGTTTCTGTCAGCCTATTTTAGGCATTTTTTCTATCTTGAACATATCATCATATATAACAGAAATAACATGCCCCTTTTTCACAGCAAAAAAAAAAAGTTATAAAATAAACATACAGAGTTGAGAAATAGACTTTAAAAGGGACATGAAAGATAACTTTTGGGTTTCAAATAGACTTTATTTGAAAACCAAAAGTTATCTTTCAAATTTGATAATATAAGTTATCAAGATATCAATATAAATTTGATATCTGAAAATTGTATGCTCTATTTAATAGAGCATACAATTTTCAGATTTCAGAATTACTTATGTTATCAAATTTGCTTCAGTCTATTAGTATCATTTGTTGAAGGAGAGCAATGCTCTACTGGAGCCTAGCTGAACACATTGGGTGAGACAGTGACAAGCAGCTAGCTCACAGTACTGCATTGTTTCTGAGACTACCTATGTATGCTTTTCAACAATGGATAGCAAGAGAAAAAAGCTAATTAGATAAGATAAGTAAATTGGAAATTTGCTAAAAAGTTCTTGTTCTTTCAGAATCATTAAAATTTAAGTTACTATCCCTGTAATGCCATTGCTCCAGTGCAAATCTATGTACACAGAATCAACCCATACTAAGTTTCAAAAAGCTCACTGAATAGAAGATTGTTTGGAGTGGAAAAGATCTGCACAAGGGCTTAAGTGTGAGGAGGGGCAAGCACTAAAATGAAACATAATGTTATTGTTTTAAATAAATAACACTATATAAATTGTTATTAAGGTAATCTCCTTCCAATTAAATACAGGTGAAAAGTTGATCAAATATGAACCTATCAAACTGGAGATAGTTCACCTGCCAATAATTTAATTAATTTCAATGATCTATCTGTGCATATCTAATGATATATAACCAAATCAGTAATGGTCTGATATAACTGTAAAAATAATCCAAAAAGTTATTATTCTAAAAATGAAAACCATGATTTAAAGCAATTTGATTTAAATAAAATCCACTCTACTTCATATCCAGAACTCTGCATAACTAGATAAACTGCTCTCAAGATAAAATTAGTCTTTCAAAAATTATTTCAGGGACCTCATAGTACTGATGAGACTTCTTAGATAATCTCACAAGAGCGAAGAGCGCTAGATAATCTCACCAGAGCGGAGAGCGTTAGTAAATCTCACCAGAGTGGAGAGCGTTGGATAATCTCCCCAGAGCAGAGAGCGTTAGATAATCTCCCCAGAGCGGAGAGCGTTAGATAATCTCAACAGAGCGGATCGTGTTAGAGCATTAGATAATCAGCCCCTATATTAATAAAGGCAAATTGTAGCTTGAGAGGTGTTTATCTCGCTATAGCGGAGGGGGTGTCAATAGGAGAGACAGATACATAGAGTTGCCACCAGCCATGTTAACATCACAATATAGAGATGAAAAAGGAAATACAAGTAGGTGTGGTTTTTCTCTGCTGTGTGAGCTTTGGATAATCAGTTCTCTCGTAGCTTCTATTTTGCAATTTTAAGACTTTCTTTTTTTCCTCACTACCACATTTCCCATCATGCTTCTCACTCCCTCATAGCCTTCCATCAATTCATTTCTCTCTTTCTCATTTGCCACACAAATATGCTCATCTTTTTTCCTGTTTTTGCACCTGCAATCTTTCCACAGAAGCACTTTAAAAATCTGTTTGTTTTCCTCTTAAAATCCTCTTTTCAAAAACATTTCCCTTCTCTCAGTTATTTCTAGATCTAGTATGATTACTTAAAGGGACAGGATATTAAAACATATCTGTTCCACCTAAAAGCTTGTTTAAAAATGTATAAAACTCAGAACTAACACAATCATGCACCTCCTGTTAGCTTCTCATTAAATATAAACATTCTATACATAACCCTTTTCTTGCAAAAATATTTTAACATGTTTAACTGCTGCTCTAAACAATGTTTCAAGGCCAACCCTGCTGCATATCGATCCCTTATTGGCTTTTACTGATAACTGCAAACAAACACATTTTATATTAACTTTATGATTATGGCTAGCCTGGTAGTCTGCTGACTAAAGCCCAGATTGGCTCCTCAAATAAGGCAAAAGGTGGGTGGTGAGTTTGGCTATTGAAAAATAACTGCAAATTTATGCTTACCTGATAAATTAATTTCTTCTATGGTACGACGAGTCCACTGATTCATCCTTTACTTGTGGGGTATTATCCTCCTGCTAACAGTAAGTGGCAAAGAGCACCACAGCAGAGCTGTCTATATAGCTCCTCCCTTATCTCCACCCCCCCAGTCATTCGACTGAAGGTACAGGAAGAAAAAGGAGAAACTACAAGGTGCAGAGGTGACTGAAGTTTAAAATAAAAAAATATAATCTGTCTTAAAATGACAGGGTGGGCCGTGGACTCGTTGTACCATAGAAGAGATTAATTTATCAGGTAAGGTACGACGAGTTCACGGATTCATCCTTTACTTGTGGGATACAATACCAAAGCTACAGGACACGGATGAACGGGAGGGACAAGACAGATGGTTAAACAGAAGGCACCACTGCTTGAAGAACTTTTCTCCCAAAAATAGCCTCCGAAGAAGCAAAAGTATCAAATTTGTAAAATTTGGAAAAGGTATGAAGCGAAAACCAAGTCGCAGCCTTACAAATCTGTTCAACAGAAGCATCATTTTTAAAAGCCCATGTGGAAGCCACCGCTCTAGTAGAGTGAGCTGTAATCCTTTCAGGAGGCTGATGCCAAACGGATGATGTTTTTCAGCCAAAAAGAAAGAGAGGTAGCCGTAGCTTTTTGACCTCTACGTTTTCCAGAATAGACAACAAACAAAGAAGATGTTTGACGGAAATCATTGGTTGCTTGCAACTAAAACTTCAAAGCACGAACCACGTCCAAGTTGTGCAACAGACGCTCCTTCTTAGAGGAAGGATTAGGACACAGAGAAGGAACAACAATTTCCTGATTGATATTCCTATTAGTAACAACCTTAGGAAGGAATCCAGGTTTGGTACGCAAAACCACCTTATCAGTATGGAAAACAAGATAAGGCGAGTCGCACTGCAATGCAGATAATTCAGAAACTCTTTGAGCCGATGAGATAGCAACTAAAAACGGAACTTTCCAAGATAGAAGCTTAATATCTATGGAATGCATAGGTTCAAACGAAACCCCTTGAAGAATTTTAAGAACTAAATTCAAACTCCATGGCTGAGCAACAGGTTTAAACACAGGCTTGATTCAAACTAAAGCCTGACAGAACGACTGAACGTCTGGAACATCTGCCAGACGCTTGTGCAGTAGAATTGATAAGGCAGATATCTGTCCCTTTAAGGAACTAGCTGATAGCCCCTTCTCCAATCCTTCTTGGAGAAAGGACAAAATCCTAGGAATCCTGATCTTACTCCATGAGTAGCCTTTGGATTCGCACCAATAAAGATATTTACGCCATATCTTATGATAAATTTTCCTAGTGACAGGCTTTCGAGCCTGAATCAAGGTATCTATGACCGACTGCATACCATGTCCGAAGCTCTCTCCTGTTTGATTCTGGCAATCAAACGAGGAAGGAGAGGAAATGAAGGAAACACATAAGCCAGGTTGAACGACCAGGGTACTGCTAGAGCATCTATCAGTACTGCCTGATGATCCCTTGACCTGGACCCGTAACAAGGAAGTTTGGCGTTCTGACGAGACGCCATCAGATCCAATTCTGGTGTGCCCCATTGCTGAATCAATTGTGCAAACACCTCCCACTCCCCCGGATGAAAAGTCTGACGACTTAGAAAATCCGCTTCCCAGTTCTCCACTCCGGGGATATAGATTACTGATAGATGGCAAGAGTGAGTCTCTGCCCATCAAATTATTTTGGTAACCTCTATCATTACTAGAGAACACTTTGTTCCCCCCTTATGATTGATATATGATGATACGTGATATTGTCCGACTGGAATCTTATGAATCTGGCCAAAGCCAGCTGAGGCAACACCAGAAGCGCGTTGAAGATCGCTCTCAGTTCTAGAATATTTATCGGGAGGAGAGCCTCCTCCTGAGTCCACAAACCCTGTGCTTTTAGGGAATTCCAGACTGCACCCCAACCCATGCTGGCCTGCGGAAACACATTCCCTGGGACAGATGATCCTGTGACAACCACCAAAGAAGAGAGTCTCTGGTCTCTTGATCCAGATTTATCTGAGGAGATAAATCTGCATAATCCCCATTCCACTGTTTGAGCATGCATAGTTGCAGTGATCTGAGATGCAAGCGAGCAAACAGAACTATGTCTATTGCCGCTACCATTAGTCCGATTACCTGAGCCACTAACGGCCAAGGAATGGAATGAAGAGCTCGGCAGATGGTTAAAATCTTTGATTTCCTGACCTCCGTCAGAAAAATTTTCATGTCCACTGAATCTATCAGAGTTCCCAGGAATGGAACTCTTGTGAAAATTCTGGGAGCTGTGACAACCCGAAGGGAAGAGCCACAAACTGGTAATGCTTGTCCAGAAAGGCTAACCTGAGGAACTGGTGATGATCTTTGTGGATAGGGATGTGTAGATACGCATCCTTTAAGTCCACGGTGGTCATATATTGACCCTCCTGGATCATTGATAAACTAGTCCGAATGGTCTCCATCTTGAAGGATGGGACTCTGAGGAATTTGTTTAGGATCTTGAGATCTAAAATTGGTCTGAAGGTTCCCTCTTTTTTGGGAACCACAAACAGATTGGAGTAGAACCCCTGCCCCTGTTCTGTTTTCGGAACTGGGCAGATCACTCCCATTGTATATAGGTCTTCTACACAGCATAAGAACGCCTCTCTTTTTGTCTGGTTTACAGACAATTGAGAAAGATGCAATCTCCCCCTTGGAGGAGAATCTTTGAAATCTAGAAGATACCCCTGGGTTACGATTTCTAAAGCCCAGGAGTCCTGAAGTCTCTTGCCCAAGCCTGAGCAAAGAGAGAAAGTCTGCCCCCTACTAGATCCGGTCCCGGATCGGGGGCCGCCCATTCATGCGACTTGGTAGTAGCAACGGGCTTCTTGTTTTGTTTACCCTTGTTCCAAGCCTGGTTGGGTCTCCAGACGGACTTGGCCTGAGCAAAATTCCCTTCCTGCTTTGTGGAGGAAGAGGAAGAAGAGGGTACTCCTTTAAAATTCCGAAAGGAACGAAAATTATTCTGTTTACCCCTCAATTTAACAGACTTATCCTGAGGTAGGAGATGACCCTTACCTCCAGTGATATCTGAAATGATTTCCTTTAAGTCAGGCCCGAACAGGGTCTTACCCTTGAAAGGTATAGCCAAAAGCTTTGATTTAGATGATACATCAGCAGACCAAGACGGAACTGGGCAGATCACTCCCATGGTATATAGGTCTTCTACACAGCGTAAGAACGCCTCTCTTTTTGTCTGGTTTACAGACAATTGAGAAAGATGCAATCTCCCCCTTGGAGGAGAATCTTTGAAATCTAGAAGATTCCCCTGGGTTACGATTTCAAAAGCCCAGGAGTCCTGAACGTCTCTTGCCCAAGCCTGAGCAAAGAGAGAAAGTCTGCCCCCTACTAGATCCGGTCCCAGATCGGGGGCTACCCCTTCATGCTGTCTTGGTGGCAGCAGCGGGTTTCTTGGCCTGTTTACCCTTGTTCCAAGTCTGGTTAGGTCTTCAGACTGACTTGGATTGAGCAAAATTCCCCTCTTGCTTTGCAGCAGGGTAAGAGGTAGAGGGACCACCTTTGAAGTTTCGAAAAGGAACGAAAATCATTTTGTTTGGTCCTCATCTTATTTGTCTTATCCTGAGGAAGGGCATAGCCTTTCCCTCCAGTGATGTCTGAAATGATCTCTTTCAGTTCAGGCCCGAATAGGGTCTTACCCTTGAAAGGGATGGCTAAAAGCATCAGCAGACCAGGACTTAAGCCATAACGCTCTATGAGCTAAAATGGCAAAACCTGAATTCTTTGCCGCTAATTTAGCCATTTGAAAAGCGGCATCTGTAATGAAAGAATTAGCTAGCTTGAGAGCCCTAATTCTATCCAGAATATCATCTAATGGGGTCTCAACCTGAAGAGCCTCCTCCAGAGCCTTGAACCAAAAAGCAGCTGCAGTAGTTACAGGAACAATGCACGCTATAGGTTGGAGAAGAAAACCCTGATGAACAAATATTTTCTTTAGGAGACCCTCTAATTTTTTATCCATAGGATCTTTGAAAGCACAACTGTCCTCAATAGGTATAGTTGTACGCTTAGCCAGGGTAGAAATAGCTCCCTCCACCTTAGGGACCGTCTGCCACGAGCCCCGCATGGTGTCTGATATGGGAAACATTTTCTTAAAAGTAGGAGGGGGAGCGAACGGAATACCTGGTCTATCCCACTCCTTAGTAACAATGTCCGAAATCCTCTTAGGGACCGGAAAAACATCAGTGTAGGTAGGAACCTCTAGAAATCTGTCCATTTTACACAATTTCTCTGGAACTACAATAGGGTCACAATCATCCAGTCGCTAAAACCTCCCTGAGCAATATGCGGAGGTGTTCTAGTTTAAATTTATTAGCCGTCATATCTGAGTCTGTCTGAGGGAACATCTTTCCTGAATCAGAAATCTCTCCCTCAGACAGCAAAACCCTCACCCCCAACTCGGAACATTGAGAGTGAACATCGGATATGGCTAATAAAGCGTCAGAGGGCTCAGCATTTGTTCTCACACCAGACCTACTGCGCTTCCCCTGCAACCCAGGCAGCTTAGATAAAACTTCTGTGAGGGTAGTATTCATAACTGCGGCCATATCTTGCAGGGTGAAAGAATTAGACGCACTAGAAGTACTTGATGTTGCTTGTGCGGGCGTTAATGGTTGTGACACTTGGGGAGAATTAGATGGCATAACCTGATTCCCTTCTGACTGAGAATCATCCTGCGACATACTTTTAGTAGCTAAAATATGTTCTTTGCAATTTATTGACCTTTCAGTGTATGAGGGACACATTCTAAGAGGGGGTTCCACAATGGCTTCTAAACATATTGAACAATGACTTTCTTCAATGTCAGACATGTTGAACAGGCTAGTAATGACTACAAACACGCATGAAAACACTTTATTTAGTGAAAAAAATAATCTTAAAAAACGGTACTGCGCCTTTAAGAGAAAAAAAGCATACACATTCTGCAAAACTGCTTTAAAATGCACCAAATATTTCAAATTTTTGCAAGCAGACTCAATATGTGTAGTAAAGTTTGTCCCACAAGGAAACTTAACATTTAACCCCTAAATGTGCAAACTGGATTGAAATTAGGCCTAAATCCGGAAAAAACACCCCCAGCACCTTGCCACAGCCCTGCTGTGGCGCCTACCTGCCCTCAGGGATAGTAAATATGGGGTTAAAGCTTCGATTTGGCCCAAAACATTCACAAGGGCCCTCAGGAGTTTTAGCTTGCTGCGTGAAAACAACTGCGCATCTGAGGCGCGAAAATAGGCCCCGCCCATCTCACTCGATGTCTCTACAGCTTCAAAGAACCGCACCAGAGCGGTTTTAAACTAGCCATGTGGGTTCTGAGACCCAAAAAAACATAATTTATGCTTACCTGATAAATGTATTTCTCTTGTGGTGTATCCAGTCCACGGATCATCCATTACTTGTGGGATATTCTCCTTCCCAACAGGAAGTTGCAAGAGAATCACCCACAGCAGAGCTGCTATATAGCTCCTCCCCTAACTGCCATATACAGTCATTCGACCGAAACTAGCCGAGAAAGGAGAAACCATAGGGTGCAGTGGTGACTGTAGTTTAAAATGTAGACCTGCCTTAAAAGGACAGGGCGGGCCGTGGACTGGATACACCACAAGAGAAATAAATTTATCAGGTAAGCATAAATTATGTTTTCTCTTGTTAGGTGTATCCAGTCCACGGATCATCCATTACTTGTGGGATACCAATACCAAAGCTAAAGTACACGGATGAAGGGAGGGACAAGGCAGGTACTTAAACGGAAGGGACCACTGCCTGTAGAACCTTTCTCCCAAAAATAGCCTCCGAAGAAGCAAAAGTATCAAATTTGTAAAATTTTGAAAAGGTATGAAGCAAAGACCAAGTCGCCGCTTTGCAAATCTGTTCAACAGAAGCCTCATTTTTAAAGGCCCAGGTCGAAGCCACAGCTCTAGTAGAATGAGCTGTAATCCTTTCAGGGGGCTGCTGTCCAGCAGTCTCATAGGCTAAGCGTATTACGCTCCGAAGCCAAAAAGAAAGAGAGGTTGCCGAAGCCTTTTGACCTCTCCTCTGTCCAGAGTAAACAACAAACAGGGAAGATGTTTGACGAAAAACTTTAGTCGCTTGTAAGTAAAACTTTAAAGCACGGACTACGTCCAAATTATGTAAAAGACGTTCCCCTTCTTTGAAGAACGATTAGGACACAATGATGGAACAACAATCACTTGATTGATATTCTTGTTGGAAACTACCTTAGGTAAAAACCCAGGTTTTGTACGCAGAACTACTTAATCTGTATGGAAAATCAGATAAGGAGAATCACATTGTAAAGCTGATAACTCAGAGACTCTACGAGCCGAGGAAATAGCCATCAAAAACAGAACTTTCCAAGATAAAATTTTCCATGGAATGAAGGGGTTCAAACGGAACTCCTTGAAGAACCTTAAGAACCAAGTTTAAGCTCCATGGAGGAGCAACAGGTTTAAACACAGGCTTAATTCTAACCAAAGCCTGACAAAATGCCTGGACGTCTGGAACCTCTGCCAGACGCTTGTGCAAAAGGATAGACAGAGCAGAAATCTGTCCCTTTAAAGAACTAGCTGATAATCCTTTATCCAAACCCTCTTGGAGAAAGGACAATATCCTAGGAATCCTAAACTTACTCCATGAGTAGTTCTTGGATTCACACCAATGAAGATATTTGCGCCATATCTTATGGTAGATTTTCCTGGTTACAGGCTTTCGTGCCTGTATTAAGGTATCAATGACTGACTCGGAGAAGCCACGCCTTGATAAAATCAAGCGTTCAATCTCCAGGTAGTCAGTCTCAGAGAAATTAGATTTGAATGATTGAAAGGACCTTGTAGTAGAAGGTCTTGTCTCAGAGGCAGAGGCCAAGGTGGAAAGGATGACATGTCCACCAGGTCTGCATACCAGGTCCTGCGTGGCCACGCAGGCGCGATCAAGATCACCGATGCTCTCTCCTGTTTGATTTTGGCAATCAGTCGAGGGAGCAGAGGAAACGGTGGAAACACATAAGCCAGGTTGAAGAACCACGGTGCTGCTAGAGCATCTATCAGCGTCGCTTCTGGGTCCCTGGACCTGGATCCCTAACAAGGAGGCTTGGCGTTCTGGCGAGACGCCATGAGATCCAATTCTGGTGTGCCCCAACGATGAACCAATTGAGCAAACACCTCCTGATGGAGTTCCCACTCCCCCGGATGAAAAGTCTGACGACTTAGAAAATCCGCCTCCCAGTTCTCTACACCTGGGATATGGATCTCTGATAGATGGCAAGAGTGAGTCTCTGCCCAGCGAATTATCTTGGAGACTTCTAACATCGCTAGGGAGCTCCTGGTCCCCCCTTGATGGTTGATGTAAGCCACAGTCGTGATGTTGTCCGACTGAAATCTGATGAACCTCAGGGTTGCTAACTGAGGCCAAGCTAGAAGAGCATTGAATATTGCTCTTAACTCCAGAATATTTATTGGGAGGAGTTTCTCCTCCTGAGTCCACGATCCCTGAGCCTTCAGGGAATTCCAGACTGCACCCCAACCTAGAAGGCTGGCATCTGTTGTTACAATTGTCCAATCTGACCTGGGAAAAGTCATACCTTTGGACAGATGGACCCGAGATAGCCACCAGAGAAGAGAATCTCTGGCCTCTTGATCCAGATTTAGCAGAGGGGACAAATCTGTGTAATCCCCATTCCACTGACTGAGCATGCATAATTGCAGCGGTCCGAGATGTAGGCACGCAAATGGCACTATGTCCATCACCGCTACCATTAAGCCGATCACTTCCATGCACTGAGCCACCGAAGGGCTCGGAATGTAGTGAAGAACACGGCAGGAATTTAGAAGCTTTGATAACCTGGACTCCGTCAGGTAAATTTTCATTTCTACAGAATCTATCAGAGTTCCTAGGAAGGAACCTTTGTGAGGGGTGATAGAGAACTCTTTCCCTCGTTCACTTTCCACCAATGCGACCTCAGAAATGCCAACACTATGTCCGTATGAGATTTGGCAATTTGGAAGTTTGACGCCTGTATCAGGATGTCGTCTAGATAAGGGGCCACTGCTATGCCCCGTGGTCTTAGGACCGCCAGAAGAGACCCCAGAACCTTTGTAAAAATTCTTGGGGCTGTTGCTAACCCAAAGGGAAGAGCCACAAACTGGTAATGCCTGTCTAGAAAGGCAAACCTTAGGAACCGATGATTATCTTTGTGATGGTAAGCATCTTTCAAATCCACTTTGGTCATGTACTGACCCTCCTGGATCATAGGTAGGATTGTCCGAATAGTTTCCATTTTGAACGATGGAACTCTGAGGAATTTGTTTAAGATCTTTAGATCCAAAATTGGTCTGAAGGTTCCCTCTTTTTTGGGAACCACAAACAGGTTTGAATAAAATCCCTGTCCTTGTTCCATCTGTGGAACTGGATGGATCACTCCCATTATTAGGAGGTCTTGCACACAGCGTAAGAATGCCTCTTTCTCTATCTGGTTTACAGATAATCTCGAAAGGTGAAATCTCCCTTGTGGGGGGGAAGCTTTGAAGTCCAGAAGATATCCCTGAGATATGATCTCCAACGCCCAGGGATCCTGAACATCTCTTGCCCACGCCTGGGCGAAGAGAGAAAGTCTGCCCCCTACTAGATCCGTTGCCGGATAGGGGGCCGTTCCTTCATGCTGTCTTAGAGGCAGCAGCAGGCTTTCTGGCCTGCTTGCCTTTGCTCCAGGCCTGGTTAGATTTCCAGGCCGGCTTGGTTTGCGCAAAAGTTCCCTCTTGTTTTGTAGCAGAGGAAGTTGATGCTGAACCTGCCTTGAAGTTTCGAAAGGCACGAAAATTAGACTGTTTGGCCCTTGATTTGGCCCTGTCCTGAGGAAGGGTATTACCCTTACCTCCAGTAATGTCAGCAATAATTTCCTTCAAACCAGGCCCGAATAAGTAATTTAGACTTTGAAGTCACGTAACCTGACCAAGATTTAAGCCATAGCACCCTACGCACCTGGATGGCGAATCCAGAATTCTTAGCCGTTAGTTTAGTCAAATGAACAATGGCATCAGAAACAAAAGAATTAGCTAGCTTAAGTGTTCTAAGCTTGTCAAGTATTTCAGTCAATGGAGTAGCTGTCTGAAAGGCCTCTTCCAGAGACTCAAACCAGAACGCCGCAGCAGCAGTGACAGGAGCAATGCATGCAAGGGGCTGCAGGATAAAACCTTGCTGAATAAACATTTTCTTAAGGTAAACTTCTAATTGTTTATCCATTGGATCTGAAAAAGCACAACTGTCCTCGACAGGGATAGTGGTACGCTTTGCTAAAGTAGAAACTGCTCCCTCCACCTTAGGGACCGTCTGCCATAAGTCCCGTGTGGTGGCGTCTATTGGAAACATTTTTCTAAAAATAGGAGGGGGGGAAAACGGCACACCGGGTCTGTCCCACTCCTTAGTAATAATTTCTGTAAACATTTTAGGTATTGGAAAAACGTCAATACACACCGGCACCGCGTAGTATTTATCCAGTCTACACAATTTCTCTGGCACTGCAATTGTGTCACAGTTATTCAGAGCAGCTAAAACCTCTCCAAGCAACACCCGGAAGTTCTCAAGCTTAAATTTAAAAGTAGACATATCTGAATCAGGTTTCCCCGAGTCAGAGACGTCACCCACAGACTGAAGCTCTTCCTCAGCTTCTGCATATTGTGACGCAGTATCAGACATGGGCCTTAAAACATCTGTGCGCTCTGTATTACGTCTAACCCCAGAGCTATTGCGCTTTCCTCTGAATTCAGGCAGTCTGGCTAATACCGCTGACAGGGTATTATCCATGATTGCTGCCATGTCCTGCAAAGTAATCGCTATGGGCGTCTTTGATGTACTTGGCGCCATTTTAGCGTGAGTCCCTTGAGTGGGAGTCAAAGGGTCCGACACGTGGGGAGAGTTAGTCGGCATATCTTCCCCCTCGTCAGAATCCTCTGGTGATAATTCTTTTAAAGATAACAGCTGATCTTTATTGTTTAAAGTGAAATCAATATATTTAGTACACATTCTCCTATGGGGTTCCACCATGGCTTTTAAACATAATGAACAAGGAGTTTCCTCTATGTCAGACATGTTTATACAAACTAGCAATGAGACTAGCAAGTTAACAAGCAATATAAAAAAACGTTACTGTGCCTTTAAGAGAAACAAATTTTGCCAAAAGTTAAACTAGCAAAATTTTTACAGTGTATGTAACAAGTTAGCAGAGCATTGCACCCACTTGCAAATGGATGATTAACCCCTTAATACAAAAAACAGATTAACAAAACGAAAAATGTTTTTTAAACAGTCATAACAACTGCCACAGCTCCTACTTTTGAAGCCTTTTGAGCCCTTCAGAGATGCCCTATAGCATGCAGGGGACTGCTGAGGGAAGCTGAATGTCACAGTTTGTAATTTTAATTGCACTAACTGTAACTTTTATACTATAACAGTGGAAAGCCTCAGGAAACTGTTTCTAGGCAAAAATAAAGCCAGCCATGTGGAAAAAACTAGGCCCCAATAAGTTTTATCACCAAAGCATATATAAAAACGATTAAACATGCCAGCAAATGTTTTATATTGCACATTAATCAGAGTATATACCTCTGATAACAAGTCTCATACTAGTCGCTATTAAATCACTGTATTTAGGCTTTAACTTACATTAATCCGGTATCAGCAGCATTTTCTAGCAAATTCCATCCCTAGAAAAACTTAACTGCACATACCTTATTGCAGGATACCCTGCATGCCATTCTCCCTCTGAAGTTACCTCACTCCTCAGACATATGTGAGAATAGCAGTGGATCTTAGTTACTTCTGCTAAGATCATAGAAAAACGCAGGCAGATTCTTCTTCTAAATGCTGCCTGAGATAAAATAGTACACTCCGGTACCATTTAAAAACAATAAACTTTTGATTGAAGAAAAAACTAACTATATTTTACCACTTTCCTCTTACTACCTCCAGCTATGTTGAGAGCTTGCAAGAGAATGACTGGATATGGCAGTTAGGGGAGGAGCTATATAGCAGCTCTGCTGTGGGTGATCCTCTTGCAACTTCCTGTTGGGAAGGAGAATATCCCACAAGTAATGGATGATCCGTGGACTGGATACACCTAACAAGAGAAATAAGCCAAGTGTACCCTCAAGAAAGTTGCCCAAAAAACGTTATTGCCCACAAAACGTTAACAGCACTCCCAGTTCATAAAACGTTTGCCCACAAACATTCAAAACTCAGTGTCAACCATTTTTGTAATTAGCCCCTTATGCAAGCTTAGTAATGCCTTTCTATAGCTCTTAGGATTACTGCTTACTCTTACCCTCATGGGGATACTGTCAGCCTTTCTGAAATACACAGTCTCTCCAGAAAAAATGACTTAACATACCTCACTGCTATATAGCATGAAAACGTTCCTCACACTGAAGTTTCTTGTACCCCTCAGCCTCTGTGGGAACAGCACTGGATCTTAGTTACAAATGCTAAGATCATCATCCTCCAGGCAGAAGTCTTCATCCATCTGCTGCCTGAGAGTAAATAGTACACACCGGTACCATTTAAAACAAAAAAATCTTGCTTGAAGAAATTAAAAACTAATATTTTATCACCTCTTTCACTTTACCCTTCCTAGTACTTACAGTAGGCAAAGAGAATGACTGGGGGTGGAGCTACGGGAGGAGCTATATAGACAGCTCTGCTGTGGTGCTCTTTGCCACTTCCTGTTAGCAGGAGGATAATATCCCACAAGTAAAGGATGAATCCGTGGACTCGTCGTACCTTATAGAAGAAAATAATTTGTTTTAAAAATGTTAAGACTTGACTATAATTCTTTAGCGGCACAATAGAAATATATTGTAATTACAAGATGTCCCTTTAAAGCTCTTTGGATAGATGAAAACTCTGTTGTGGCCCCAAAATAGGTCAGCTACAAAGTAGAAACCATCACTTGACAATTGAGAACTTATTTGAAAGCCTTAAATAAACACATTTCAACTCACCATGAAATGAAGATTGCAGATCGTTCATATCTTGGTCTAAAAGCTGTGATGGGAGGTAACTTGCTGATGAATCTTCACTTTGTTCTATGTTGCCAGAAGGTGGACTCACAGGAGCAGCACTGAATAGCTGGTCTCCAAAGACATCGGCCCATTCTTTACCGAGGTCTCCACCCTCAAGAGATGCAGCACTTAGAATATCATTCAGCAGCTGCATGTCATCTTTATCTACAGTATCGGGATCAAAAGGGTCCATTGGTGACTCCTTAGATACTGATAAAAAGAGTGCAATAAAACATTTGTTAATTATTTATTAACCTTAAAATTGTAAACATTTAAAGGAAGAGTCTAGTCAAAATTAAACTTGATTCTGATAGGACATGCAATTTTAAATACCTTTCCAGTTTACTTTGATCATCAAACTTGCTTTGTTCTCTTGGTATTCTTTTGTTGAAAGCTAAACCTAAGTAGGGTCATATGCTAATTTATAAGCCCTTGAAGGCCGCCTCTTATCTCAGTGCATTTTGACAGTTTCCCACAGTTAGACAGTGTTCGTTCATGTGTGCTATATAGATAACATTGTGCATACTCCTGTGGAGTTACCTAGCCTGATGGGCTAAACTGTCAAAGGAACTAAAATAAGGGGAAAGTCTGCAGAGGCTTTGATACAAGGTAATCACAGAGGTAAAAAGGGTATTACTACAGGGAGTGCAGAATTATTAGGCAAGTTGTATTTTTGAGGATTAATTTTATTATTGAACAACAACCATGTTCTCAATGAACCCAAAAAACTCATTAATATTAAAGCTGAATATTTTTGGAAGTAGTTTTTAGTTTGTTTTTAGTTTTAGCTATTTTAGGGGGATATCTGTGTGTGCAGGTGACTATTACTGTGCATAATTATTAGGCAACTTAACAAAAAACAAATATATACCCATTTCAATTATTTATTTTTACCAGTGAAACCAATATAACATCTCAACATTCACAAAACAGAATTTATGTTTACCTGATAAATTACTTTCTCCAACGGTGTGTCCGGTCCACGGCGTCATCCTTACTTGTGGGATATTCTCTTCCCCAACAGGAAATGGCAAAGAGCCCAGCAAAGCTGGTCACATGATCCCTCCTAGGCTCCGCCTTCCCCAGTCATTCGACCGACGTAAAGGAGGAATATTTGCATAGGAGAAATCATATGATACCGTGGTGACTGTAGTTAAAGAAAATAAATTATCAGACCTGATTAAAAAACCAGGGCGGGCCGTGGACCGGACACACCGTTGGAGAAAGTAATTTATCAGGTAAACATAAATTCTGTTTTCTCCAACATAGGTGTGTCCGGTCCACGGCGTCATCCTTACTTGTGGGAACCAATACCAAAGCTTTAGGACACGGATGAAGGGAGGGAGCAAATCAGGTCACCTAGATGGAAGGCACCACGGCCTGCAAAACCTTTCTCCCAAAAATAGCCTCAGAAGAAGCAAAAGTATCAAATTTGTAAAATTTAGTAAAAGTGTGCAGTGAAGACCAAGTCGCTGCCTTACATATCTGATCAACAGAAGCCTCGTTCTTGAAGGCCCATGTGGAAGCCACAGCCCTAGTGGAATGAGCTGTGATTCTTTCAGGAGGCTGCCGTCCGGCAGTCTCGTAAGCCAATCTGATGAAGCTTTTAAGCCAAAAAGAGAGAGAGGTAGAAGTTGCTTTTTGACCTCTCCTTTTACCAGAATAAACAACAAACAAGGAAGATGTTTGTCTAAAATCCTTTGTAGCATCTAAATAGAATTTTAGAGCACGAACTACATCCAAATTGTGCAACAAACGTTCCTTCTTGAAACTGGATTCGGACACAAAGAAGGCACGACTATCTCCTGGTTAATGTTTTTGTTAGAAACAACTTTCGGAAGAAAACCAGGTTTAGTACGCAAAACCACCTTATCTGCATGGAACACCAGATAAGGAGGAGAACACTGCAGAGCAGATAATTCTGAAACTCTTCTAGCAGAAGAAATAGCAACCAAAAACAAAACTTTCCAAGATAATAACTTAATATCAACGGAATGTAAGGGTTCAAACGGAACCCCCTGAAGATCTGAAAGAACTAAATTGAGACTCCAAGGAGGAGTCAAAGGTTTGTAAACAGGCTTGATTCTAACCAGAGCCTGAACAAAGGCTTGAACATCTGGCACAGCTGCCAGCTTTTTGTGAAGTAACACAGACAAGGCAGAAATCTGTCCTTTCAGAGAACTTGCAGATAATCCTTTCTCCAAACCTTCTTGAAGAAAGGATAGAATCTTAGGAATTTTTATCTTGTCCCAAGGGAATCCTTTAGATTCACACCAACAGATATATTTTTTCCATATTTTGTGGTAGATTTTTCTAGTTACAGGCTTTCTGGCCTGAACAAGAGTATCAATGACAGAATCTGAGAACCCTCGCTTTGATAAGATCAAGCGTTCAATCTCCAAGCAGTCAGTTGGAGTGAGACCAGATTCGGATGTTCGAACGGACCTTGAACAAGAAGGTCTCGTCTCAAAGGTAGCTTCCATGGTGGAGCCGATGACATATTCACCAGGTCTGCATACCAAGTCCTGCGTGGCCACGCAGGAGCTATCAAGATCACCGATGCCCTCTCCTGATTGATCCTGGCTACCAGCCTGGGGATGAGAGGAAATGGCGGGAATACATAAGCTAGTTTGAAGGTCCAAGGTGCTACTAGTGCATCTACTAGAGTCGCCTTGGGATCCCTGGATCTGGACCCGTAGCAAGGAACCTTGAAGTTCTGACGAGAGGCCATCAGATCCATGTCTGGAATGCCCCACAATTGAGTAATTTGGGCAAAGATTTCCGGATGGAGTTCCCACTCCCCCGGATGAAATGTCTGACGACTCAGAAAATCCGCTTCCCAATTTTCCACTCCTGGGATGTGGATTGCAGACAAGTGGCAGGAGTGAGCCTCCGCCCATTGAATAATTTTGGTCACTTCTTCCATCGCCAGGGAACTCCTTGTTCCCCCCTGATGGTTGATGTACGCAACAGTCGTCATGTTGTCTGATTGAAACCGTATGAATTTGGCCTTTGCTAGCTGAGGCCAAGCCTTGAGAGCATTGAATATCGCTCTCAGTTCCAGAATATTTATCGGGAGAAGAGATTCTTCCCGAGACCAAAGACCCTGAGCTTTCAGGGGTCCCCAGACCGCGCCCCAGCCCACCAGACTGGCGTCGGTCGTGACAATGACCCACTCTGGTCTGCGGAAGCTCATCCCCTGTGACAGGTTGTCCAGGGACAGCCACCAACGGAGTGAATCTCTGGTCCTCTGATCTACATGTATCGTCGGAGACAAGTCTGTATAATCCCCATTCCACTGACTGAGCATGCACAGTTGTAATGGTCTTAGATGAATTCGCGCAAAAGGAACTATGTCCATTGCCGCTACCATCAAACCTATTACTTCCATGCACTGCGCTATGGAAGGAAGAGGAACAGAATGAAGTATTTGACAAGAGTTTAGAAGTTTTGATTTTCTGGCCTCTGTCAGAAAGATCCTCATTTCTAAGGAGTCTATTACTGTTCCCAAGAAGGGAACCCTTGTTGATGGAGATAGAGAACTTTTTTCTACGTTCACTTTCCACCCGTGAGATCTGAGAAAGGCCAGGACAATGTCCGTGTGAGCCTTTGCTTGTGGAAGGGACGACGCTTGAATCAGTATGTCGTCCAAGTAAGGTACTACTGCAATGCCCCTTGGTCTTAGCACCGCTAGAAGGGACCCTAGTACCTTTGTGAAAATTCTTGGAGCAGTGGCTAATCCGAACGGAAGTGCCACAAACTGGTAATGCTTGTCCAGAAATGCGAACCTTAGGAACCGATGATGTTCCTTGTGGATAGGAATATGTAGATACGCATCCTTTAAATCCACCGTGGTCATGAATTGACCTTCCTGGATGGAAGGAAGAATTGTTCGAATGGTTTCCATTTTGAACGATGGAACCTTGAGAAACTTGTTTAGGATCTTGAGATCTAAGATTGGTCTGAATGTTCCCTCTTTTTTGGGAACTACGAACAGATTGGAGTAGAACCCCATCCCTTGTTCTCCTAATGGAACAGGATGAATCACTCCCATTTTTAACAGCTCTTCTAAACAATGTAAGAATGCCTGTTTTTTTATGTGGTCTGAAGACAATTGAGACCTGTGGAACCTCCCCCTTGGGGGAAGCCCCTTGAATTCCAGAAGATAACCTTGGGAGACTATTTCTAGCGCCCAAGGATCCAGAACATCTCTTGCCCAAGCCTGAGCGAAGAGAGAGAGTCTGCCCCCCACCAGATCCGGTCCCGGATCGGGGGCCAACATCTCATGCTGTCTTGGTAGCAGTGGCAGGTTTCTTGGCCTGCTTACCTTTGTTCCAGCCTTGCATTGGCCTCCAGGCTGGCTTGGCTTGAGAAGTATTACCCTCTTGCTTAGAGGACGTAGCACTTGGGGCTGGTCCGTTTCTGCGAAAGGGACGAAAATTAGGTTTATTTCTGGCCTTGAAAGACCTATCCTGAGGAAGGGCGTGGCCCTTGCCCCCAGTGATATCAGAAATAATCTCAAGTCAGGGCCAAACAGCGTTTTCCCCTTGAAAGGAATGTTAAGCAATTTGTTCTTGGAAGACGCATCCGCTGACCAAGATTTTAGCCAAAGCGCTCTGCGCGCCACAATAGCAAACCCAGAATTTTTCGCCGCTAATCTAGCCAATTGCAAAGTGGCGTCTAGGGTGAAAGAGTTAGCCAATTTGAGAGCATGAATTCTGTCCAAAATCTCCTCATAAGAAGAATCTTTATTGAGCGCCTTTTCTAGTTCATCGAACCAGAAACACGCTGCTGTAGTGACAGGAACAATGCATGAAATTGGTTGTAGAAGGTAACCTTGCTGAACAAACATCTTTTTAAGCAAACCCTCTAATTTTTTATCCATAGGATCTTTGAAAGCACAACTATCTTCTATGGGTATAGTGGTGCGTTTGTTTAGAGTAGAAACCGCCCCCTCGACCTTGGGGACTGTCTGCCATAAGTCCTTTCTGGGGTCGACCATAGGAAACAATTTCTTAAATATAGGGGGAGGGACGAAAGGTATGCCGGGCCTTTCCCATTCTTTATTTACAATGTCCGCCACCCGCTTGGGTATAGGAAAAGCTTCGGGGGGCCCCGGGACCTCTAGGAACTTGTCCATTTTACATAATTTCTCTGGAATGACCAAATTCTCACAATCATCCAGAGTAGATAACACCTCCTTAAGCAGGGCGCGGAGATGTTCCAATTTAAATTTAAATGTAATCACATCAGGTTCAGCTTGTTGAGAAATTTTCCCTGAATCTGAAATTTCTCCCTCAGACAAAACCTCCCTGGCCCCCTCAGACTGGTGTAGGGGCACTTCAGAACCAATATCATCAGCGTCCTCATGCTCTTCAGTATTTTCTAAAACAGAGCAGTCGCGCTTTCGCTGATAAGTGGGCATTTTGGCTAAAATGTTTTTGATAGAATTATCCATTACAGCCGTTAATTGTTGCATAGTAAGGAGTATTGGCGCACTAGATGTACTAGGGGCCTCCTGTGTGGGCAAGACTGGTGTAGACGAAGGAGGGGATGATGCAGTACCATGCTTACTCCCCTCACTTGAGGAATCATCTTGGGCATCATTTTCTCTAAATTTTGTGTCACATAAATCACATCTATTTAAATGAGAAGGAACCTTGGCTTCCCCACATACAGAACACAGTCTATCTGGTAGTTCAGACATGTTAAACAGGCATAAACTTGATAACAAAGTACAAAAAACGTTTTAAAATAAAACCGTTACTGTCACTTTAAATTTTAAACTGAACACACTTTATTACTGCAAATGTGAAAAAGTATGAAGGAATTGTTCAAAATTCACCAAAATTTCACCACAGTGTCTTAAAGCCTTAAAAGTATTGCACACCAAATTTGAAAGCTTTAACTCTTAAAATAACGGAACCGGAGCCGTTTTTATATTTAACCCCTTTACAGTCCCTGGTATCTGCTTTGCTGAGACCCAACCAAGCCCAAAGGGGAATACGATACCAAATGACGCCTTCAGAAAGTCTTTTCTATGTATCAGAGCTCCTCACACATGCATCTGCATGTCATGCTTCCCAAAAACAAGTGCGCAATAGAGGCGCGAAAATGAGGCTCTGCCTATGATTAGGGAAAGCCCCTAGAGAATAAGGTGTCCAATACAGTGCCTGCCGGTTATTTTACATAATTCCCAAGAATAAAATAATTCCTCAAAGCTATGAAGTATAAAATATGCTTATATATCAATCGTTTCAGCCCAGAAAATGTCTACAGTCTTAAAAGCCCTTGTGAAGCCCTTTTTCTCTTATGTAATAAAAATGGCTTACCGGATCCCATAGGGAAAATGACAGCTTCCAGCATTACATCGTCTTGTTAGAAATGTGTCATACCTCAAGCAGCAAAAGTCTGCTCACTGTTTCCCCCAACTGAAGTTAATTCCTCTCAACAGTCCTGTGTGGAAACAGCCATCGATTTTAGTAACGGTTGCTAAAATCATTTTCCTCTTACAAACAGAAATCTTCATCTCTTTTCTGTTTCAGAGTAAATAGTACATACCAGCACTATTTTAAAATAACAAACTCTTGATTGAATAATAAAAACTACAGTTAAACACCAAAAAACTCTAAGCCATCTCCGTGGAGATGTTGCCTGTACAACGGCAAAGAGAATGACTGGGGAAGGCGGAGCCTAGGAGGGATCATGTGACCAGCTTTGCTGGGCTCTTTGCCATTTCCTGTTGGGGAAGAGAATATCCCACAAGTAAGGATGACGCCGTGGACCGGACACACCTATGTTGGAGAAATATACATTTCTGACATTCAAAAACAAAACAAAAACAAATCAGTGACCAATTTAGCCACCTTTCTTTGCAAGGACACTCAAAAGCCTGCCATCCATGGATTCTGTCAGTGTTTTGATCTGTTCACCATCAACATTGCGTGCAGCAGCAACCACAGCCTCCCAGACACTGTTCAGAGAGGTGTACTGTAAATCTCACATTTGATGATGGACCACAGGTTCTCAATGGGGTTCAGATCAGGTGAACAAGGAGGCCATGTCATTAGATTTTCTTCTTTTATACCCTTTCTTGCCAGCCACGCTGTGGAGTACTTGGACGCGTGTGATGGAGCATTGTCCTGCATGAAAATCATGTTTTTCTTGAAGGATGCAGACTTCTTCCTGTACCACTGCTTGAAGAAGGTGTCTTCCAGAAACTGGCAGTAGGACTGGGAGTTGAGCTTGACTCCATCCTCAACCCGAAAAGGCCCCACAAGCTCATCTTTGATGATACCAGCCCAAACCAGTACTCCACCTCCACTTTGCTGGCGTCTGAGTCGGACTGGAGCTCTCTGCCCTTTACCAATCCAGCCACGGGCCCATCCATCTGGCCCATCAAGACTCACTCTCATTTCATCAGTCCATAAAACCTTAGAAAAATCAGTCTTGAGATATTTCTTGGCCCAGTCTTGACGTTTCAGCTTGTGTGTCTTGTTCAGTGGTGGTCGTCTTTCAGCCTTTCTTACCTTGGCCATGTCTCTGAGTATTGCACACCTTGTGCTTTTGGGCACTCCATTGATGTTGCAGCTCTGAAATATGGCCAAACTGGTGGCAAGTGGCATCTTGGCAGCTGCACGCTTGACTTTTCTCAGTTCATGGGCAGTTATTTTGCGCCTTGGTTTTTCCACACGCTTCTTGCGACCCTGTTGACTATTTTGAATGAAACGCTTGATTGTTCGATGATCACGCTTCAGAAGCTTTGCAATTTTAAGAGTGCTGCATCCCTCTGCAAGATATCTCACTATTTTTGACTTTTCTGAGCCTGTCAAGTCCTTCTTTTGACCCATTTTGCCAAAGGAAAGGAAGTTGCCTAATAATTATGCACACCTGATATAGGGTGTTGATGTCATTAGACCACACCCCTTCTCATTACAGAGATGCACATCACCTAATATGCTTAATTGGTATTAGGCTTTCGAGCCTATACAGCTTGGAGTAAGACAGCATGCATAAAGAGGATGATGTGGTCAAAATACTCATTTGCCTAATAATTCTGCACTCCCTGTATAACAGAGTTGGTTATGCAAAACTGGGGAATGGGTAATAAAGGTATTATCAATCTTTTTAAAGAAAATTTTTGGAGTAGACTGTCCCTTTAAACATTAAGGTGGACTCAGTATACATCAATACAATGGTACAGTGTGTTTTTTGAGCATTAGGAACATATTATTTAAAAGGGCACAAAAATGAAATGTATGAAATCACCAATCAGCTCCCAGTAGTGCATTTATATTGCTGCTCCTGAGCAAACATAAATATGCTTTTCAACAAAGGATACAAGGAACAAACTACATTGACAAGTCTCTTAAAATGTTGTGCTCTATCTGAACCATGGAAATTTTGTTTTCACGTTCATGTCCCTTTAACAAAAAAGTGGTGGAACATTTTATTTACAAGACTGTTATAGTTGTATATTCATCACAAGAAAATAAAATGACATAGCTGAATGTAACACGTACTAACATGCCCAACTGATATTACTATTTAAACAAAACAAATATACAGCGGGAGAAATTTAGCAAGTCCTATCAAAAGTCCATAAATAATCAAAATAATGATTAATGAACTATCACATTTAGACTGTAAAGGGTATACATAAATTTAGTTTTTGCCTGTATCCATAAAACCTGTTGCGCCCATATCCTGATCAATTGTGGCCTCTGCCTCCATTTTAAATTAGTCCACAACCTTATGTGAAGCACCCTACGCTACCTGCGTCACCTTTATATGCATCCTCTATATATTATAAACATGGACAGCAACATATATAAGGCAGAGGTTAAAAAAACTGACACATTTACAAACTCATCATAAACGTTAAATAACTTTGCATGTAATTGTTCTAAACAAAAGACGTGACTTTTACTTCAAAGTCTCTAATGATAAAGTCAAATTTACCAAAGCATTTTAATGATTGTAACCAATGACATGGAACATTTGAGTCCTGGCACCATATGAGTTGTTCTTTGCAGGGACTGCCAACTTTCAGCACATGGGCCACATGTGGCCCTCTAAACTAGTTTTTACCCCCAACCCTCCTGGAAAAAGCTTAATGAGACACTGAACCCAATTTTTTTCTTTTGTGATTCTGATAGAGCATGACATTTTAAGTAACTTTCTAATTTACTCCTATTATCAAATTTTCTTTATTCTCTTGGTATCTTTATTTGAAATGCAAGAATGTAAGTTTATATGCTGGCCCATTTTTGGTGAACAACCTGGGTTGTTCTTACTGATTGGTGGATACATTCATCCACCAATAAAAAAAGTGCTGTCCAGAGTTTTAAACCCAAAAAAAGCTTAGATGCCTTTTTCAAATAAAGATAGCAAGAGAACAAAGAAAAATTGATAATATGAGTAAATTAAAAAGTTCCTTAAAATTGCATGCTTTATCTGAATCATGAAAGAAAGAAATTTGGGTTCAGTGTCCCTTTAACTAAGAAAATGAACCATGTGTTTTGTGGTCTCAGGAAAGAGCAGAACTAAAAATGTGTTTTTGGGGAGAACAGCAGAATGGGGAAACCCTGCAACCCCACCTAACTCTGGCTCTGTGCTACTGGACATATTTAGGAAATACATTATTATTTGTGTGTTTAAAAGCCATAAAATATGTGGTCCTAAAGATTTCTAAAATATTGAGCTGCACTCCCCATGTTATAGGAAGTTGTCCATAACTGATATATAGAATTAAAGGAATCATAACACAGTTTAGTAACATTATAGTTCATTATATTTGTATTTTATTTTTGCATCTTTGATAACTGTTATTTAGGGACATAGTACTGCTGAATGCAACTTACCAGTTTCTTCAAAAAACATTTTTTCCTCTGGTTTTAGATCTAACAAATCATCTAGACCACCTGCAAAATAAATAGAATGTGAAGAAATACATTTTAAACACGCTCATTTACTCCCTTGTGCTTAATTAAAGAGAAATTAACACCAAGGTGTCCCAAGATACAGAATAGGGAAATATTTTTTAAACAAAAATATTACATCACTACTTTAAATAACTGATCATGAGTTTTCCCTGCAGACTTATACATGGAGTGTATAAAGCACATGAACCCATTCCAGTCAATTGTTTTTCTACATGTGTGACTTTTTTTATGCTGTATTCTTAGAGGGATATTGACTTGCAAATTAAGTCAAAGCAATAATTGCAATATGATCACTGTGCAGAACCATAAACTATGCAACAATTGAAATCACTATTTGTTTTAAAATCTTACATTGCTTTGAGAGGAAATTAGACCCAAATCTTTCTTTGTCTTTAAAGCGACAGTCTACCTACCCCCTTAGTCATCCTAAAGTCTTACCTTAGATTAAAATGCAAATAGCCCTCCTGCACCCTTTCTATATCATGTAGCAGGAACAGTAAAAAAAGTTATTTTAAAAGAATAGTGTTTCTGGCCAGTTTAAAAACAGAATTTATGCTTACCTGATAAATTACTTTCTCCAACGGTGTGTCCGGTCCACGGCGTCATCCATTACTTGTGGGATATTCTCCTCCCCTACAGGGAAAGGCAAGGAGAGCACACAGCAAGAGCTGTCCATATAGCTCCCCCTCTGGCTCCGCCCCCCAGTCATTCGACCGACGGTTAGGAGAAAAAAGGAGAAACTATAGGGTGCCATGGTGACTGTAGTGTATAAAGAAAAAGAAAAAAAATTTTCAAACCTGATTAAAAAAAACAGGGCGGGCCGTGGACCGGACACACCGTTGGAGAAAGTAATTTATCAGGTAAGCATAAATTCTGTTTTCTCCAACATTGGTGTGTCCGGTCCACGGCGTCATCCATTACTTGTGGGAACCAATACCAAAGCTTTAGGACACGGATGAAGGGAGGGAGCAAATCAGGTTACCTAAACAGAAGGCACCACGGCTTGCAAAACCTTTCTCCAAAAAACAGCCTCCGAAGAAGCAAAAATAACAAATTTGTAAAATTTGGCAAAAGTGTGCAGAGAAGACCAAGTCGCTGCCTTACATATCTGATTAACAGAAGCCTCGTTCTTGAAGGCCCATGTGGAAGCCACAGCCCTAGTGGAGTGAGAAGTGATTCGATCAGGAGGCTGCCGTCCGGCAGTCTCATAAGCCAATCGGATAATGCTTTTCAGCCAGAAAGAAGGAGAGGTAGCAGTAGCTCTTTGTCCTCTCCTCTTACCAGAGTAAACGACAAACAAGGATGAGGTTTGTCTAAAATTCTTTGTTGCTTCTAAATAGAACTTTAAAGCATGGACTACATCTAAATTGTGTAACAAACGTTCCTTCTTTGAAACTGGATTCGGGCACAGAGAATGAACAACTATTTCCTGGTTAAAATTCTTGTTGGAAACCTTTGGAAAAAAAAACAGGCTTGGTACGCAAAATAACCTTATCTGAATGGAACACCAGATAGGGTGGATCACACTGCAAAGCAGATAATTCAGAAACTCTTCTAGCAGAAGAAATAACAACCAAAAACGGAACTTTCCAAGATAGCAACTTGATATCTATGGAATGTAAGGGTTCAAACGGAACCCCCTGAAGAACTGAAAGAACTAAATTTAGACTCCAAGAAGGAGTCAAGGGTCTGTAAACAGGTTTGATTCTGACCAAAGCCTGTACAAAAGCATGTACCTCTGGCACAGCTGCCAGTCGTTTGTATAATAAGACAGATAAAGCAGAAATCTGTCCTTTTAGAGAACTCGCTGACAATCCCTTATCCAAACCTTCTTTGGAGAAAGGAGAGGATCTTAGGAATTTTAATCTTACTCCAGGAGAATCCCTTGGATTCACACCAACAGATATATCTTTTCCATATTTTATGGTAAATCTTTCTAGTCACAGGTTTTCTGGCTTGGACCAGAGTATCTATCACTGAATCTGAAAACCCACGCTTGGATAAAATCAAACGTTCAATTTCCACGCAGTCAGCTACAGAGAAATTAGATTTGGATGTTCGAATGGACCTTGTACTAGAAGATCCTGTCTCAAAGGTAGCTTCCATGGTGGAGCCGATGACATATTCACCAGGTCTGCATACCAAGTCCTGCGCGGCCACGCAGGAGCTATCAGAATCACTGAGGCCTTCTCCTGTTTGATCCTGGCTACAAGCCTGGGAAGGAGAGGGAACGGTGGAAACGCATAAGCTAGGTTGAACGACCAAGGCGCCACTAATGCATCCACTAGAGCGGCCTTGGGATCCCTGGATCTGGACCCGTAGCAAGGAACCTTGAAGTTCTGACGAGACGCCATCAGATCCATGTCTGGAATGCCCCATAATTGAGTCAACTGGGCAAACACCTCCGGGTGGAGTTCCCACTCCCCCGGATAGAAAATCTGACGACTCAGATAATCCGCCTCCCAGTTGTCTATTCCTGGGATATGGATTGAAGATAGGTGGCAGGAGAGATCCTCCGCCCTTTTGATGATTTTGGACACCTCTCTCATCGCCAAGGAACTCCTTGTTCCTTCCTGATGGTTGATGTAAGCTACAGTCGTCATGTTGTCTGACTGGAATCTTATGTATCCGGCCTTCGCTAGATGAGGCCAAGCCCGGAGAGCATTGAATATCGCTCTCAATTCCAGGATGTTGATCGGGAGAAGAGACTCTTCCCGAGACCATAAACCCCGAGTTTTCAGGGAATCCCAGACCGCGCCCCAGCCTGATAGACTGGCGTCGGTCGTGACAATGACCCACTTTGGTCTGCAGAAACTCATTCCCAGAGACAGGTGATCCTGTCTACTGGAGCATGCACAGTTGTAATGGTCTTAGATGAATTCGAGCAAAAGGAACTATGTCCATTGCTGCAACCATCAACCCTACTACTTCCATGCACTGAGCTATGGAAGGCTGCAGAATAGAGAGAAGAACTTGACAAGCGTTTAGAAGCTTTGACTTTCTGACTTCTGTCAGGAAGATTTTCATTTCAAAAGAATCTATTATTATTCCCAAAAAGGGAACTCTTGTCGACGGAGACAGGGAACTCTTTTCTACGTTCACCTTCCACCCGTGAGATCTGAGAAAGGCTAGAACAATGTCTGTATGAGCCTTTGCCGTGGAAAGAGACGATGCTTGAATTAGAATGTCGTCCAGATAAGGTGCCACTGCAATGCCCCTTGGTCTTAGAACCGCTAGAAGGGACCCAAGCACCTTTGTGAAAATTTCATATATTGACCCTCCTGGATTGTAGGTAAAATTGTTCGAATGGTTTCCATTTTGAACGATGGAACTCTGAGAAATTTGTTTAGAATTTTTAAATCCAGAATTGGTCTGAAAATTCCCTCTTTTTTGGGAACTACAAACAGATTTGAGTAAAAACCCCTGACCTTGTTCCACAGTTGGAACTGGGTGTATCACTCCCATCTTTAACAGGTCTTCTACACAATGTAAGAATGTCTGTCTACTTATTTGGTTTGAAGATAAGTGAGAAATGTGGAACCTTCCCCTTGGGGGTAGTTCCTTGAATTCTAGAAGATAACCCTGAGAGACTATTTCTAGTGTCCAGGGATCCTGAACATCTCTTGCCCAAGCCTGAGCAAAGAGAGAGAGTCTGCCCCCTACTAGATCCAGTTCCGGATCGGGGGCTACCCCTTCATGCTGTCTTGGTAGCAGCAGCAGGCTTCTTGGCCTGTTTACCCTTATTCCAGCCTTGCATTGGTTTCCAAGCTGGTTTAGTCTGGGAAGCGTTACCCTCTTGTCTAGAGGCTGCCGAGTTAGAAGCCGGTCCGTTCCTGAAATTGCGAAAGGAACGAAAATTGGACTTATTCTTAGCCTTGAAAGGCCTATCCTGTGGGAGGGCATGGCCCTTTCCCCCAGTGATGTCTGAAATAATTTCTTTTAATTCTGGCCCAAAAAGGGTCTTACCTTTGAAAGGGATATTAAGCAATTTTGTCTTGGAAGATACATCCGCCGACCAAGACTTTAGCCAGAGCGCTCTGCGCGCCACAATTGCAAACCCTGAATTTTTCGCCGCTAATCTCGCTAACTGCAAAGCGGCGTCTAAAATAAAGGAATTAGCTAACTTTAGTGCGTGAATTCTGTCCATGACTTCCTCATACGGAGTCTCCCTACTGAGCGACTTTTCCAGTTCCTCGAACCAGAACCACGCCACTGTAGTGACAGGAATAATGCAGGAATATAGGTTGAAGGAGGTAACCTTGCTGTACAAAAATCTTTTTAAGCAAACCATCCAATTTTGTATCCATAGGATCTTTGAAAGGACAATTGTCCTCAATGGGAATGGCCGTGCGTTTGGCTAGTGTAGAAACCGCCCCCTCGACCTTAGGGACTGTTTGCCATATGTCCTTCCAGGGGTCGACCATAGGGAACAATTTCTTAAATATAGGAGGAGGGACAAAAGGTATGCCTGGCTTCTCCCACTCCTTATTCACTATGTCCGCCACCCGTTTAGGTATCGGAAAGGCATCAGGGTGCACCGGGACCTCTAGGAGCTTGTCCATCTTGCACAAGTTTTCTGGGATGACCAGATTGTCACAATCATCCAGAGTAGATAGCACCTCCTTAAGTAATGCGCAGAGATGCTTTGATTTAAATTTAAATGTCACAACATCAGGTTCTGCCTGCTGAGAAATTCTTCCTGTATCAGAAATTTCTCCATCTGACAAACCCTCCCTCACTGCCACTTCAGACTGGTGTGAGGGTATGACAGAAAAATTATCATCAGCGCCCTCCTGCTCTACAGTGTTTAAAACAGAGCAATCGCGCTTTCTCTGAAATGCTGGCATTTTGGATAAAATATTAGCTATGGAGTTATCCATTACTGCCGACAATTGTTGCATAGTAACAAGCATTGGCGGGCTAGAAGTACTAGGGGTCGCCTGCGCGGGCATAACTGGTATAGACACAGAAGGAGAAGATGTAGAACTATCTCTACTTCCTTCATCTGAGGAATCATCCTGGGCAACCTTACTATTTGTGACAATACTGTCCTTACTGTGTTTGGACGCTATGGCACAATTATCATATATATTTGAAGGGGGAACCACATTGGCTTCCATACATACAGAACATGATCTATTTGAAGGTACAGACATGTTAAACAGGCTTAAACTGGTTAATAAAGTACAAAAACCGTTTTAAAACAAAACCGTTACTGTCTCTTTAACTGTTAAACAGGGCACACTTTATTACTGAATATGTGAAAAACTATGAAGGAATTATCCAATCTTTACCAAATTTTCACCACAGTGTCTTAATACATTCAAAGTATTGCACCCCAATTTTCAAGCTGTTAACCCTTAAAATGTGGAAACCGGAGCCGGTATTTCAGGCCTTCTAGGAACGTTTTCAGTGGACACCAGACCCTCTCACATGCATCTGCATGCACTGTACTTAAAAGAAACTGCGCAATAATGGCGCGAAAATGAGGCTCTGCCTAATACAGTGAAAGGCCCTTCCTGACTGGGAAGGTGTCTTAACTAGTGCCTGGCAATAAAAAACGTTCCCCAAATAATAAAAGTGTGAAATCCACTTCAAACTTTAAATAAAAACTTAAATAAACAATCGATTTAGCGCTTAAGAGTGTCCACCAGTTAATAGCCCATAATAAGCCCTTTATTCTATCTGAGTCTAAGAAAATGGCTTACCGATCCCCATGAGGGAAAATGACAGCCTTCCAGCATTACACAGTCTTGTTAGAAAAATGGCTAGTCATACCTTGAGCAGAAAAGTCTGCAAACTGTTCCCCCCAACTGAAGTTCTCTAGGCTCAACAGTCCTGCGTGGGAACAGCAATTGGTTTTAGTTACTGCTGCTAAAATCATACTCCTCTTTAAAACAGAACTCTTCATCTCTTTCTGTTTCAGAGTAAATAGTACATACCAGTACTATTTTAAAATAACAAACTCTTGATAGAAGAAATAAAAAACTACAACTAACACCACAAACTCCTCACCATCCCCGTGGAGATGCTACTTGTTCAGAGCGGCAAGGAGAATGACTGGGGGGCGGAGCCAGAGGGGGAGCTATATGGACAGCTCTTGCTGTGTACTCTCCTTGCCTTTCCCTGTAGGGGAGGAGAATATCCCACAAGTAATGGATGACGCCGTGGACCCGACACACCAATGTTGGAGAAATAGCTGCTAAGCTCAGCCCACTAATGACATCACAATCTGTGTTGCATGATCCAGGCACTCTGCTGAATTGCATTGACAGTCTGTTGAATCCAACTAGTGAGCCTTTTGTGATTGGATCCCATATGTAGCCCAGATCATGATGTCATCAGTGGGCTGATCTTTGCAGCCATTTCAAAGTGGCCATACACACTATTGATTTTAAAATAACTTTTTTTTACCATTCCTGCTGCATGATATAGAAAAGGTGCAGGAGGCTATTTGCAGCTTAATCTAAGGTAAAACTTTAAGATGACCAAGGTGTAGACTGTCCCTTTAAATGACAGCTTTCATTATCTATTAGAGATGATTTTTCATTTTTCAAAAATTAATCCCCCAGTGTTGTATAAACCAACTTTTTAATTTCAGGTACGTGGAGGCTTATCCCTCTCCACAAGTTAGAACAGGAGATATTGGTAAGAGAGTCAGTCCAAATATTCTAATTATTAATGGTGCAGTATTAATTGTCAGAAACAGCAGTTCCTAATACTATATTCCCCATAGTTTTTAAATAACAATAAATAGGCTACTGTGTATCACCAGATCTGAAAACTGTATTTCTTTCATGTAATTGGCAAGAGTCCATGAGCTAGTGACGTATGGGATATACAATCCTACCAGGAGGGGCAAAGTTTCCCAAACCTCAAAATGCCTATAAATACACCGCTCACCACACCCACACAGTTTTACAAACTTTGCCTCCTATGTGCTAAGATTTCTACGTTGACATGCGCTTCTCAGCATTTTGAAGCCCGATTCCTCTCAGAGTACAGTGAATGTCAGAGGGACATTGAGAGTATTACCTATTAAATGCAGTGATTTCCCTAACGGGGGTCTATTTCACAGGTTCTCTGTTATCGGTCGTAGAGATTCATCTCCTACCTCCCTTTTCAGATTGACGATAAACTCTCTTATACCGTTACCTCTACTGATAACTGTTTAAGTACTGGTTTGGCAATCTGATATATGTGGATGGCCGTCTTTGGTAAGTATGTTTTTATTTCTTAAGACACCTCAGCTATGGTTTGGCACTTTATGCATTTATATAAAGTTCTAAATATATGTATTGTACTTATATTTGCCATGAGACAGGTTCATGTATTTCCTTTTGCAGATTGTCAGTTTCATATTTGGGAAAGTTAATATTGAGAAATATTTTTCTTACCTGGGGTTTAGTCTTTTTTTCAATTGACTACTTGTTTTAATTTGCGGGCTGTCTTAGGCTCGCGGGTGCTCTAAATGCCACACTTAATTGCGTCATTCTTGGCGCTATAATTTTTTTGTGCGAAAAGGCACGTCTGTTGACGCAAGTTCGTCATTTCCGCCGTCGTAGTTGACGCAGGGGTTCACACAGGGTTGCGTCGTTAGTGACGCAAGTGTGTCACTTCCGGACATGGTTGGCGCCAAAAAAATTTCTAAGTTACGATGTGCGTCATACTTGGCGCCAAACTTTTTTCATTATTTATTGCCCCATTGCTTTTGCCTCTTGCCTTTTTCTAACTCAGAGAGCTATGCTATTTGCATTTTTTCCCATTCCTGAAACTGTCATATAAGGAAATTGATAATTTTGCTTTATATGTTGTTTTTTCTTTTACATTTTGCAAGATGTCTTAATCTGATCCTTCCTCAGAAGTATCTGCTGGAACTTTGCTGCCTGACATCGGTTCTACCAAAGCTAAGTGCATTTGTTGTAAAATTGTGGAGATTATATCTCCTAATGTCATTTGTATTAGTTGTCATGATAAACATTTACATGCAGATAGAGTGTCCATCTGTAATAGTACATTACCGGTTGCAGTTCCTTCAACTTCTAATGTACATGATATACCTGTGAATTTTAAAGAATTCGTTACTGATTCTATTCAGAAGGCTTTGTCTGCATTTCCACCTTCTAATAAGCATAAGAGGTCTTTTAAAACTTCTCATAAAGTTAATGAAATTTCAAATGACCGACAATATAATGAATTATCCACTTCTGATGAGGATCTATCTGATTCAGAAGATCCTTCCTCAGACATTGACACTGACAAATCTACTTATTTATTTAAAATAGAGTATATGCGTTCTTTGTTAAAAGAAGTGTTAATTACTTTGGATATTGAGGAAGCTAGTTCTCTTGATATTAAAACTAGTAAACGTTTAAATGCTGTTTTTAAACCTACTGTGGTTACTCCAGAGGTTTTTCCTATTCCTGATGCTATTTCTGACATGATTTCTAAGGAATGGAATAAGCCAGGTACTCCTTTTAATCCTTCTGCAAGGTTTAAACAATTGTATCCTTTACCAGCGGTTGCAATAGAGTTTTGGGAAAAAATCCCCAAAGTTGATGGGGCTATTTCTACTCTTACTAAACGAACCACTATTCCTATAGAAGATAGTACTTCCTTTAAAGATCCTTTAGATAGGAAGCTTGAATCTTATCTAAAGAAAACCTATTAATATTCAGGTCATCTTCTTAGGCCTGCAATTACTTTGGCTGATGTTGCAGCTGCTTCAACTTTTTGGTTGGAGAATTTAGTGCAACAAGAATTGGATTCTGACATATCTAGCATTGTTTGCTTACTGCAACATGCTAATCATTTTATTTGTGATACCATTTTTGATATTATCAAAATTGATGTTAGATCCATGTGTTTAGCTATTTTAGCTAGAAGAGCTTTGTGGCTTAAATCTTGGAATGCTGATATGACATCTAAGTCTAGATTACTATCTCTTTCTTTCCAAGGTAATAATTTATTTAGTTCTCAGTTGGATTCTATTATTTCAACTGTTACTGGGGGGAAAGGAGTTTTTTTCCTCAGGATAAAAAACCTAAGGGTAAATCTAAGGCTTCTAATCGTTTTCGTTCCTTTCAACAAAATAAGGAACAAAAACCTAATCCTTCCCCCAAGGAATCTGTTTCCAATTGGAAGCCTTCCTCAAATTGGAATAAATCCAAGCCTTTCAAGAAACCAAAGTCAGCCCCTAAGTCCACATGAAGGTGCGGCCCTCATTCCAGCACAGCTGGAAGGGGGCAGATTAAGGTTTTTCAAGGATGTTTAGATAAATTCTGTCCAAAATCAATGGTTTCAGAGCATTGTCTCTCGGGGTACCGAATTGGATTCAGAGTAAGACCTCCTGTGAGGAGATTTTTTTCTCTCACACATCCCAGTGAATCCAGTAAAAGCTCAGGCTTTCCTTAAGTGTGTTTCAGATCTGGAGGTTTCAGGGGTAATCATGCCGGTTCCTTTTCAGGAACAAGGCCTGGGGTTTTATTCAAATCTATTCATTGTCAATTTTGAATCGTTATGTAAGAGTACCAACTTTCAAGATGGTAACTATAAGGACTATTCTGCCTTTTGTTCAGCAAGGACATTATATGTCTACAATAGACTTGCAGGATGCTTACCTTCATATTCTGATTAATCCAGAACATTATCAGTTCCTGAGATTCTCTTTTCTAGACAAGCATTACCAATTTGTTGCTCTTCCATTTGGCCTAGCAACAGCTCCAAGAATCTTTTCAAAGGTTCTGGTTGCCCTACTCTCTGTAATCAGAGAACAGGGTATTGCGGTGTTTCCTTATTTGGACGATATCTTGGTACTAGCTCAGTCTTTACATTCTGCAGAATCTCACATGAATCAACTTATGTTGTTTCTTCGAAAACATGGTTGGAGGATCAATTTACCAAAAAGTTTTTTGATTCCTCAGACAAGGGTCACCTTTTTAGGTTTCCAGATAGATTCAGTGTCCATGACTATGTCTCTAGCAGCATGTCGGCACCTTCAGTCTCAGTCATTCCCTTCAGTGGCGATGTGCATGGAAGTTTTAGGCCTCATGACTGCAGCATCGGACGTGATTCCTTTTGCTCATTTTCACATGAGACCTCTCCAGCTTTGCATGCTGAATCAATGGTGCCGGGATTATACAAATATATCACAATTAATATCCTTAAATCCCAATGTTCGACACTCTCTGAAGTGGTGGTTAAATCACCAGCGTTTAGTTCAAGGGGCCTCTTTTATTCGGCCAACCTGGACTGTGATCACAACAGATGCGAGTCTTTCAGGTTGGGGAGCTGTCTGGGGATCTCTGACAGCACAAGGAGTTTGGAAATCTCAAGAGGCAAGATTATCAATCAGTATTTTAGAACTCCGTGCAATTCTCAGAGCTCTTCAGTTTTGGCCTCTGTTGAAGAGAGAACCGTTCATTTGTTTTCAGACAGACAATATCACAACGGTGGCATATGTCAATCATCAGGGTGGGACTCACAATCCCCTAGCTATGAAAGACGTATCTCGGATACTTGCTTGGGCGGAATCCAGCTCTTGTCTAATTTCTGCGGTTCATATCCCAGGTATAGACAATTGGGAGGCGGATTATCTCAGCCGTCAGACTTTACATCCAAGGGAGTGGTCTCTTCATCCGGATGTGTTTTCTCAGATTGTTCAGATGTGGGGTCTTCCAGAAATAGATCTGATAGCCTCTCATCTAAACAAGAAACTTCCCAGATACCTGTCCAGGTCCAGGGATGTTCAGGCGGAAGCAGTGGATGCGCTGACACTTCCTTGGTGTTATCAACCTGCTTATATCTTCCCGCCTCTAGTAGTTCTTCCGAGAGTGATCTTCAAGATCATCGTGGAACAATCGTTTGTGTTGCTGGTGGCTCCAGCTTGGCCCCACAGGTTTTGGTATGCAGATCTTGTTCTGATGTCCAGTAGCCAACCTTGGCCACTTCCGTTAAGGCTGGACCTACTGTCTCAAGGTCCGTTTTTCCATCAGGATCTCAAATCATTAAATTTGAAGGTATGGAAATTGAACGCTTAGTATTAAGTCATAGGGGTTTCTCTGACTCAGTAATTAATACTATGTTACAAGCTCGTAAATCTGTCTCTAGGAAGATTTATTATCGAGTTTGGAAGATTTACATTTCTCATAAATTCTCTTGGCATTCTTTTAGAATTCCTAGAATTTTACAGTTTCTCCAGGATGGTTTGGATAGGGGTTTGTCTGCAAGTTCCTTGAAGGGACAAATCGCTGCTCTTTCAGTTTTATTTCACAGAAAGATTGCTAAACTTCCTGATATTCACTGTTTTGTACAGGCTTTAGTTCGTATTAAGCCCGTCACTAAATCAATTTCTCCTCCTTGGAGTCTTAATTTGGTTTCGAAGGCTTTACAGGCTCCTCCGTTTGAGCCTATGCATTCTTTGGACATTAAACTACTTTCTTGGAAAGTGTTGTTCCTTTTGGCCATCTCTTTTGCTAGAAGAGTGTCTGAGCTATCTGCTCTTTCTTGTGAATCTTTTTTTCTGATTTTTCATCAGGATAAGGCGGTTTTGAGGACTTCATTTGAATTTTTACCTAAGGTTGTGAATTCTAACAACATTAGTAGAGAAATTGTTGTCCCTTCCTTGTGTCCTAATCCTAAGAATCATTTGGAAAGATCCTTACATTCTTTAGAAGTGGTAAGAGCTTTGAAATATTATGTTGAAGCTACTAAACCTACTCTCATAGGTTGTTTTGGCCCATTTAAAGGGACATAAAGGCTGCATTAAGAAAATGCTTCAATACATTTTCTTATGGCACATATAAATGAGGTACTGTGCTAATCAAGCAATCACAGTGTAAAATGTAACCTGGTTAGCTGCTGCAGTTAGAAACATGCACTAAAACCTCTTGTGGGAATTGAGAATTTTTTAAAAAAAATTTCAGACATTAAACATTTTATGGGGAATCTCAGTTTAATGTCTCTTCATGAGAAAATTAAATTAATGTTTACATATAATATTTAGTTTTATTGCAGCCCTCACACAGATTATAGGTCTTAGTAGTAGAAATAGCAAAAGTTAAGCTGCTGTTAGATGGTCACTTTAAAAATTATGGAAATGTATTAAGGAAAAAATGAATCTCAAAAACAGGAAAACGTCTCTTATCCAATTCTGCCTCAGAACCTTTGTTTAAAAAAATAATAATAATTTTAAAAATATATCACTTTAGGACAAAAGAAAATTATGAATTAAATTATAGTTCAGTAAACAATAATGTCACATGTAGGCCCCCATTTAACAAGGCACGGGCGTGCAAAGGTTCAGCTCTTTGTGCATTCCTGCCCCCTGCTTTTGCTCAACCAATCATGTAAGAGCAGGGTTTGTCAATCACCCTCACGTTAGTGTCTGCAGCTTTAAAAATGGAGCCCTTAATCTGGAAAACTTTTAAAGGACATAAAACCTAATGGACATATTTACCCCCCCCCCAACACCACACACACAAGATACATTAATAACTAAATAAAAAATACATTTCTTATTTGCTTCTGCTTTACTGCCTCTAGTGCTTTCTATATCGGTTCTGGAATGCTGTGGGTGGGGTACTTACATATATACTTAGGCTGACCACATTTCCGCATTAAGAAGGGACACATATGAAAAATACATATGCCAGGGTTATTATACAAAACATTTCTTTAAACAGCCATGAAAACAGCCCTGACATATGTATTTTTCATATGTGTCCCTTTTTAAAGCGGCAATATGGTCACCCTATATATACTTAATGTATATACATAAACAAAACCCTAACGTATATAATTGCATACAAAGAGAGAAGAGCTCTACCAGGAACGAACAACAGCTCATCAGCTAGTTCTATGGCGATTTACCGCCCAGGAGCAGCCTCTTTTAGACCAGTGTGCTTTTCACGGAGGAAAACTTTACTGTAGTATATCAGTCTGATCCTGTCAAGTAAAATCAGTCCAGCCCCGAAATACCAGGCAATTCTCCTCTGAACAAGGAACATGACAACCCCAGACGATCATTTCGGCCTTCGCTTTTAAATGTCTATTTAGTTGAAAAAGGACTTTCATGACCATTAAGACCTCTCCAGTGATTTAATTCTAATATATACAACAATATAGAAGATAAAATGAAGGCAACTCATTTGCAGAGAAGGTAGAAAATATGATGATGCTGACAAATGTTGGAAGTTGTATTTATAAAAAAATATATTTTATTCCCCAACGAATGTCACACTATTTATTGTATAAATAGACATGCCCTGCTTGTAGATTTTACCTGGTAATTCAGATTCATTTTTCTGTTGTTCATCATCTAATGATATTAACCTGTATAAGAAACACAGAAGACACATACAATGTAATACTGTACAAATATATTCAAAAACTAAATTGCATTATTGTCATTCCTTAGAATTAAAAAGTAAATTTATGCTTACCTCATAAATTAATTTCTTCTACGATATGACGAGTCCACGGATTTCATCCTTACTTGTGGGATATTAACCTCCTGCTAACAGGAAGTGGCAAAGAGCACCACAGCAGAGCTGTATATATAGCCCCTCCCTTCCCTCCACCTCCAGTCATTCGACCAAGTTAGGAAGAGAAAGGAAAAGCCAAAAGTGCAGAGGTGACTGAAGTTTATAAAAAATATATAATCTAAATCTGTCTTAAAAATAACAGGGTGGGCTGTGGACTCGTCATATCGTAGAAGAAATTAATTTATCAGGTAAGCATAAATTTACTTTTCTTCTACATGATATGACGAGTCCACGGATTTCATCCTTACTTGTGGGATACAATACCAAAGCTACAGGACACGGATGAAAGGGAGGGACAAGACAGTAACCTAAACGGAAGGCACCACTGCTTGAAGAACCTTTCTCCCAAAACCAGCCTCAGAAGAAGCAAAAGTATCAAATTTGTAAAATTTGGAAAAAGTGTGAAGAGATGACCAAGTTGCAGCCTTGCAAATCTGTTCAACAGAAAAATCGTTTTTAAATGCCCATGAGGAAGCCACAGCCCTAGTGGAATGAGCCGTAATTCTTTCAGGAGGCTGCTGTCCAGCAGTCTCATACACCAGATGGATGATACTCTTCAGTCAAAAAGAAAGGGATGTAGCTGTAGCTTTCTGACCCCTAAGCTTCCCAGAAAAAACAATGAATAATGAAGATGATTGACGGAAATCCTTAGTCGCCTGCAAGTAAAACTTCAGGGCACGGACCACGTCCAGATTATGTAACAAAAGCTCCTTCTTAGAAGAAGGGTTAGGACATAATGAAGGAACAACGATTTCCTGGTTAATATTCTTATTAGAAACAACCTTAGGAAGGAAACCAGGTTTGGTACGTAAAACCACCTTATCAGAATGGAAGATAAGATAAGGCGAATCACATTGTAACGCTGAAAGCTCAGAAACTCTACAAGCAGAAGAAATAGCAACCAAAAACAAAACTTTCCAAGATAATAACTTAATATCTATGGATTGCATGGGTTCAAACGGAACCCCTTGAAGAACACTAAGGACTAAATTCAAACTCCAGGGAGGAGCTATTGGTCTCAACACAGGCTTAATTCTGGTTAGAGCCTGACAAAAAGACTGAACGTCTGGAACATCTGCCAAACGTTTATGTAGCAAAATTGATAAAGCAGAAATTTGTCCCTTTAAGGAACTTGCTGATAACCCCTTCTCAAATCCTTCTTGGAGAAAAGACAGAATCCTGGGAATCCTAACTTTACTCCATGAGTAGCTCTTGGAATCACACCAAAAAAGCAAAATTTATGCTTACCTGATAAATGTATTTCTCTTGTGGTGTATCCAGTCCACGGATTCATCCATTACTTGTGGGATATTCTCCTTCCCAACATGAAGCTGCAAGAGGACACCCACAGCAGAGCTGTCTATATAGCTCCTCCCCTAACTGCCACTCCCAGTCATTCGACCAAAGACAAGCAAGAGAAAGGAGAAACTATAGGGTGCAGTGGTGACTGTAGTTTAAAAATAAAAAACACCTGCCTTAAAATGACAGGGAGGGCTGTGGATTGGATACACCATAAGAGAAATAAATTTATCAGGTAAGCATAAATTTTGTTTTCTCTTGTAAGGTGTATCCAGTCTACGGATTCATCCATTACTTGTGGGATACCAATACCAAAGCTATAGGACACGGATGAAGGGAGGGACAAGGCAGGCGCTTAAACGGAAGGCACCACTGCCTGTAAGACCTTTCTCCCAAAAATAGCCTCCGAAGAAGCAAAAGTATCAAATTTGTAGAATTTAGAAAAAGTATGAAGCGAAGACCAAGTCGCCGCCTTACAAATCTGTTCAACAGAAGCCTCATTCTTAAAAGCCCATGTGGAGGGGCGGAGCCAACTGCAGTGCTAGCAGGACGTGTCTTGGTGCAGCTCCCGGGCCCAAGATCCTAATTCTGAGGTTTATTTGTGTCTCACAGTCTCTTTTTACTACCTAAATCTGTGTGGATGGACCCAGGAACTGTTACTTAGCTCTTATTCACTTTGTGGGGACCCGGTGAGTCTGCACCTAGTTTCTATAGCTGACCTGTGCTGCGGAGCTGAGAGGGGGAGCCGCCATATTGAAAACGCTACCCTTTCGACTTATAACTTTCTATCTAGCGTGGCACCTGAAAACTTATCTCTCACAGTTCCCTCTCCAGCTTGCACTATGAGAACCTCGGCCTGCTTTTTAAAGGAGTTGAGGCTCCTGCTTAACAAACACCACGCTTCTCTGGCTGAACATCTATATGCGGTGTGTAGCGGAGATGGCGGCTGTCTATTCCGGCAGCCCGACATCACTGAGCCCGCCTTGCATGAACAGAGGGGGGGTGTCGCTGAGGGGCCCCGGCGATTACCCCCTGCCTGCAACACAGCTACGATGGGCCGGGGAGATGACACAACAAAAGAATCAGACCATCTTGTCTATCTGGCGACTCGAAGGGCAGCACATACTACCACAGCTTTGGATGGTCTCCCTCAAGCCAATGTCATCCCACCTGAAGCTCTCGCACCAATCTTGGCACACGGCCATTGTAGCGAGTCCCTGAAGTTACACAGCGCAACTCCAACTACAGCTCTGGTGACTCCACATGCTCTCCTCCACGCCTTAGGACAGTACTCACCGGCTCCGTTACAAGACGGTGCACTACTCTGCGCAACCCACTACCTGCTGAGATATTGGGACCCTGGTGGTAAGCTATGAGCTGAGGGAGTTTACACATATGGTAGTGGTTGCCCATCCCAGTGGGAATTTCCTTGACGGGGAATAAGCTAGCCCTAAACAAGTTCACGGCTCCTGGAGCAGTGCTGGAGACATTCCATGAACAGCCCAAATTATAGTAGATCTTGTCACCACACCGTGCTTTAAGAATAGGGCACAGTATTTGCTAACTATCTTTTCGCCTATATTACATGAGAAATACTTGTGGTGACAGGGTATGAAAAGACACTCTTTTTTTTTTTTTTTTCCCAGCATGGAGAATGCCGGCTCTATGTAAGGATGTGCCTTTTTTGTGCTCATATTTCTCTTTGTCTGTCAGAACCCTGGCTGTAATATGTATTGCATAACATTGCTCTGGATTGTTGAAGATGTCAATTCAATCTGCCTATTACTTTAATGTTTGCTTTGTTTGCTCTCCCTATGGTAATTCACGCTATGAGACTGTTATATATCATTAGCCACTGGTGTGGGGTAAATTTAAAGAACGTCACTATGGAACTGTTTATTACTCATCTTCTCTTCACTGTTTTAAGTGCTTATATCTTTATGTCTATATGCAATTTGTTAACCCCTACTCTACAATATGCTCTGGGATCTCCCATGGGTTATTTCTAGAACCACCTCACCATTGAGGTGTGATAACTATAACTATATTTATGCTGATGCCATTTCATTTAAAGCTGCACCATACATGCTATACGCCATTCTATTTCTCTGTTACTAAGATATCATACACTATAGAGAAACCTCTTTCCCATAACAGAAGTTGAGCACACTGTTATACCAGCCCATTTACAGGCTTCTAATCCAGTTATGACTGCCAAAGCTGAACTACTTCATCCCAAAGTAGCAGCTCACTATAAGTTAAATATATTACTCCGGTGTTGCCTAATGTGCTATAAAGCCAGCTACTTGGGGCCTGCTGTATTATGTGGTTGATGTATATTTGAATGGGGCCAGACCATCATCTCTCTACTTATCATGTATAGACACTACTTTACACTTACAGGCCCCTCTCTGATTATTTACACCCATTGTTATATAAATAGCATTTAAGCACTTTATCTTATAACATCTATATGTCTTCAGCTTATTATACTTCCTACACATGTTTGGAATTTAATTATGATTTCTAAGCACGACATCTTGCTGCCAGCGGCCGGGGCAGCGGGATATTCATAGTTTATAAATATATAGCTCCATAGTTTCAGACATACCTTATAAGTAAAGCTCTTATCTTTTGGACCTACACTACTAGTATTATCTATAATTCCCTTACCCGCATTATTTTAACTGAGTTGCATATCTAGTGCCCAACCTCTAAGTTTAGATTTTTTGCCTCAATATACCAAGTATGATATCAGCCCAACGTATAATTAGCTCCTTCTCTCGGTTCGACAGCACAGGCTGTTTAATACGTTCTCATGCTCATAATTAAACCCATTAAGGTCTTGATTGTCTATTTAGGTAATAATAGATCTAAAATCCATAATATGCCACTGGTATTGTTAGAACTCTCCCACCAGACATCAGGATACTAGCCTTGATATTCACCTAAAATGTTTGATGAGTCATTACTTGAGGTGTGCCTGCCCTACCTGTGATATTCTACAATTTAAATGCCTCCTTCGCTGCATACCCTATCCATCGCATCCAACTTCCCACCTCCCCCCCCACCTCCCCATAATGAACCTCCTACTTTAGGAGGTCTAACTGCGCGGCTTCTCTTGTCTATGCCGCAACCTACCTATCTATATTTATCTATCTTACCATATTACCTACATAGTAGAACTGTATTTTCATTTGTGTTTATACTTAACATGTCAATTGCTCAACTAATTTGAGTTCATTGGTTTAAATATGATCATTCACATTGCTAACTAAGAAAACGAGGTTCCAGTTTTCTGTTCTTTTTTTTTTTCTTTCCTAATAGGATACTTCATATTGAGAATCTTATCTTTCAACATATATAGAAATTGTTAAATTGAAATGTAACATCCATATTTGTTTTCCTGATGTGTTGTTTAATTTAAGTTGTACTGTTTTCGCACAACCTCAATAAAAATACTATTTACAAAAAAAAAAAAAAAAAAAAAAAAAAAAAAAAAAAGCCCATGTGGAAGCTACCACTCTAGTGGAATGAGCTGTAATTCTCTCAGGAGGCTGCTGGCCAGCAGTCTCATAAGCTAAGCGGATTATACTTCTTAGCCAAAAAGAAAGAGAAGTTGCCGAAGCCTTTTGGCCTCTCCTCTGTCCAGAGTAGACCACAAACAAAGCAGATGTTTGACGAAAATCCTTCGTAGCTTGTAAATAAAATTTTAAAGCACGAACCACATCAAGATTGTGTAAAAGACGTTCCTTCTTTGAAGAAGGATTAGGACATAGTAAAAGAACAACAATCTCCTGATTGATATTTTTATTAGATACCACCTTAGGAAGAAAACCAGGTTTGGTACGTAATACTACCTTATCTGCATGGAAAATGAGATAAGGGGAATCACATTGTAAAGCAGATAACTCCGAAACTCTTCGAGCCGAGGAGATAGCTACTAAAAACAGAACTTTCCAAGATAAAAGTTTAATATCTATGGAATGCAAAGGTTCAAACGGAACCCCTTGCAGAACCTTAAGAACCAAATTTAAACTCCATGGCGGAGCAACAGGTTTAAACACAGGCTTGATTCTAACTAAAGCCTGACAAAATGCCTGAACATCTGGAGTATCAGCCAGACGCTTGTGCGAAAGAATAGACAGAGCAGAAATCTGTCCCTTTAAGGAACTAACTGACAATCCCTTCTCCAATCCTTCTTGGAGAAAAGATAATATCCTAGGAATCCTGACCTTACTCCATGAGTAACCTTTGGATTCAAACCAATGAAGATATCTACACCATATCTTATGATAGATTTTCCAGGTGACCGGCTTTCGAGCCTGAATTAAGGTATCAATGACCGACTCAGAGAAACCACGCTTTGATAAAATCAAGCGTTCAATCTCCAAGCAGTCAGACGCAGAGAAATTAGATTTGGATGGTTGAAAGGACCCTGAAGTAGAAGGTCCTGCCTCAGCGGCAGAGTCCATGGTGGAAGGGATGACATGTCCACCAGATCTGCATACCAAGTCATGCGTGGCCACGCAGGTGCTATCAAAATCACTGAAGCTCTCTCCTGCTTGATCTTGGCAATCAGACGAGGGAGCAGAGGAAATGGTGGAAACACATAAGCCAGGTTGAAGGACCAAGGCGCTGCTAGAGCATCTATCAGCGCTGCCTTGGGATCCCTGGACCTGGATCCGTAACAAGGAAGCTTGGCGTTCTGACGAGACGCCATGAGATCCAGTTCTGGTTTGCCCCAAAGTTGAATCAACTGTGCAAATACCTCCGGATGGAGTTCCCACTCCCCCGGATGAAAAGTCTGCCGACTTCGAAAATCCGCCTCCCAGTTCTCTACTCCTGGGATATGGATAGCTGATAGATGGCAAGTGTGAACCTCTGCCCATAGAATTATTTTTGAAACCTCCAACATTGCTAGGGAACTCCTTGTTCCCCCTTGATGGTTGATGTAGGCTACAGTTGTGATATTGTCCGACTGAAATCTGATGAACCTGACCGCAGCAAGCTTAGGCCAAGCCTGAAGAGCATTGAATATCGCTCTTAGTTCCAGAATGTTTATCTGAAGGAGTGCCTCCTCCCGAGTCCACGAGCCCTGAGCCTTCAGGGAGTTCCAGACTGCACCCCAGCCCAGAAGGCTGGCATCTGTCGTTGATATTGTCCAATCTGGGACAAATCTATGTAATCCCCATTCCACTGACTGAGCATGCAAAGTTGCAGCGGTCTGAGATGTAGGCGGGCGAACGGCACTATGTCCATTGCCGCTATCATTAAGCCGATTACTTCCATACACTGAGCCACTGAAGGGCGAGAAGTAGAATAAAGAACACGGCAGGAATTTAGAAGTTTTGACAACCTGGCCTCTGTCAGGTAAATCTTCATTTCTACAGAATCTATGAGAGTTCCTAGGAAGGAAACTCTTGTGAGAGTGGATAGAGAACTATTTTCTTCGTTCACCTTCCACCCATGAGACCTCAGGAATGCCAGAACAATGTCCGTATGGGACCTGGCGATTTGAAAATTCGACGCCTGTATCAGAATGTCGTCTAGGTAAGGGGCTACTGCTATACCCTGCGGCCTTAGGACCACTAGGAGTGACCCTAGAACCTTCATTAAGATTCTTGGTGCCGTAGCTAACCCAAAGGGAAGAGCCACAAACTGGTAATGCCTGTCTAGGAAGGCAAACCTGAGAAACCGATGATGATCTCTGTGTATCGGAATGTGAAGATAAGCATCCTTTAAGTCCACGGTAGTCATATATTGACCCTCCTGGATCATAGGTAGGATGGTTCGAATAGTCTCCATCTTGAAGGATGGGGCCCTGAGAAATTTGTTTAGGTTCTTGAGATTTAAGATTGGTCTGAAGGTTCCCTCTTTCTTGGGAACTACAAACAGATTTGAATAGAAGCCTTGCCCCTGTTCCTCCTTTGGAACTGGGTGGATCACTCCCATAACTAGGAGGTCTTGAACACAATGTAAGAGTGCCTCTCTCTTTATCTGGTTTGCAGATAATTGTGAGAGATGAAATCTCCATTTTGGGGAAGAAGCTTTGAAGTCCAGAAGATATCCCTGGGACACAATTTCTAACGCCCAGGGATCCTGGACATCTCTTACCCAAGCCTGGGCGAAGAGAGAAAGTCTGCCGCCTACTAGATCCGTTTCCAGATCCTTCATGCTGTTTTAGAGGCAGCAGCAGGTTTTTTGGCCTGCTTTCCTTTGATCCAAGCCTGGTTAGGTCTCCAGACCGGCTTGGACTGGGCAAAATTTCCCTCTTGTTTTGTATTAGAGGAAGTTGAAGCTGCGCCACTCTTGAAGTTCCGAAAGGAACGAAAATTATTCTGTTTGGTCCTTAATTTGTTGGACCTATCCTGAGGAAGGGCGTGACCTTTTCCTCCAGTAATATCAGAAATGATCTCCTTCAGTCCAGGCCCGAATAGGGTCTGCCCCTTGAAGGGAATGTTGAGAAGCTCAGACTTTGAAGTAACGTCAGCTGACCAGGATTCAAGCCATAGTGCCCTACGCGCCTGAATAGCAAAACCTGAGTTTTTAGCCGTTAGCTTGGTTAAATGAACAACGGCGTCAGAAACAAATGAATTGGCTAGCTTAAGGGCTTTAAGCTTGTCAAGGATATCATCCAACGGGGTTTCTACCTGTAGAGCCTCTTCTAGAGACTCAAACCAGAAAGCCGCAGCAGCAGTGACTGGGGCAATGCATGCAAGAGGCTGGAGAATAAAACCTTGTTGAATAAAAATTTTCTTAAGGTAACCCTCTAATTTTTTGTCCATTGGATCTAGAAAAGCACAACTGTCCTCGACCGGGATAGTTGTACACTTCGCTAGGGTAGAGACTGCTCCCTCCACCTTAGGGACCGTCTGCCACAAGTCACGTGTAGCGGCATCTATAGGAAACATCTTTTTAAAAACAGGAGGGGGAGAGAACGGTACACCTGGTCTATCCCACTCCTTAGTAATAATTTCTGAAAACCTCTTAGGGATTGGAAAAACATCAGTGTAAACAGGCACTGCATAGTATTTATCCAATTTACACAATTTCTCTGGGACTACAATGGCGTCACAGTAATCCAGAGTTGCTAAAACATCCCTGAGCAACACGCGGAGGTGTTCAAGTTTAAATTTAAATGTAGACATATCAGAATCAGGTTGAAGTGTCTTCCCTGAATCAGAAAAATCACCCACAGATAGAAGCTCTCCTGCTTCGGCTTCTGCACATTGTGAGGGTATATCAGACATAGCTACTAAAGCGTCAGAGAGCTCTGTATATGTTCTAGCCCCAGAGCTGTCTCGCTTTCCTTGTAACCCTGGTAGTTTGGACAATACCTCTGTAAGGGTATGATTCATAACTGCCGCCATGTCTTGTAAAGTATACGCAATGGGCGCGCTAGATGTACTTGGCGTCCCTTGAGCGGGAGTTATAGGTTCTGACACGTGGGGAGAGTTAGTCGGCATAACTTCCCCCTTGTCAATTTCTTCTGGTGATAAATCTTTTAAAGCCAGAATATTGTCTTTAAAATTTATAGTAAGATCAGTGCATTTGGTACACATTCTAAGAGGGGGTTCCACAATGGCTTCTAAACATAATGAACAAGGAGTTTCCTCTATGTCAGACATGTTTAACAGACTAGTAATGAGACCAGCAAGCTTGGAAAATACTTTAAGAAATGTGAAAAAGCAGAATATAAAAAATGGTACTGTGCCTTTAAGGGAAAAAAACAATCACATAAACTGCAAAACAGTGGAAAAAAAGCAGTAAACTCTACGAAATTTTTACAGTGTGTATAATAGACTAAAATAGCATTGCACCCACTTGCAAATGGATGATTTACCCCTCAGGCTCAAAAACTAATAAAAAAAACGGTAAAACCGTTATAAACAGTCACAAGCAAACTGCCACAGCTCTACTGTGGCTCCTACTTGCCCATAAAATGACTTTTGTAGGCACAAAAACCCTTTACAGAGGTCCTATATGTCAGAGGACTCCTTCAGGGAAGCTGGATGTCTCAGACTGTAAAAACTACTGCGCAATTAGAGCGCGAAAATAGGCCCCTCCCACCATGCATAAATAACTACTCCTAGGATAAATCTAGTCAGCCATGTGGAAAACTAGGCCCCAAATAAAGATTTATCACCCTCAGTAAAAAACGTTTTTTATATATCATGCAAATGTTTTATATACTAAATTATAAGAGCAAGTAACATGAATATTACCCTTTACTGCAAGCATGATCCCAGTAGTTTGTTAAATCACTGTAATCAGGCTTACCTTAAATATAACAGGCACTGTCAGCATTTTCTAGACCTTATCATCTCTCTAGAAAAAAATATACTGAACATACCTCAGAGCAGTTAAATCTGCAGGCCATTCCCTCAGCTGAAGTTTTCCCATCCTCTTCAGTTATGTGTGAGAACAGCAGTGGACCTTAGTTACAACCTGCTAAGATCATCAAAAACCTCAGGCAGAACTCTTCTTCTAATTTCTGCCTGAGGTAAAAACAGTACAACGCCGGTACCATTTAAAAATAACAAACTTTTGATTGAAGATAAACTACACTAAATCACCACATATCTCTTGATACTTCCTTTCTTGTCGAGAGCTGCAAGAGAATGACTGGGAGTGGCAGTTAGGGGAGGAGCTATATAGACAGCTCTGCTGTGGGTGTCCTCAAGCAGCTTCCTGTTGGGAAGGAGAATATCCCACAAGTAATGGATGAATCCGTGGACTGGATACACCTTACAAGAGAAAGATATTTACGCCATATCTTATGATAGATCTTTCTAGTGACAGGCTTACGTGCCTGAATCAAAGTATCTATGACCGAATCAGAGAATCCTCGCTTAGATAAAATAAAGCGTTCAATCTCCAAGCAGTCAGCTGCAGAGAAATTAGATTTGGATGTTGGAAAGGACCTTGAATGAGAAGGTCCTGTCTCACTGGAAGTTTCCACGGAGGCAGAGAGGACATGTCCACTAGATCTGCATACCAAATCCTGCGTGGCCACGCAGGCACAATTAGAATTACTGAAGCCCTCTCCTGTTTGATCCGAGCAATCACCTGGGGAAGAAGAGGAAACAGTGGAAACACATAAGCTAGGTTGAACGACTAAGGCACTGCCAAGGCATCTATCAGTTCGGCCTGAGGATCCCTCGACCTGGATTCGTATCTTGGGAGCTTGGCATTCTGTCAAGACGCCATTAGATCCAACTCCGGTCTGCCCCATCTGAGAATCAGTGAGGCAAATACCTCCGGATGGAGTTCCCACTCCCCCGGATGAAAAGCCTGTCGGCTTAGAAAATCCGCTTCCCAGTTGTCAATTCCTGGGATGTAGATTGCTGACAGATAACTCCTCATTCCCCCCTGATGGTTGATGTAAGCCACAGTCATAATGTTGTCCGACTGGAATCTGATGAATTTGGCCAAAGCCAGTTGAGGCCACACATGAAGCGCATTGAATATTGCTCTTGTTCCAGAATATTGATTGGAAGTAGAGACTCCACCTGAGTCCATACACCCTGAGCCTTCAGGGAATTCCAGACTGCACCCCAGCCTAGTAGACTGGTGTCCGTCGTCACTATCACCCACGAGGGTCTGCGGAAACACGTCCCTTGGGACAGATAATCCGGCGACAACCACCAAAGAAGAGAGTCTCTGGTCTCCTGGTCCAGATTTATCTGAGGTGATAAATTTGCATAATCCCCATTCCACTGTCCGAGCATGCACAGTTGCAGTGGTCTAAGATGAAAACGAGCAAACGGAATGATGTCCATTGCCGCCACCATCAATCCAATTGCCTCCATGCACTGAGCCACTGATGGCCGAGGATTGGACTGAAGAACTCGGCATGTATTTAGAATCTTTGGCTTTCTGACCTCCGTCAGAAAAATCTTCATGTCTATAGAAACTATTAGAGTTCCCAGGAAGAGAACCCTTGTCTGTGGAATTAGTGAACTATTTTCTAGATTCACCTTCCATCCGTGAGATCTCAGAAATGCTAACACTGTGTCCGTATGAAACTTTGTTAGATGATAAGTCGACGCCTGAATCGGAATATCGTCCAGATAAGGTGTCACTGCTATTCCCAGAAGGGACCCTAGAACCTTCGGGAAGATTCTGGGTGCTGTGGCCAACCCGAAGGGAAGAGCCACGAACTGAAAATTCTTGTCCAGAAAAGCAAACCTTAGGTACTGATGATGATCCTTTTGGATAGGAATATGCAGGTATGCATCCTTCAAGTCCATGGTGGTCATATATTGACCCTCCTGAATCATTGGTAAAATTGAGCGAATGGTCTCCATCTTGAAGGATGGAACACTGAGAAACTTGTTTAGACTCTTGAGATCTAAAATGGGTCTGAACGTTCCCTCTTTTTTGGGAACCACAAAAAGATTTGAGTAAAACCCCTGTCCCTGCTCTAGTCTTGGGACAGGACAAATTACTCCCATAGTAGAGAGGTCTTTTACACAACGTAAGAACGCCTCTCTTTTTATCTGGGTTACAGACAATCGTGAAAGAAGAAACCTCCCTCTTGTGAGAAAACTTTTGAATTCCAGTTGATACCCGTGGGTCACGATTTCTAGTGCCCAGGGGTCCTGAACATCTCTTTCCCAAGCCTGGGCAAAGAGAGAAAGTCTGCCCCCTACTAGATCCGGTCCCGGATTGGGGGCCGCCCTTTCATGCGACTTGGTAGTAGCAACGGGCTTCTTGTTTTGTTTACCCTTGTTCCAAGCCTGGTTGGGTCTCCAGACGGACTTAGCCTGAGCAAAATTCCCTTCCTGCTTTGTGGAGGAAGAGGAAGAAGAGGGTACTCCTTTAATATTCCAAAAGGAACGAAAATTATTCTGTTTACCCCTCAATTTAACAGCCTTATCCTGAGGTATGAGATGACCCTTACCACCAGTGATATCTGAAATGATTTCCTTCAAGTCAGGCCCGAACAGGGTCTTACCCTTGAAAGGTATAGCCAAAAGCTTTGATTTAGATGATACATCAGCAGACCAAGACTTTAACCATAGCGCTCTACATGCCAAAATGGCAAATCCAGCATTTTTAGCCGCCAATTCAGCAATTTGAAAGGTGGCATCTGTGATAAAAGAATTTGCCAGCTTGAGAGCCTTAATTCTATCTAAGATATATTCTAAAGGAGTCTCAGTCTTAAGAGACTCTTCTAGGGCCTCAAACCAAAAGGCCGCCGCATTTGTAACTGGTACAATGCATGCTGTAGGTTTCAAGAGGAAACCCTGATGAATAAACATTTTCTTTAGGAGACCCTCCAATTTCTTATCCATAGGGTCTTTGAAAGCGCAGCTGTCGTCAATAGGAATAGTGGTACGCTTAGCCAGGGTAGATATAGCTCCTTCCACCTTAGGGACTGTTTGCCAGGAGTCCCGAACAATGTCAGAAATAGGATACATTTTTTTGAAATTAGGAGAGGGAGACAACAGGATACCCGGTCTGTCCCATTCCCTCTTAATAATTTCCGCAATTCTCTTAGGAGCCGGAAAAAAGTCAGTGTAAGCAGGTACCTCTAAGTATTTGTCTATCTTACACAACTTCTCTGGTCGTACCACAATAGGGTCACAGTCATCCAGAGTCGCTAAAACCTCCCTAAGTAAAAGACGGAGGTGTTCAAGCTTAAATTTAAAGGACATGACGTCCAAGTCTGTCTGAGGTAACGCACTTCCCGATTCGGTAAGTTCCCCCTCAGATAGAAGATCTCTAACCCCAATTCAGATCCCTGAGAGGGCACATCGGATATAGCCAACAACGCATCAGAGTGATCAGCATTCACATTGTCCTCTGTCCTACTGCGTTTAGCCTGTAACACTGGCAACTTAGATAACATCCCTGTAAGGGTAGTTGACATAACTGCAGCCATATCCTGCAGAGTAAATGAGTTAGACGCGGTTGAAGAACCAGGCGTTGCTTGGGGGGGCGTTAGAGGTTGTGACGCTTGGGGAGAAACTGGCGGTACACCCTGATTCCCTTCAGCCTGAGAATCATCTTTACACACATTTTCTTTACATACAATTTGTGCTTTGCATTGCAAGGCCCTCTCAGTACACGAGGGACAAAAAGTCAGAGGGGGTTCCACAGTGGCATCTAAACACATAGAACAAGGAGTTTCCTCCTCACTGTCCGACATGTTAAACACACTAGCAGTACTGATAATAGTTGTACCTTGCTAAATATTGAGTTTTGATTATACTAAAAAACGAAAAAAAATAATACCAAAAAAATTGTACTGCGTCTTTTTTAAAAGTGCAACAATTTTACTGAAACCTGCAAAAAATGCTTTTTAACCTGAAAAAACTGCTTTAATGTGTCTAAAAACTCTCCTTAATATTGCATCCACTTGCAAGATAAGCCCAAACACAATATTAACACTCAGAATATAAATTTTATTATTTATACAATTTATTGGCCCCTGCAGAGCTGTGGCGCCTACCTGCCCCCGGAATGAACCAGATGTCCGGATATATAGAAAGGACTTATCGAATACAGACAACTTAAGCCTCCAGCCTCTACCAGCTATGCGATGTCAATGAAGACTGCGCAACGGAGCGCGCAAAAATAGGCCCCGCCCACCGTGGGCATACTGAATTTTGACTAGGACCCGCATGGGTCCAAACAAACATGTAAAAAACATGCTTCCTAATGCAGATCAAACCCCTGCATTCATACCATAAACCGCTTTAGTCTCCCAGCGTTAAGCCCAAACATAAGCCACCAATGTGTATAAAACTTCTGGTCATGAAATAATTAATAAATTAATAAAGGGATTTCAGGTACACAAATATTTTTCTTAGTGCATACTGCTTACCCTTCCCCATATAGGGGACAATGTCAGCCTGTTCTGGTATATCAAGTCTCCCCAGAAAATAAAAGACTGCACATACCTCAAAGTTACTTGTAGCAAGACACCGGTCTCCACACTGAATATTTTCTCACACATACCTTCAGCTACATTGTGGGAACCATTATGGATCTTAGATACGGTTTGCTAAGATCATTAACATCAGGGCAGAAAATAATATGTCTCCACTCCTCCTTGTGAAGCAAGAGACTGACGATTTCCCCCTGAGAAAAATAGCACTCTCTGGCACTATTTAAAAATAAAAAACTTCTTGATTGAAGAATCTAAACTAACACCTCACTTTACCTCTTCCTATTACTAACACAGGCAAAGAGAATGACTGGAGGTGGAGGGAAGGGAGGGGCTATACATAGAGCTCTGCTGTGGTGCTCTTTGCCACTTCCTGTTAGCAGGAGGTTAATATCCCACAAGTAAGGACTCGTCATATCTTGTAGAATATATATATATTTTATTTTTAAAACAGTTTGGAGGTCCAAAATGTATGAAGTGTGTGTGTGGCTTCAGTTGTAGAGTGCATAACTGCCAGGGTTTTCTATGTGTGTGTATGTGTATATATATTTAAATTTTTAAAAAATTGTCTGAGGAAGGAGTGAAGGATCTGAAAACGTTCACAAAATTTAATAATCACTAACGGCTAGATTTGGAGTTTTGTCGGTAACGACCCGAAAAACTAACGCCCGCGTTTTACTGGCCGCACCATAAAAATAACTCTGGTATCGAGAGTCCACATAAAGGCTGCGTTAGGCTCCAAAAAAGGAGCGTAGAGCATTTTTAACGCAGCTTCAACTCTCGATACCAGAGTTGCTTACTGACGCGGCCAGTCTCAAAAACGTGCTCATGCACGATTTTCCCATAGGAAACAATGGGGCTGTTTGAGCTGAAAAAAAACCTAACACCTGCAAAAAAGCCGCGTTCAGCTCCTAACGCAGCCCCATTGTTTGCTATGCGGTAACCCTTCCTACGTCTGCACTTAACACTCTAACATGTACCCCGAGTCTAAGCACCCCTAACCTTACACTTATTAACTCTGTAGTATCCCAGAAGGGGATACAAAAAGGCGCGCTGTTAGATTTGAAAATAGGGGCGGGAAAAAAGTGGAAGTAACATAGAAATGCACCCAAACAGAAAAACAAAAGATACAACGAGACTGAAAACAATGTGTTTTCTACAACAATGTAATAGTTATCAAAGATAAAATACCATGTCCCAAAGTGTTAATTAACAATGTCTTGGTCCATAGAAAAAAATTACCGCCGGACGTTTTCTGGCGGGGCAGCTCCTCTTGGTCCCAGAGAGCGGGGGGGTAGCACTGTGGTAGGAAAAAGAGAGAAAGAGAGGGCGCCAATAGTGTGATATTGTTTGTTTCAAGCAGAAATTAAACACAGATTTTGCGCTTACCAAAAAAAGTTGCACTGAACTCTGACCAGTGCGATATCGCCTGCTGGCACTTTACTCAGCGGCCAGTATACTGTGTATAGGCATATATTCTCCAGATGACCTTTGTATTTCTATGGATTCGACTCAAGGATATGTGAACCTTAGAAAAAGGAGAGGGGACTCCACATAGTGTAATATGTCTTTTCAAAAGGATGGAGGAAACATGTATTATGCTTACCAAAGGAAAAAGCACTGTACTGTGACCAGTGCAGTCTCGCCTGCTAGCACCTTATACAGCGGCTAGTGTGCTGTGTGTTGGTGTATCCTCTCTGTTCTTTGGAGTATACAGCTCTCTGTATAATGTCTTCAGCTGTAGCCGTGCACGTTAAACTTTGTAAAGGAATGTCTGTTATATTGTTACAACTGAATATATAATAGTTGTAACTATTTAAGTAGTTTGTAACTTAACGGCACTAAATAAAAAATGGAAAATGATGGACAACTTCCAAATAAAATTTAAAAGGCTTTAATGACGCGTTTCTCAACCAGCTACGGGTCGTTTCATCAGATATAAAGCTTTATATCTGATGAAACGACCCGTAGCTGGTTGAGAAACGCGTCATTAAAGCCTTTTAAATTTTATTTGGAAGTTGTCCATCATTTTCCATTTTTTATTTAGTGCCGTTAAGTTACAAACTACTTAAATAGTTACAACTATTATATACAGGCATACCCCACATTTACGTACACAATGGGACCAGAGCATGTATGTAAAACGAAAATGTACTTAAAGTGAAGCAATACTTTTTTTTCACTTCTCAATGCTTGTACTTCATTATAATAGTCATTTATAGGCATAACTGATATAAATAATACATTTATAACTAAAATAAACACAATACTATAAGGTTAGGCCAAAAGAAAATATTTATTGCAAAATAAACAAAAAAAATTCTAAGCTTAGGATCAGCTTAGGGCAACAGAACATACAGTATTTACTGTACTGTATTGAAAAATAAAGACATTTTCTAAGCTTAGGGTCAGCTTAGGACAAGAGAACATAATTACTGTACTGTACAGTTTTGCAAAATAAACACAACATTTTCTAAGCTTAGGATCAGCTTAGGGTAAGAGAACATATTTACTGTACTGTACAGTATTGCAAAATAAACACAACATTTTCTAAGCTTAGGATCAGCTTAGGACAAGAGAACATATTTACTGTACTGTATTGCAAAATACTGTAAACACAACATTTTCTAAGCTTAGGATCAGCTATGAGCATTTATTCTAGTAAGGATGAAGTCATACTGGTATCTTCTGTTTCACAAGTCAACTCTTCAAAGGCGAGACGCTTTCTTGCTGGCGAATTGGGTGTACTACAAGTAGCAATAAGAGAAGGAGCAGGACTGGGTGGTGATGCCAGAGCTGGAAATGGACTGCCAGTTGATGATCTGGTATCCAAATGACTGTCTGTCGATGATGATGATCTGCGTGCTGATGGACTTTTAGAAAAGTAAGTCTCTATGGAGGTTTGAAGTGTAGCTTTCTTCTTTTCTCTGTAGATTTCTTTGTAGCAGGAATAAGCCCCTGAAATGTTACCATTGACTGTGAAGCTTCTTTCAAAGTCCCTATCATGCTTTTCAAAAAGAGCCATGGCGCTATCAAGATGACGGAAAGCTTGAAAGAGAATTTTTTTTTTTTTTTTAAAACAAATTTTTATTGAGGTTCTTTACCAAACAAACAAGTATTGCTTTTCCGTACATAGTAAAAAGGAAAATAGGTTATTACAGAGTAAGCTGCCAAAACAAGATCACATAGGTACATAGTATAATTAAATGACAGATTACCTATTAGATATAATCAATAAACTCTGTTCAAACATGAAACCTGCTGTAAGATATAAGCAGCCACACAGGGACCGCCAAGATAATGTAGTACAATATAGGGCAGGAAAGCAGTAATGTGATAGGGCCACTCATGGACCCCTAATGAAGAACCTCTATTTTATGTTTTTAAAGCTATAATTGGGAAATATTGTAAATGATCAGGTAAATATCAAATATAAATTGAATAATGGTATAAGAGCTACTTAGAGATATATAGCAACAAGGTAAACCTCAGTGTAAGCTCAACATTTATATGAAAATTACTTAGGAAAACCTTGCTTGTGAGAAAGGAAAATGTTACTAAACTATATCCTGCTCAGCTTTGAAGGAAGTAGTGCCAATATGAGTTTATAATGCAAGACATAATTATAAAAAGGGGAAATAAGGTGTGGTATTGGCTAGAGAAACCACAGAATTCACTCTCCTAAAGTAGGAGATATATTAAGGTGGGGGGGGGAGGTGGTAAATTAAGTATGGTAGACCAAATATTTAAGTAAAGCGCCATATCAAGTCTAGGAGTTACACTTACTCTATGCTATATAAAGGTATTCCATGGGTATATTGGATGCTGGTAGGTATATTGTGGGGGAAGAGGAGGTGGTAATGCAATATGCAAAGCGCTATAACTAATCTAGGAGAAGCCAGGGTATCTAGGAGTTAGAGGACATATAAGTAGGAGCTAGTAGAAAGATGCCATACTCTGTATGTAAGAGCCTAGATGTTAAAGGCACCAAGCCTACCACTGGTTAGGGGGCTCATTTATTATAATGTGGAGAAAACAACTATTTACGGTAGCACTAGCTGGGGTCCAGCCCTCACCAAGGTTGTTGCCTTACTTTCTGGGTATCTGTCATAGGAATAATAAAGAAAGAGGTTACTACTCCCCTCAATAGAAGGGCTATTATGAACAAATAACTGTAACTGTAAGATAGATCTTCTGTCAAGAGGTTGCTGCTCACTAATCACAGATATGATAACCTTGTATAATATATAAACATGACTCAACATTTATGCGCTATAGTTTGATGTTAACTCTGCAGAGGAAGAAGTACTAAGGATAAATATGCTTCCACCTCAATACAATGTTATAGTGAACAGAGTGGTCCGTCCTGTCTCGGCCGCCGACAGGCCAACTCACCATACCGTAGTCCAGAAGGGGGAGCTAGGATGATCATCAAATACTGGAGACCCTTTGAGAGTGCTAATAGCTAAAAATTAGTGAGCCAGCTAGCAGCATGGTCGTCATCATAGCGGCATAGTAAAAGGAGTAGTACCTGCTTCATAGCAGCATAACATGTAAGAGGAAGTGACTTTGTAGGGACATAATATAACAACAGTGACAGATCTATTGCTAACAATGGGTTAATAACTCTGTGAGGCAAACAGTAATCACCAAACATAACAATGTTGACTCTTTGATAAAAAAGTATTAGTAAGGCGTGATACCCAGGAGTGACAAGTTGAAAGAGAATTTTTGAAGTTAAGCCTTCAGGCTGTTCAATGTTTTCAACCCCATTTTGCACATCTTCTTCTTCTTCTCTCTCCTCTTCAAGTTCTAGAAGATCTTCATTGCTGAGGGGCTCAGTATGGGATGCAAGCAGTTCAGCAACATCTTCTGGCTCTACTTCCAGCTCTAACTGCCTTGCCATCTCTACAATATTTTCAGTAACATTAGCTACAGAATCATCAACGCCTTCAGAATCATCAGCTAACTGTGGGCATAATTTTTTCCAGGCCCTTTTCATTGTGGTATCCTTTATGTCATTCCAAGCATCTCTTACAGTTTCAATGCAATCCAATATGTTGTAGCTTTTCCAGAATTTCGATAGGACTTCTTGCCCTGCACCTTCTTCTTTGTCTATTGCTGCAATACACTTACTGAATGTTCTTTTTAAGTAGTTTAACTTGAAGGCAGCTATGACACATTGATCCATGGGCTGCAGTAATGAAGTGGTATTTGGTGGTAGGAATTCCACTCTAATGTTAGGGTTGAGCTCTTCTAGTGTTCGAGGGTGTCCAGGAGCATTATCAACAAGCAGCAAAATCTTGAAAGGGATATTATTGTCTTTGCAATAAGCTTTCACCTCTGGAACAAAGCAGGTGTCAAACCAATCCTCAAAAAGGGCTGCAGTTACCCATGCTTTTTTATTTGCCCTCCAATGCACTGGAAGTCTAGTTTTAACGTAGTTCTTCAAAGCTCTTGGATTTTGAAAACGGTAAATAAACAAAGGCTTTAGCTTTAAGGTACCAGAAGCATTGCCACCTAACAGAAGGGTTATTCTATCTTTAGCTGGCTTGTAGCCTGGCATTGATTTTTCCTGTCTTGCAATGAAGGTTCTTGCAGGCATCTTCTTCCAGAATAGACCAGTCTCATCCACATTAAAAATTTGATCCATGGAGTAGCCTCCATCTTCAATAATTTTTGCAAATTCACTTGGATAGCTTTCTGCAGCCTCAGTATTTGCAGCAGCTGCCTCTCCTTGTACTTTGATGTTAGGTAGATTAGACCTCTTCTTAAACCTATCAAACCATCCACGGCTTGCAACAAATTCAGCATCCTTTGCTGCTTCACCTTTCTTAGCCTTCAGGTCATTGAATAAGCTTAAGGCTTTACTTTGTATAATTGCCTGGTTTACAGGAACATGGCGTGTTGTCTGATTTTCTATCCAAAGTATTAGGAGTCTCTCCATGTCTGCAACAATGCTATCCCTTTTTCGAATTGTTGTGGTGTTAACAGGTGTAGCACTTTTAACTTCTGCAACAATTTTTTCTCTGTTCTTCATGACTGTGTTAATTGTGGTCCTAGTGAAGCCTAGCTTTCGGCCTATTTCAGCTTGAATTACACCTTCATCATACAATCTAATAATTTTAAGCTTCATATCCAAGGTAATAGATTTACGGCATTTCTTTTTATCTGCCATTATCAGCTCTAGGTGCCAAGCGTGTTACAATCAGTACTGTACGTGTACTGTATACAGTATATGTTCCCCAAAGTTCTATGTACAAGTAGTGGTACAGTGCAGTATTATGGCAGGAATAAAATAGCAATTTGGGTGCAGGAATCTTCTATACACAGTGTGTGCCAAGCGTGTTACAATCAGTACTGTACGTGTACTGTATACAGTATATGTTCCCCAAAGTTCTATGTACAGTAGTGGTTTCAGTGCAGTACAGTATTATGGCAGGAATAAAATAGCAATTTGGGTGCAGGAATCTTCTATACACGATTCACTTTTTAACTTCACTTGCCAAGTGCGCAGCTTCTACACAGTGAGCGGAAACCCCACCTCTTCCTGGTGCGCAGCAACATCTTCCTGGCGCGCGGCAACCTCTTCCTGAACCATAGAGACTAACTGTTTCATGTGCGCAGGGGCGGGTTTGTCCGTTCTCGCGAGTGTCCGTAAAGAGAGGGTCCGTAATAGCTATGTACGTACTCGCGAGTGTCCGTAAAGTGAAGGTCCGTAAAGCGGGGTATGCCTGTATTCAGTTGTAACAATATAACAGACATTCCTTTACAAAGTTTAACGTGCACGGCTACAGCTGAAGACATTATACAGAGAGCTGTATACTCCAAAGAACAGAGAGGATACACCAACACACAGCACACTAGCCGCTGTATAAGGTGCTAGCAGGCGAGACTGCACTGGTCACAGTACAGTGCTTTTTCCTTTGGTAAGCATAATACATGTTTCCTCCATCCTTTTGAAAAGACATATTACACTATGTGGAGTCCCCTCTCCTTTTTCTAAGGTTCACATATCCTTGAGTCGAATCCATAGAAATACAAAGGTCATCTGGAGAATATATGCCTATACACAGTATACTGGCCGCTGAGTAAAGTGCCAGCAGGCGATATCGCACTGGTCAGAGTTCAGTGCAACTTTTTTTGGTAAGCGCAAAATCTGTGTTTAATTTCTGCTTGAAACAAACAATATCACACTATTGGCGCCCTCTCTTTCTCTCTTTTTCAATATACACTTATTAACCCCTAATCTGCCGCCCCCGCTATCGCTGACCCCTGCATATTATTATTAACCCCTAATCTGCCGCTCCGTAAACCGCCGCTAATTACATTATCCCTATGTACCCATCGCCGACCCCTATATTATATTTATTAACCCCTAATCTGCCCCCCACAACGTCGCCTCCACCTGCCTACACTTATTAACCCCTAATCTGCCGACCGGACTGCACCGCTATTATAATAAAGTTATTAAAGGGACAGTATACTGTAAAATAGTTTTTCCCTTAATGTGTTTACAATTGCTTTTTTTTAACAACTGCAGAGTAAAAAATTGATGAAAAACATAATTTATGCTTACCTGATAAATTCCTTTCTTCTGTAGTGTGATCAGTCCACGGGTCATCATTACTTCTGGGATATTACTCCTCCCCAACAGGAAGTGCAAGAGGATTCACCCAGCAGAGCTGCATATAGCTCCTCCCCCCTACGTCACTCCCAGTCATTCGACCAAGGACCAACGAGAAAGGAAAAGCCAAGGGTGAAGTGGTGACTGGAGTATAAATTAAAAAATATTTACCTGCCTTAAAAACAGGGCGGGCCGTGGACTGATCACACTACAGAAGAAAGGAATTTATCAGGTAAGCATAAATTATGTTTTCTTCTGTTAAGTGTGATCAGTCCACGGGTCATCATTACTTCTGGGATACCAATACCAAAGCAAAAGTACACGGATGACGGGAGGGATAGGCAGGCTCTTTATACAGAAGGAACCACTGCCTGAAGAACCTTTCTCCCAAAAATAGCCTCCGATGAAGCAAAAGTGTCAAATTTGTAAAATTTGGAAAAAGTATGAAGCGAAGACCAAGTTGCAGCCTTGCAAATCTGTTCAACAGAGGCCTCATTCTTGAAGGCCCAAGTGGAAGCCACAGCTCTAGTAGAATGAGCTGTAATTCTTTCAGGAGGCTGCTGTCCAGCAGTCTCATAAGCTAAACGAATTATGCTACGAAGCCAAAAAGAAAGAGAGGTAGCGGAAGCTTTTTGACCTCTCCTCTGCCCAGAGTAAATGACAAACAGAGAAGACGTTTGTCGAAATTCCTTAGTTGCCTGTAAGTAAAATTTTAGAGCACGGACTACATCCAGGTTGTGCAGTAGACGTTCCTTCTTTGAAGAAGGATTTGGGCATAAAGAAGGAACAACAATCTCTTGATTGATATTCCTGTTAGTAACTACCTTAGGTAAGAACCCAGGTTTAGTACGCAGGACTACCTTATCCGAATGAAAAATCAAATAAGGAGAATCACAATGTAAGGCTGATAATTCAGAGACTCTTCGAGCCGAGGAAATAGCCATTAAAAATAGAACTTTCCAAGATAACAACTTTATATCAATGGAATGAAGGGGTTCAAACGGAACGCCCTGAAAAACATTAAGAACAAGGTTTAAACTCCATGGTGGAGCAACAGTTTTAAACACAGGCTTAATCCTGGTCAAAGCCTGACAAAAAGCCTGGACGTCAGGAACTTCTGACAGACGTTTGTGTAACAGAATGGACAGAGCTGAGATCTGTCCCTTTAATGAACTAGCAGATAAACCCTTTTCTAAACCTTCTTGTAGAAAAGACAATATCCTAGGAATCCTAACCTTACTCCAAGAGTAACCTTTGGATTCACACCAATATAGGTATTTACGCCATATCTTATGGTAAATCTTTCTGGTAACAGGTTTCCTAGCCTGTATTAAGGTATCAATAACTGACTCAGAAAACCCACGTCTTGATAAAATCAAGCGTTCAATTTCCAAGCAGTCAGCTTCAGAGAAGTTAGATTTTGATGTTTGAAGGGACCCTGGATCAGAAGGTCCTGTTTCAGAGGTAGAGACCAAGGTGGACAGGATGACATGTCCACCAGGTCTGCATACCAAGTCCTGCGTGGCCACACAGGTGCTATTAGAATCACTGATGCTCTCTCTTGTTTGATTCTGGCAATCAATCGCGGAAGCAACGGGAAGGGTGGAAACACGTAAGCCATCCTGAAGTCCCAAGGTGCTGTCAGAGCATCTATCAGGACTGCTCCTGGATCCCTGGATCTGGACCCGTAACGAGGAAGCTTGGCGTTCTGTCGAGACGCCATGAGATCTATCTCTGGTTTGCCCCAACGTCGAAGTATTTGGGCAAAGACCTCCGGATGAAGTTCCCACTCCCCCGGATGAAAAGTCTGATGACTTAAGAAATCCGCCTCCCAGTTCTCCACTCCCGGGATGTGGATTGCTGACAGGTGGCAAGAGTGAGACTCTGCCCAGAGAATTATCTTTGATACTTCCATCATAGCTAGGGAGCTTCTTGTCCCTCCCTGATGGTTGATGTAAGCTACAGTCGTGATGTTGTCCGACTGAAACCTGATGAACCCCCGAGTTGTCAACTGGGGCCAAGCCAGGAGGGCATTGAGAACTGCTCTCAATTCCAGAATGTTTATTGGCAGGAGACTCTCCTCCTGACTCCATTGTCCCTGAGCCTTCAGAGAATTCCAGACGGCACCCCAACCTAGAAGGCTGGCGTCTGTTGTTACAATTGTCCAGTCTGGTCTGCTGAATGGCATCCCCCTGGACAGATGTGGCCGAGAAAGCCACCATAGAAGAGAATTTCTGGTCTCTTGATCCAGATTCAGAGAAGGGGATAAGTCTGAGTAATCCCCATTCCACTGACTTAGCATGCACAGTTGCAGTGGTCTGAGGTGTAAGCGTGCAAAGGGTACTATGTCCATTGCCGCTACCATTAAGCCGATTCCCTCCATGCATTGAGCCACTGACGGGTGTTGAATGGAATGAAGGGTGCGGCAAGCACTTTGAAGTCTTGTTAGCCTGTCCTCTGTCAGGTAAATCTTCATTTCTACAGAATCTATAAGAGTCCCCAGGAAGGGAACTCTTGTGAGTGGAACGAGTGAACTTTTCTTTTCGTTCACCTTCCATCCATGTGAACTTAGAAATGCCAGCACTAACTCTGTATGAGACTTGGCAGTTTGAAAGCTTGAAGCTTGTATCAGAATGTCGTCTAGGTATGGAGCTACCGAGATTCCCCGCGGTCTTAGTACCGCCAGAAGAGCACCCAGAACCTTTGTGAAGATTCTTGGAGCTGTAGCCAATACGAATGGAAGAGCCACAAACTGGTAATGCCTGTCTAGGAAGGCAAACCTTAGGTACCGATAATGATCTTTGTGAATCGGTATGTGAAGGTAAGTATCTTTTAAATCTACAGTGGTCATGTACTGACCCTCTTGGATCATAGGTAAAATTGTCCGAATAGTCTCCATCTTGAACGATGGAACTCTTAGGAATTTGTTTAGGATCTTTAAGTCCAGGATTGGTCTGAAAGTTCCCTCTTTTTTGGGAACCACAAACAGATTTGAGTAAAACCCCTGTCCCTGTTCCGATCGTGGAACTGGATGGATTACTCCCATTAACAAGAGCTCTTGTACGCAGCGTAGAAACGCCTCTTTCTTTGTCTGGATTGTTGACAATCTTGACAGATGAAATCTCTCTCTTGGAGGAGAGTATTTGAAGTCCAGAAGGTATCCCTGAGATATTATCTCTAGCGCCCAGGGATCCTGAACATCTCTTGCCCAAGCCTGGGCGAAGAGAGAAAGTCTGCCCCCCACTAGATCCGATCCCGGATCGGAGGCCCTCAATTCACGCTGTCTTAGGGGCAGCAGCAGGTTTCCTAGTCTGCTTGCCCTTGTTCCAGGACTGGTTAGGTTTCCAGCCTTGTCTGTAGCGAGCAACAGCTCCTTCCTGTTTTGGTGCAGAGGAAGTAGATGCTGCTCCAGCTTTGAAATTACGAAAGGAACGAAAATTAGACTGTCTAGTCTTGGCTTTGGCTTTGTCCTGAGGCAGGGCATGGCCTTTACCTCCTGTAATGTCAGCGATAATCTCTTTCAACCCGGGCCCGAATAAGGTCTGCCCTTTGAAAGGTATATTAAGCAATTTAGACTTAGAAGTAACATCAGCTGACCAGGATTTTAGCCACAGCGCCCTGCGTGCCTGAATGGCGAATCCTGAATTCTTCGCCGTAAGTTTATTAAGATGTACTACGGCCTCCGAAATGAATGAATTAGCTAGTTTAAGGACTCTAAGCCTGTCCGTAATGTCGTCCAGAGTAGCTGAACCAATGTTCTCTTCCAGAGACTCAATCCAGAATGCCGCTGCAGCCGTGATCGGCGCAATGCATGCAAGGGGTTGCAATATAAAACCTTGTTGAACAAACATTTTCTTAAGGTAACCCTCTAACTTTTTATCCATTGGATCTGAAAAAGCACAGCTATCCTCCACCGGGATAGTGGTACGCTTAGCTAAGGTAGAAACTGCTCCCTCCACCTTAGGGACCGTTTGCCATAAGTCCCTTGTGGTGGCGTCTATTGGAAACATTTTTCTAAATATCGGAGGGGGTGAGAACGGCACACCGGGTCTATCCCACTCCTTAGTAACAATTTCAGTAAGTCTCTTAGGTATAGGAAAAACCTCAGTACTCGTCGGTACCGCAAAATATTTATCCAACCTACACATTTTCTCTGGTATTGCAACTGTGTTACAATCATTCAGAGCCGCTAACACCTCCCCTAGTAATACACGGAGGTTTTCCAGTTTAAATTTAAAATTTGAAATATCTGAATCCAGTCTGTTTGGATCAGAACCGTCACCCACAGAATGAAGTTCTCCGTCCTCATGTTCTGCCACCTGTGACGCAGTGTCTGACATGGCCCTAATATTATCAGCGCACTCTGTTCTCACCCCAGAGTGATCACGCTTACCTCTTAGTTCTGGTAATTTAGCCAAAACCTCAGTCATAACAGTAGCCATATCCTGTAATGTGATTTGTAATGGCCGCCCAGATGTACTCGGCGCTACAATATCACGCACCTCCCTCTGAGCGGGAAATGTAGGTACTGACACGTGAGGCGAGTTAGTCGGCATAACTCTCCCCTCGTTGTTTGGTGAAATTTGTTCAATTTGTACAGATTGACTTTTATTTAAAGTAGCATCAATACAGTTAGTACATAAATTTCTATTGGGCTCCACTTTGGCATTGCAACAAATGACACAGGTATCATCCTCTGAATCAGACATGTTTAACACACTAGCAAATAAACTTGCAACTTGGAAATACAATTCAATTAGAATAATATTAAAACGTACTGTGCCTTTAAGAAGCACAGAAGATCTATGACAGTTGAAAATTAATAAATTGAAACAGTTATAGCCTCAATCCTTGTAAACAACACAACTTTAGCAAAGGTTTAATCCCATTAGCAAAGATAACAAATTCTGAAAGCAGGAAACAAATTACAGAATAAACGTTTTTTATCTCAGTCAAACTATAATTCTCACAGCTCTGCTGAGAGAAATTACCTCCCTCAAAATAAGTTTTGAAGACCCCTGAGCTCTGTAGAGATGAACCGGATCATGCAGGGAATACAATGAGTTGCTGACTGAAATATTTGATGCAGTAAAAGCGCCAAAAAAACGGCCCCTCCCCCTCACACACAGCAGTGAGGGAGAACAGAAACTGTCAGAAAAACAGATTAAGCAACTGCCAAGTGGAAAAATAGTGCCCAAACATTTATTCACTCAGTACCTCAGTAAATGAAAACGATTTTACATTCCAGCAAAAACGTTAAACATAATCTCTAGTTATTAAACAGCTTTATGTATTTCTTACAGTGTAATTCTAGTGAAGTACCATTCCCCAGAATACTGAAGTGTAAAGTATACATACATGACATTATATCGGTATGGCAGGATTTTCTCATCAATTCCATTGTCAGAAAATAAAAACTGCTACATACCTCTATGCAGATTCATCTGCCCGCTGTCCCCTGATCTGAAGTTTACCTCTCCTCAGATGGCCGAGAAACAGCAATATGATCTTAACTACTCCGGCTAAAATCATAACAAAAACTCTGATAGATTCTTCTTCAAACTCTGCCAGAGAGATAATAACACACTCCGGTGCTATTTTAAAATAACAAACTTTTGATTGAAGATATAAAACTAAGTATAATCACCATAGTCCTCTCACACATCCTATCTAGTCGTTGGGTGCAAGAGAATGACTGGGAGTGACGTAGGGGGGAGGAGCTATATGCAGCTCTGCTGGGTGAATCCTCTTGCACTTCCTGTTGGGGAGGAGTAATATCCCAGAAGTAATGATGACCCGTGGACTGATCACACTTAACAGAAGAAATTAGCTTTTTAAGGCTTATTTGTGTATATTAAAGCTCTGATTTTATGTTTTGAAGCCACAGCCTAATAAAATAGGTTGAGCTTGTAGGTATAATCAGATCTCATTACTGTATCACATTGTGCAAATATACCTGCTTCTTTATCTTATATCTGTCCTTAAAACAATCACCAGTACTTTGAGAGAACAATGTAAAATCAACATTGTATTACCTTATCTCTGCTATAGCCCACTGGGAGTGTAATTTCTTCTGCTGGCTGTGTTTACAAAGCTTATCTATAGCTGGTACGCGCGGCCACAAACTTTCAGAATAGGTGGGGATACCACATGCTAAATCAACAATTTCAAATGCCAATATAAGGGTAAATGAGCTACTTGTAAAAATTTAATACACTCCAGCAGGTAAAGTGGATCATTGGGAACAAATTAAAGGGGAGAAAATATTTGAGTAAACTGTCCCTTTAACCCCTAATCCGCCTCACTAACCCTATCATAAATAGTATTAACCCCTAATCTGCCCTCCCTAACATCGCCGACACCTAACTTCAATTATTAACCCCTAATCTGCCGACCGAATCTCGCCGCTATTCTATTAAATGGATTAACCCCTAAAGCTAAGTCTAACCCTAATACTAACACCCCCCTAAGTTAAATATAATTTAAATCTAACGAAATGAATTAACTCTTATTAAATAAATTATTCCTATTTAAAGCTAAATACTTACCTGTGAAATAAATCCTAATATAGCTACAAAATAAATTATAATTATATTATAGCTATTTTAGGATTTATATTTATTTTACAGGTAACTTTGTATTTATTTTAACCAGGTACAATAGCTATTAAATAGTTAAGAACTATTTAATAGCTAAAATAGTTAAAATAATTAAAAATTTACCTGTAAAAGAAATTCTAACCTAAATTACAAATAAACCTAACACTAGACTATCAATAAATTAATTAAATAAACTACCTACAATTACCTACAATTAACCTAACACTACACTATCAATAAATTAATTAAATACAACTGCTACAAATAAATACAATTAAATAAACTAGCTAAAGTGCAAAAAATAAAAAAGAACTAAGTTACAAAAAATAAAAAAATATCTACAAACATAAGAAAAATATTACAACAATTTTAAACTAATTACACCTACTCTAAGCCCCCTAATAAAACAACAAAGCCCCCCAAAATAAAAAATGCCCTACCCTATTCTAAATTACTAAAGTTAAAAGCTCTTTTACCTTACCAGCCCTGAACAGGGCCCTTTACGGGGCATGCCCCAAGAAGTTCAGCTCTTTTGCCTGTAAAAAAAAAAACATACAATACCCCCCCCAACATTACAACCCACCACCCACATACCCCTAATCTAACCCAAACCCCCCTTAAATAAACCTAACACTAAGCCCCTGAAGATCATCCTACCTTGTCTTCACCTCACCAGGTATCACCGATCCGTCCTGGCTCCAAAATCTTCATCCAACCCAAGCGGGGGTTGGCGATCCATCATCAGGTGCCTGAAGAGGTCCAGAAGAGGCTCCAAAGTCTTCATCCTATCCGGGAAGAAGAGGCGATCTGGACCGGCAACCATCTTGATCCAAGCGGCATCTTCTATCTTCATCCGATGACGACCGGCTCCATCCTGAAGACCTCCACCGCGGACCCATCTTCTTCCGGCGACGTCCAACTGCAGAATGACGGTTCCTTTAAGGGACGTCATCCAAGATGGCATCCCTCGAATTCCGATTGGCTGATAGGATTCTATCAGCCAATCGGAATTAAGGTAGGAATATTCTGATTGGCTGATGGAATCAGCCAATCAGAATCAAGTTCAATCCGATTGGCTGATCCAATCAGCCAATCAGATTGAGCTCGCATTCTATTGGCTGATCGGAACAGCCAATAGAATGCGAGCTCAATCTGGTTGGCTGATTGGATCAGCCAATCGGATTGAACTTGATTCTGATTGGCTGATTCCATCAGCCAATCAGAATATTCCTACCTTAATTCCGATTGGCTGATAGAATCCTATCAGCCAATCGGAATTCGAGGGACGCCATCTTGGATGACGTCCCTTAAAGGAACCGTCATTCTGCAGTTGGACGTCGCCGGAAGAAGATGGGTCCGCGGTGGAGGTCTTCAGGATGGAGCCGGTCGTCATCGGATGAAGATAGAAGATGCCGCTTGGATCAAGATGGTTGCCGGTCCGGATCGCCTCTTCTTCCCGGATAGGATGAAGACTTTGGAGCCTCTTCTGGACCTCTTCAGGCACCGGATGATGGATCGCCAACCCCCGCTTGGGTTGGATGAAGATTTTGGAGCCAGGACGGATCGGTGATACCTGGTGAGGTGAAGACAAGGTAGGATGATCTTCAGGGGCTTAGTGTTAGGTTTATTTAAGGGGGGTTTGGGTTAGATTAGGGGTATGTGGGTGGTGGGTTGTAATGTTGGGGGGGGGGTATTGTATGTTGTTTTTTTTTACAGGCAAAAGAGCTGAACTTCTTGGGGCATGCCCCGCAAAGGGCCCTGTTCAGGGCTGGTAAGGTAAAAGAGCTTTTAACTTTAGTAATTTAGAATAGGGTAGGGCATTTTTTTATTTTGGGGGGCTTTGTAGTTTTATTAGGGGGCTTAGAGTAGGTGTAATTAGTTTAAAATTGTTGTAATATTTTTCTTTGTTTGTAGATATTTTTTTATTTTTTGTAACTTAGTTCTTTTTTATTTTTTGTACTTTAGCTAGTTTATTTAATTGTATTTATTTGTAGCAATTGTATTTAATTAATTTATTGATAGTGTAGTGTTAGGTTAATTGTAGGTAATTGTAGGTAGTTTATTTAATTAATTTATTGATAGTATAGTGTTAGTTTTAATTGTAACTTAGTTTAGGATTTCTTTTACAGGTACATTTGTAATTATTTTAACTATTTTAGCTATTAAATAGTTCTTAACTATTTAATAGCTATTGTACCTGGTTAAAATAAATACAAAGTTACCTGTAAAATAAATATAAATCCTAAAATAGCTATAATATAAATATAATTTATATTGTAGCTATATTAGGATTTATTTTACAGGTAAGTATTTAGCTTTAATAAATAGGAATAATTTATTTAATAAGAGTTAATTTATTTAGTTAGATTTAAATTATATTTAACTTAGGGGGGTGTTAGTGTTAGACTTAGCTTTAGGGGTTAATACATTTATTAGAATAGCGGTGAGCTCCGGTCGGCAGATTAGGGGTTAATAATTGAAGTTAGGTGTCGGCGATGTTAGGGAGGGCAGATTAGGGGTTAATACTATTTATTATAGGGTTAGTGAGGCGGATTAGGGGTTAATAACTTTATTATAGTAGCGCTCAGGTCCGCTCGGCAGATTAGGGGTTAATAAGTGTAGGTAGCTGGCGGAGACGTTGTGGGGGGCAGATTAGGGGTTAATAAATATAATACAGGGGTCGGCGGTGTTAGGGGCAGCAGATTAGGGGTACATAGGGATAATGTAGCTGGCAGTGGCGTGCGGACGGCAGATTAGGGGTTAATAAGTGTAGGTAGCTGGCGGCGACGTTGTGGGGGGCAGATTAGGGGTTAATAAATATAATACAGGGGTCGGCGGTGTTAGGGCAGCAGATTAGGGGTACATAAGGATAACATAGGTGGCGGTCGGCAGATTAGGGGTTAAAAAATTTAATCGAGTGGCGGCGATGTGGGGGGACCTCGGTTTAGGGGTACATAGGTAGTTTATGGGTGTTAGTGTACTTTAGAGTACAGTAGTTAAGAGCTTTATGAACCGGCGTTAGCCCAGAAAGCTCTTAACTACTGACTTTTTTCCTGCGGCTGGAGTTTTGTCGTTAGATGTCTAACGCTCACTTCAGACACGACTCTAAATACCGGAGTTAGGAAGATCCCATTGAAAAGATAGGATACGCAATTGACGCAAGGGGATCTGCGGTATGGAAAAGTCGCGGCTGAAAAGTGAGCGTTAGACCCTATTTTGAGTGACTCTAAATACCGGCGGTAGCCTAAAACCAGCGTTAGGAGCCTCTAACGCTGGTTTTCACGGCTACCGCCAAACTCCAAATCTAGGTCTAAGTTAATTCCAGTAAATGCATTCCTGGTGGACTTTTATATTGAGTGAGATAGCACCCTGGTACTTTGTCCTTTTTTGGATATAAATATAAATTATATATATATATATATATATATATATATACACATACACACACACACAACAGGCATGCACACACAGGATTTTGAAAATGTGCTTTGTTATGCACAAGAATCAAACGTGACGTTTTGGGGATCTCACCCCTTCATCAGACAAAATGAAAATGAGCAAGCACAACAAGCTATTTAACAGGTGCTATATCCCACCCACTTATCAATGAAGTACCGCCTCCCACACACATAACAAATCAAAATAATGCCTAATGAATGACATCAGCATAAAAACTACATTAATTAAGGGCAGTATATGAGTAAAGTATAATCCCACTAGAGCCTAAACAGGGGAATAACAATCCCGTCTTGATACATTTTATATCCTAACAACAGCAAATTGCTAATTTCACTTTGTCTGATGAAGGGGTGAGATCCCAGGAACATCACGTTTGATTCCTGTGCATAATAAAGAACATTTTCACAAATTCCAGTGAGTGCATGTATGTTTTGGATTCCTAAGTATTATTTTTGCCTGCACCCTGGTGGCTGACCTGGAGGTGAGAGTGCGCTCTTTCTAGACTTATATATATATTTATACACACACATACAACAGCTAGCACTAGTTAAGTTACCCAACATATACTCCAAAATTGCTGCCCCCCCAATCTGCTCCAAAAATCTGCCTTGTTTGCCTAGGCAAAAATACGCCCCTGTAGGAAGCACAAAACCAGACCTACTGTATATTATTACTTTCAATTGGATTTAAACAGTTTTTAATTAACATGTTCCAGGCAAACAAATATATAATTTATGCATACCTGATAAATTCATTTATTTGATGGTGGTGAGAGTCTATGATCCATTACTCCTGGGAATTATATTCCTGACTACTAGGAGGACTTGAAGATCCCAAAACTCCCAGAGCCCTTAAAAACCCATCCCACCTTACTGGAAACTAGTCTAAAGCATAGCCAAGCTAGAAAGGAAGAAGGTATGAAAAGAAAACAAGAGCAATAAAAAAAGAAGCATGGAAAAGGGAGGTGCATACACAAACTGCCACCAGAGAAAAACAATCACAATAAAAAATTATTGGGTGGGGGGTCATGGATTCTCATGACCATGAAAGAAATTAATTTATCATCAGGTAAGCATACATTATATTGTCTTTCATAATGTGGTGAGAGTCCATGATCCATTACTCCTGGGAACTAATACACAAAGAAAAAGCAACAATCTAGAAGATTGTCTTAGTGACCTGCTCAAATAAACCCTCTCATCAAAGGGTAGAGGCCTAAAAAATAAAATCTCCTTGCTGAAAAAAAGTCTTTCTATGAAAAGACTCTAAAAGAGGTACAATCCTCAAGTACCAAAGTAAAGCCCATTCACCTTAGGAATACATTTCCAAAGCTCTAAATTATAAGCAGGCAAAGGAAACGTCCTTTTAAATCCTTGAGCAGGATTAAAAAGGGATACCAGGCTTTGAACATTCTTAGAAAATATCTCAGAGATAGCATCAGAAACTAAAACTACTTAAGGAGACTTAACAGAAGGTTTAAAAATTAAAACAAGCTGTTTAACAGACTTATTCTCAGGCACTAAGATTCCTAAACTCCTAAAGTGTATAAAACTTCTCTTAAAGAGAACAAAGGAGTTCAAGTCTTAATCATTTGAAAATACTTAACATATCATACAGTTTAACAGATTTAGAGTAACTTAATTTAGATAAGCTAGTAGAGGGATTAACAGAAACCAACTTCTTACACTTACTTGGAGGGGACATAGCTGCCAACATTCCAGATATAGTAGAGCGTTCAAAATATTAAAATCATGGAGCAAAAATAAAGAACTCCCCTGTGTAGAAAAAACTGGGAAAGGACAGACATCTTAGAAGTAAGAGCAGCATTAGGCTGATCAGAATGCATAAACCGATGCATACATGATATGCAAAGCTGAGCAGGCAGATTATATCAACCAGCTTACAATAGATACACTTAATATTAGTAGGGAAGTTTTCATATTATGGGCTAGATTACAAGTGGAGAGATAATTTTTACTGTTGTGCGAAAAATAACCAGCCATTATAAGCGACTGATTATTGCTACCGCAACCAGGCCTCTTTTTGCTAGAAACCACTGCCTGGAAAATCTTCCAGCCAAAGGCAGCCTCCGCTAAGGAAAAAAACATCAAAATGATAAAACTTGTTAAAAGTATGCAACAAAGACCAAGTAGCAGCCTTGCAGATTTGTACCACAGAGGCCTCATTCTTAAAAGCCTAGGAAGTAGAAACAGAATGAGTCGAATGAGCATAAATTCAAGTAGACGGTTCTTGCCCCACCTCCAAGTAAGCAAATCATATCACACTTCTCAACCAAAATGCTAATGAAACGGCAGTAGCTTTTTGACCGGACTAAAGGGCAAACAGACTAGAAGACTGATGAAATTCCTTAGTTGCCTGAAGATAAAACTTAAGAGCCCTGACCACATCCAAATTATGCAACAACCTTTCCATATAAGATTTATGGTTAGGACACAGAGATGGGACTACTATTTCCTGATTAATATTGTCTGATCACACAACCTATGGCAGAAAACCATACTTAGTCCTCAAAACAGCATTATCCTGATGGAACACCAAATTAAGCGGGTTACAGGCCAGAGACTCTGCCAGCAGAGGAGATAGCAAGCAGGAACAACACCTTCCAAGATAACAGCTTGATAACAGCTTGAAGTCCAGTGAGTACATCAGTTCAACCGGAGGGTGCTGTAAGCCCCTTTGACCAAATAAAGACTACAAGGTAGAGAAATAGGCCAAATGACTGGACAACTATGTACTAAAGCCTGAAAAAAAGACTGAACATCTGTCAACCGAGCCAACCTTCTATGTAAAAGGTCAGAAAGTGCTGAAATCTGATCCTTAATAGAACTAGCAGATAAACCTTTGTCGAGGCCTTCCTGAAGAAACTGCAAAATCTGCGGGATTCTCACAGAATGCCAGGAATAACCATGATCAGAACACCAAGACAGATACAGTCTCCATACCATGTGATTAATATGTCTAGTAACAAGCTTACAAGCTTGAATCAAGGTATCCATAACAGATTCAGAGAAACGCCTCTGGGAAAGAATCAACCGTTCAATTTCCAAGCAGTTAAGCTAAGAGAGGTTTTGGTAAAAGAATGGACCTTGAGATAAAAGATACGGTCTCAGCGGCAGATGCTATGGAGAGTCGCTGGACATCTGTACTAACTCGGCATACCAGGTCCTGAGTGCCCACACTGGAGCTATTAGAACTGCTGAAACCCTCTCCTGTTTAAAACGTGCTGGTATAGGGTCTCACCACCTCCCTTAGTCCATAAGAGGAAACGCTAAACAAGCTGATATGTTGGTTCTGCTGATCTCTTCACCCAACAAACCGCAACTGAGGTAGAGGTGGGGCACGCGTCCAGCACACTGACATGGTGGGAAAATATTTAACCCCTCACCCCCATAGCGCGCATGCTTGCGCCAATCATCCACTCTAACAAAACACCACTGCTCCTGAAGTAAACACACAAGATCGGATCGCTGAGGGACCCGGAGCCAAGGGTATTGAAAAGGCTAGTCTCCCAACAAGACAGAGCCTCCTTATGCCCTACAAGTGAGAAAAACTGTGCACACGATCCCTACTGCAATAACCGTCCGGGATAACAAACAACACACTCTGTCTCAATGAATCCCCCAGGGATCCAACATGAAATAGTAGGTCAGCTTAGGAACCAGACACACTGTGCCCCCTAAGTTTTAGCTGCCCACTTACTTAGAGCAAAAAAACAGTATGAGGGAATACACTTTTACAACTCAATCAAAGCTACCCCTAAAAAAAAATTTGTCAGATGTCGATTAAGGCTGTGTACTTGCTTCAATCCAAAGCGTGGGATTGGATAGAAGAACAGCTATGTACGATCCAAAACGAAGGATAGGCTGGATATCGGCTTTTACTCACTCTGATGTGTGAGATTGGCTGAGTGATGTTTTCTCACAATCCTAGTCTTGGGATTGGTGGACACTCTGTGAAGTCGAAATTCAGCTTCTTAAAATAACAACTTACGATGCAAGAGCAGAAATTTGCTGAGCTTTAAACAGACTGCGTCTGTATATATCTATACATTGAGCTTACAACATACAGCATCTATGTGTATAAATAATGACTGATAATCAGCGTTACACTGCCAGATCCTGCCAGTCACTGTTGAAATGTGATCTGTGCCGAGGACTCCTCTTGTAAATAAAAATGTAAATAAAATGTTTCAATAAGGTAAAAACAATGCCTTGAGCAAAAGATTCCACAGAAAGGGGGGGGGGGGGCTTGCCAATGTGGATTCAGATTACAAAAGTGAACTCTCTACTGGTTTTGGTCCAGGTGGCCTTTATTAAGATGTTCACTGGGGATTAGACTGTCCTTTAAATAATCCATAAGAGAAATTCTATTGGTACTTAGAGACAATTAATTAACCTATCAGCACATTACTGATATAGATTTGATTGACATAGGTATTAGCCAATCAAATTTCTAACACTTACTTACCAAGACGTTTTCTGATTCCAAAAGAACCTGAAAGCCAAAAGCCAAAAGAAAATACAGTAAATCTCTTGGATGCACGACCTGACCTGTTACTATCAGTCTAAGATTTATACAGAAGAAGTACAAGCCAATAACAGAGGAAGCTTTAGGAACTCCCCAGCAACCCTGCGAATATGCAAGACCCTTAGACAGTATTACTATATATACTCTCCAAACCCTCTCTTCCAGGAACTATCCATTGAGGGTGATAAAGTATAAGAACACCTCTATTCTAGCCCTCTCCTTGATGAGGCAAAGTACTACTGGGAGGGTAGAGGAAGTAAGAGGTATACTTAAACCTCTGGTGTAGGGTATCTTTGCCTCCTCTTGGTGGCCAGGTGATGAAATTCCAAGAGTAAGGATAGTGAACTCTCACTCCCATTAGAAAATAAATGGTGCACGTAATCACGCCAGGACATGAGAAAATTTACACGTATAAAGCCAATACCTGATATGTTGAGCCAACAGGAGGAGGCTAAGCACCAGTCCCTGCAACAACTGTGGCAGGCAAGAGACTAACTCCTAGGGTGTTCTTGTGCCACTACCCATATTCCAATGAAATCCCTCTGTCCAGACTGCAGCTCTCTGAGGGGAAAACAGAGCCTCAAATCTGAGAACCCTTCTCATAAACATCTGGAGAACCTGCCTTCTTTACCTTCCACCTGCAAAGGAAAAGACAAGAATAATTTCCAGTAAGGTGAGGGGTTTTTAAGGGCTCTTGGTGTTTTGGGATCTTTGCTCCTTCTAGTGGTTGGGAGTAAAAGATCAGGGATCACCACCTTTAAGAAAATATGTATGTTTTGTTAATGCTGACTTTCACTTTCATACACAGGAAAAAAACAGTTATGAGTAATTTAATGTTCCTTTAAACTCCATTCACATTATACAAATTTTGCTGCAGTCATCTACTACATATCTCCACTAGAAACCTGGGGAAATGATAGACTCATATATAGAGAAAATATAATTTTACTAAAACAAAAAAGAAATGAGAAAAAAAAAATAATAAATGGCAAATAATTCCTGAATGTATACAGTATAATACTACAGAAATGTAAAATGGTAAATAGTCTGTTTTAATTATGAAATAATAATGTGCATTTTTTAACTAGATATTAATGTTAATATGAATATTTTGTACCAGTTGGCAATTTACAAATCTTTTAAGCTATTTTACAATGGCAGATTGTCTTTGCTATATGGCAGCAGTGTTTTTAAGTTATACAAACAATGCTCAAACACATACATACAATGAGAAAGATGATAATTTGACAGTAGAACTTGAAAGTTCTTTATATATATATATATATATATATATATATATATATATATATATATATATATATATATATATATATACACACACATACATACATGTATGCCTACCTGATAAATGTATTTATTTCCGGATATGGTGAGTCCACGGCTTCATCAATTACTGTTGGGAATACCACTCCTGGCCAGCAGGAGGAGGCAAAGAGCACCACAGTCAAACTTCCCACAACCCCCAGTCATTTGACCAAAGGAAAATTGAGAAAAAAGGAGTAATACAAGGTGTAGAGGTGCCTGAGGTTTAGTAAAAAATAACTGTCTTGAAATAAAGGGCGGGGCCATGGACTAAATAAATTTATCAGGTAAGCATAAATTTTATTTTCTTTCCTAAGATATGGTGAGTCCAAGGCTTCATCAATTACTGTTGGTAATCAATACCCAAGCTAGAGGACACAGATGAATAGGGAGGGACAAGACAAGCAGACCTAAACAGAAGGCATCACCGCTTGAATAACCTTACTCCCAAAAGACGCCTTGTCCGAGGCAAAAGTATCAAATTTGGAAAGAGTATGCAAAGAGAACAAGTTGCAGTCTTGCAAAACTGTTCCACAGAAGCTTCATTCTTGAAAGCCCAAGAAGAGGAGACAGCCCTAGTGGAAAGAGCTGTAATTCTCTCAGGAGGCTGCAGTCCAGCAGTCTCATAAGCAATACTAAATATACTGTAATTCTCAACCAGAGAGAAATAGAAGTAGCTGTAGCTTTCTGACCTTTACGTTTCCCAGAAAAACAAACAGGGCAGAAGACTGGCGAAAATCTTTAGTAGCCTGTAAATTTTTTTTTGATAAAGCACGCACAACATTCAAGTTGTGCAACAACGTTCTTAATGAGAAGAAGGATGAGGACATAGAGAAGGAACAACAAATTCCTGATTAATATATCTGTCCAAAACCACTATAGGAAGGAAACCTAACTTAGTACAAAGAACCGCCTTATCGACAAGAAAGATAAGAAAAGGCGAATCACACTGCAAGGCTGAGATTCAGAAAACTCTCCGAGCAGAAGAGAAGCAATAAGAAACAAATCCTTCCAAGATAACAAATTAATATCTATGGAATGAAAATGCTCCAAGGAAGAGCAACAGACATAAACACAGGCCTGATTCTGATCAAGGCCTGACAAAAAAATTGCACATCTGGCACGTCCGCTTATTTAGCAAGATAGAACATGCAGAAATCTGACCCTTCAGGGTACTGACTAACAAACCCTTCTCCAGACCTTCCTGGAGAAAAGACAAAATCCTAAGAATCCTTACCCTATTCCAAGAGTAGCCCATGGATTCACACCAATAAAGATATATACGCCATATCTTATGGTTAATCTGTCTAGTAACAGGCTTGCGAGCCTGAATCATGGTCTCAATGACCGACTCAGAAAAACCACGCTTAGACATAACTAAGCATTTAATCTCCAAGCAGAAAGCTTCAGAGAAACAAAAGAATGGACCCTGATTAGAAGGTCCGTCTTCAGGAACAACGACCAAGGTGGAAGAGATACATCCCCACAAGGTCTGTATCCAGATCCTGCGAGACTATGCAGGAACTATTAAAAATACAGATGCCCACTCCTATGTGATACGAGCAAAGACTCGTGGATGGAGAGCAAACTGAGAAACAGAGATGTCAGACTGAAATTCCAAAGAACCGCCAGGGATTTTAACAGAGCAGCCTGCTGATCTCTAGACCCTTAAACGTAATGAGAAAGTTTGGTGTACTGCCATCTTCAACTCCAGCACCCCCCATTTGAGGGTTAACCTGGAAAACACCTCAGGGAGAAGCATCCACTCCCCGGAATGATCTGACTCTCAAGAAGTTCGCTCCTGGTATCCACTCCTGAAATGCGAATAGTGGAGAGACAACAAATGTGAGTGTCCACCCACCAAACAATCCACGCCAAACATGGCTAAGGAACTCCAGGTTCCACCAAGGTGGTTGATGTAAACTACGAGATGAAATTGTCTTGAACAACTAAGGCCAAGCCATCAGAACATTGTAAAACGCTTTCAACTCCAAGATGGTTATGGAATAGCAGACTCCTCCCAAGTCCATAGTCACCAACCAAATAGACTGGCATCCGTGGTCATCATTACTCAGAAAGGACTCCTGAAGCATGTGTCCCGAGACAGATGCTCCTGCGAAAACCACCACAGGAAAGAATCTCATGTCGACAGATCAAGATCTATCCTCCGAGACAGAACCCCATGATCCCCGTTCCACTATTTGAGCATGCTTAACAGCAAACTCTCAGATGGAATCGAGCAAGGGATGATGCCCAATGAAGCAACCATCAGACCAATTACCTCCATACAAGAGGAAAGAATTCTTGATTTTTCTGACCTCTGACAAAAACTAATATGGTCCCTAAGAAAACTACAAGGGAAACCATTTTCTGATTCACTTCCCATCCGTGGGAATGAAGAAAAGACAACAAGATCCCTGTATGAGAGTTTGCTTGTTGAAAAGATGGCACCTGAACCATTGTGTCGTCCAGGAAGGGTACCACAGCAATACCCAGAAACCTGATCCCTGCCAAGATAGCTCCCCCTTGGAAGCCGTGGCAAGGCCAAAGGGAAGAGCCACAAACAGAGTGTTTGACAGAAAGGCAAAACTCAGGAAGTTGAAAATACACGTTCTCCAGGTCTATGGTCACCATGAACTGACCTTTTGGACCAAAGGGAGAATAGAACCACTGGTTTCCATTGTGAAGGTCAGTACCCTGAGAAAACTAGTTGTGACATGGTGGATCTATCATAGGACGAAAAATTCCCTGTTTTCAGGAACCACGAACAGGAATGAATAGAATTCTAGACCCTGTTTCCTTACAGGAACTGGAACTATCACACACAAAGGGAAGATAGGTCCCAAACACACTTAAAAAATGTATCACTGTTATCTGGCCTGCAGATAAATTTGAGAGGAGGAATCTGCCTCTAGGAGGAAGGTATGAATTCTATGTAGAAAACCTGAGCTACTATTTCCGCAAGGAAGCAACAGAAACTTGGCCTCAAAGGAAAGAATATAACTACAATGCCCCATGGGCTAGCACAGCAAAGCCAGATATCTTTGCTCCCGGCTAAAAAATTGCATGGTAGCATCAGAAATAAAAGAATTGGCTAGCTTAAGAGCCTTAATTCTGTTCTGGATCTCCTCCAAAAAAAGTCCCTACCAAATTGGATAATCCAAGGCACCGCTCCAAAAAAATGCTGCACTTGACACGGTGGCAAAACAAACTTCTATCTAAGCCTTTAGCTTAGTCCCTTGATCCTGAAAAGAACATCTATCCTCTCTAGGAATTGTAGATCTCTTAGCCAGAGTAGAAATGCCCTACTACTTTAGGCACCGTGCGCCATGATCTTTAATGGAGACAGCAACAGGAAATATCTTTCCAAAGACAGGAAACAGGAAAAAGGGATATCCCTGACTTGACCTGATCCCATTTCCTGTGAAAAAATCTTGTACCACGGTCTCGAACAGGAAAAACTTCCACAGATGAATCCATTTATTTATAAAGTTTACTAAATTCTTAGGGTTCACAATGGCATACGTATCGGAGTCACTCCAAATTAGCCAAAACCTCCTTTATACCATACACAAAGGTGCACAAGCTTAAATCTGAAGGATAATACTTCAGCATCAGATGAAGGAATTATACTGTCCGAATCTGAGATTTCACCCTCAGAGGTTACTGACGTATTCTCCTCATCAGAACTATGAGGAAGGGCAACCAGCGTATCAGCAGGTAGTACAAAAACCTTACTATCTGAATCTCTAATTTTCCTCTTGCGATTTCCCTTTAGTATAGGAAAAACAGATAATGCCACAGATATTGCAGAAGATACCTGGGCAGTAAATTCTCGAGCAAATAACTCCTCCAGGAGATTGAGAGGAAACACAGGGCACTGCATGTGATGTCATAGAGGCTAGGGATGTTACAAGAGAAAGCCGTGGCACTGTCTAAACAGCATCATCCTGGGAGACAATGGGCTCAGAGACAATACTCTATCTCTACCCTCAAGAGAGTAGTGAAAGCATTTGAAACTATTGTATATATAGTTTGCCCTATCAAATAAGGAAACATACCAGCGACTCTCATACACTGCTTGCGCCTTCTAAAGGTAAGCCAGCGTGCAATAACCAACAGAGTTCTTTCTCAAAAAGAACACAGGGCAGGAATGAATATATACCACTGGTTTCCAATTTTGAAAAAATAGTTAAACACTGTCAGTTTAAGAACAGCAGTCCGTGGCAAGTCTAGCTTTATACAGATTAAAGCAACAAGAATGGCCGTTACACCTCAGCCTGACTGAGGGCTGAAAACCTGCCTGACATTTTAGCACAGCAAAACGACAAAGTTAGCCGCGAAATACCCTTTTGTATAGATATAACTGAAAGCTAACAACTTAACGAACCGGAAAACACCAAGCGGGAGGTGCCTGAATTGGTCCTAAAATTAATTCTGTGCAAGCCCCAGAAAAATGTCGGAGTCTAACAGACACCGCCCCACTAGAAGAACTGAAGTGGAAAGCGGGTCACGTGACTGCCGACAAGAAACTGCGCTGCCATTACGAACGTGCATTTCTTAACAGGGAAAGAAAACCGTACAGGGAGAGAATACCGTAATGGCGGCAAAACCGCAATGAGAGGTCCAAAAAATAAAATATAAATATAAAAACACCCTCCATTAAACACAATTGCAGCAGAACCTTGCCAGCTGTAGGGAAAGTTCAGGGAGGTATAAATAAATCTTATGAGCCATGAGAGTAACAAATAAAGGGATAAACAACCCACAATAAAATATAGGCGAAACACTTTAGAACCAGAATAAAAGTAAAAAAAAAAAAAAAACAGTCTCCATTCACACAGTAGTGCCTGCTCTCTGCCTAAAAATATCTCTATAAAAGATATGTATGTCCCAGAAAATGTTGCAGGTCTTTCAAAACTCATTAAAGGAACACTGAACCCAAATTGTGATTCAGATAGAGCATGCAATTTTAAGCAACTTTCTAATTTACTCCTATTATCACATTTTCTTCATTCTCTTGATATCTTTATTTGAAAAAGAAGGCATCTAAAATTTTTTTTTTTTTTTAGTTCAGTACTCTGGTGGATGAATTTATTCACCAATCAGCAAGAACAACCCAGGTTGTTCACCAAAAATGGGCTGGCATCTAAACATACATTCTTCCATTTCAAATAAAGATACCAAGAGAATGAAGAAAATTTGATAATAGAAGTAAATTAGAAAGTTGCTTAAAATGTTATGCTCTATCTGAATCACAAAATAAAATCTGGGTTCAGTGCCCCTTTAAAGGGACAGTCTAGTATAAATTAAACTTTCATTATTCAGATAGGACTTTTAATTTTAATCAACTTTCCAATTTACTTTCATCATCAAGATTGCTTTTTTCTCTTGGTATTCTTAGTTTAAACTAAACCTAGACAAGACGTGCCGAGAAAGAGCTCCGCTCATAAAGAGCTTATTTTAATTAATAATTCCTGGGGCACGAATATAAAAGTCATCGGAGACACAGAACTGAAAAGGGCAAACACTAGAGAGCCCTTAGAGAAGATTCCGGTCACAGAATTGGGGCATTAAAAGCCGTATCGACATTTTTTACGGCCCGCTGCAAGATAACGCCGGAGGGTCGGGGCTCCGCTCCGACGGATGTTCACAAGGCCTCGAACAAATATCAAAGGAATCAGGGCGACCTCTCTTGTCATTACCACATTTCCAGCTGACCAGACGCCTTGTAAATTATCAGACAACAGCACAGCTCACCCGGCATCACAAGAGAGAAGCGCTTCAAGCAGCATAACAGGGGAACTCAGCCCCGCAAAGACTCCAGGTGAGCGACACTCAATCCACGCTACATAAACTGGTACATTTAACAGTTAAGCTCACAGAGTGCTGAAACGATAATTTCGGGGATACTTTTCTGCCCTTCTCACGGAATAGTAGCATTATAGACTGCCAAATTGAAAGGCGGGAAAACGCGCCATCTTGCATCCATATTCCCCTACATAGATTGCTACATTGGGATCACAAAAAAACTAAGAGGGACCCCTCTCCACATACACCCACATTGATCAATTACAGAGTGGGATAAATTGACAGCAGCGCTTCAGATAGGACAGACCCACTACTAATGGCTGAGAAATTTAAAAAATAATAAACTAAGACTGCAGATTTCCTTTCCTTTTCGGCCCTTTGCGTTTATACCATCCAAGCTGCCTGCCCTGTTCTAGAGGGGTCTAACCTGAAAACAGGAAGATACAGGGGGCTAGAATCAAGGGGCTCAGTAGTCTAACGGAGGAATAGGAACTACAGGGTCCCACAAGACTTCTCAGAAATTCTATATAACTCTTATTCAACAAGACAAGAAGAGAAATGTAATGTGCCACACAAAATGGGGAAAGAAATGGCAGGATAAAGCACGATGAACAATCAATGCGACTAACAATATTTCTTACTAGCAAGCATGGACAGTTCTAATTAATGGTGTATCACTAAATAATCCCTAGATCCCGAGTATATTATTTAAGCCATATAATATCGACTGACTATCCTGAATTAGAACTTCAGTCATAAAGCAAACAACTTCTAAAGTTTAGGATATCTAAAACAAGTGGTAACAAGATGAAGAATAAAACACAGACAGTTAAGGAATACTTATCTAAATCTCAAGCAAAACAAAAAGCTTCAGATAAAAGCCTTATTTCTCAAAATTCCAGCCCTGCAAAAAACCCACAAACAGACCCCGATCAACTTAACTCATCGATAACCAACAAAGAACTCTTGACCCAGATAAAATCTCTATTTCAGGAGGAGTTAAAGTCTGCTATTTCAGAATTGAGGCTGGATATTAGAGAAATTGGAGGCCGCACGGCCGAACTAGAAGACAAACTAGATAACGTGGTTGAGGAAATTCCTCAATTACGTCACTCTATACAAGAAAACTCGACCTACATAACCAAATTAGAAGATCACATCGAAGATCTTGAAAATAGGTCACGCAGATCAAATATCCGCATCAGAAACCTTCCGGAAACATATAGGAACCTAGATGAAACAATAACGGACCTTTTCCATCAACTTGTTCCTGAAATCGAAGTAGGAATGTTACTTATGGATCGTGTGCACAGGGCACTAACGAAACCACAGCAATCCACCTCTAGGGATATTATAACTAAACTTCACTACTACCACGTTAAAGAACTCATCATGAAAGCCGCTAGGAATAGCCAGACTATCACATATGATGGACATAATATTCAAATCTACACTGATTTAGCCCCCATTACTCTCCGGAAAAGAAGAGATCTAAAACCCATAACTACAGCTCTCAACGCAGCTCACGTCAGATACAGATGGAACTTCCCATTCAAATTAGTCTTCTCGATTCAGAACATCATGTATAGCTGCACTACCAAAGAAGAAGGACTTACGCTGCTGAACAAACTCAAAATCCCATCTGAAGAATCCAGCCCACCACCGCCTAGCAAGACACCTAAGAAAAATTTTCACAGAGAATGGACGCCTGTCCGAGACTCGACAAAGAACAAGAAAAGAAAACCTGCACCAGAGGACCCCATAGAATCAGAATCCTCAATTGAAGAGGATGATCCGGATTGAAGGGAAGTAACAACACTGGTAATTGCATCTGTCATAGCTGCAAAGCTCCCAAAAACTCTTTGAAGAACTCTTGATTTAACAGTTTACCATGTTAAGTTCCAGAGACTAACTTTATACAGTTTCTAGCTATACTAGGAGCCCTCCGACTAGTTTCATTGGAGGTCTCTAATTTCTAAGAGTTGCACTTCTATTGCTGCATTAAAGTTTAATTTATGTGAATTGAGTAATTGAAATATATCTCGAGTTCCCTCCCCTATATCTCTTCCCTTCCCCTTTCCCCCCTTTCCCCCTCCCCCACTCCACTACCCCCTACCTTCATATTCCCATAAAATTATTTGCTAGGTATATCCTTCCTTTCTACAGTTAGAACTGCACATGCTTATTGTCCGCATTGATTGCATGCCATAATTCGTTCCCCTATTATATTCGTTTAAGTTTGAACCATTAACATCTACAGTTTTTTGTTTTTATTACATGTGTCTATCAAAATTGCTCTACACTACAGTTCAAGATCACTGCTGAGGCTCTCATTATTGTATGGTCTCTGTTTATGTATCTGTATTTATTCTCAGCTTGCTCTCATTATATATTTTTATCTCCCACTAAGATATATTGAAGGAATCACCGTAAGGTACGATGTCTTGCGACATTTTGATGAGGGTCCCGGCTCTTCAGGGGGTAGGAAAACACAACAGTTTAAGAGTACAAGGGTACACTACGATGTATATATAGTAACAGAAGGTAAGGAAACGCTAAAGATGTACTCACCACACTATTATGTCAATTAAAATAATATCACATAACGTCAGAGGACTAAACTCTGACATAAAACGCAGAAAGGCTATTAATGAATATAAATCCCTGAAAGCACAAATAGTGATGCTACAGGAAACACACTTCACCAGAGCATATACCCCCAAATATTGGGATAAAACATACCCTAAACAATATCATTCAATTAACCCAAACAAAAAATGTGGAGTTACGATCCTTCTCCACACCTCATTAAACTTTAAAGAAGAATCAGTCATTAGAGATAAAGAAGGTAGATTCTTAATTGTAAAAGGTCTCATACAAGACACCCCGGTACTATTAGTCAATGTGTACGCCCCTAACGAACATCAATCTGTATTTATATCCAAACTAAGTAAACAACTTACACTATGGAAAAGATATAAAACAATTATTGGGGGGGACTTCAATACCACTATGGATAACAATGTAGATAGATCACCAGTAGCCACCTCACAACAAACAACAAATAGAGCATCCCACAGAGTCCTAAAAGACTTCACCCTTGACCACAACCTGACAGACAGCTGGCGAACACTTAACAGTACAGCCAGAGATTACACATATTACTCCCCAGTTCATAAATCACACTCCAGAATTGACTACATTTTCATAAGTCAGATCATGGTGCCTTTACTAGTCAATACCTCAATATTAAATTGTACCTGGTCAGACCATGCTATGGTAGAAATCACACTTTCAGGCGTAATCAACCCGAATAGAACAAAAGCATGGACACTTAACTCTCATTTATTACAGGATAGTTTAATACTGAATTCGCTCCAACAGCAAATACAGGAATTTATTACACTAAATAGCGACACAATCTCAAATCCAATATATGAATGGGGGGCATTAAAAGCCTACGCTAGAGGGCTATTGATCACAGAGGCTAGCAAGCAACGTAAACTCAAAAACACCCAAATAGAGCAATTAAAGTCAGAAATTAACCTCTTAAGAGTCAAAAGTCTAGATAAACCCACTAAAGAGCTAACAAAACAATTAAAAACCAAAAACGATAAGCTAGATCAGCTCCTAAACAAAGATGCTATCAGGACAATTAAAATGATTGACACACAATACTATATTTACGGCAATAAACCCGATAGAATGTTGGCCAATAAACTAAAAGAAATCACTAGGATCACCACAGTACCTCAATTAAAACTACCAGACAATAAAATGACTAATGATCCCTTAGCAATAGCTAACACGTTTGCTGAATACTACCACAAACTATACAATCTCCCACATAACAGAGGAGATACAGACAAAACAATAGAATTAGATACATTTTTAGAAAACAGCTCCTTACCATCTATAACTGAGCAGGATAGGGAATCCCTAAATAAGCCAATCACAAATGAAGAAGTCAAATTAGGTATAAAAACTCTTAAGAATTCAAAGGCCCCAGGACCAGATGGATATTCGGGGATATTTTATAAATTATTACAACCAATTCTAATACCTCAACTAGTAAAAGTATTCAATTCGATACTACAAAACAAGGTAATCCCCCCAGAGATGCTAGCAGCCAGAATTGCAGTAATTCCAAAACCCGGTAAAAATAAGCAGCACTGCCAAAACTATAGACCTATATCATTAATAAACCAGGATATAAAACTATTCACTAAAATATTGGCAAACCGATTGAATCCTATACTTACTGATTTAATACACATAGACCAGGTGGGGTTTGTCTCTGGGAGAGAGGCACCGGACAACACCCGCAAAGTGATAGATTTGATCAATACTGCCTCTGTTGGGGGGGCGCCTTCTCTGTTTCTAGCTCTGGATGCAGAGAAGGCGTTCGACAGGGTTAATTGGCAATATATGTTCGCTGTCCTTAGGAAAATAGGGATTCGGGGTACATTTCTAGATGCGATTACTAACTTATACTCATCCCCAACAGCTTTCGTAAAACTATCGGGCTATCAGTCTAAGGCAATAAGCATTAAAAACGGTACTCGCCAAGGCTGCCCGCTCTCTCCCTTACTGTTCGCGCTCTGTATTGAGCCGCTGGCAATTAAAATAAGAGATGATCAAAATATAGCGGGCATAAACGATGGAGTAATAGAGCACAAACTGTCCCTATTCGCGGACGATATCATCCTGTCCCTAACCAAGCCAATGCTATCTCTTCCCCCTCTGTATCAAATACTACACCAATTTAGTAACCTCTCAGGCTACAAGATAAACGAAGACAAGTGTGAGGCCTTAAGTATTAAACTCCCACAACACACTAAAAAACTGCTGGAACTCAATTTTACATTTAAATGGGCTAAGAAATCCATCAGATACTTAGGCATTAATCTCCCAGCAAACATACACGCTCTTTATCACACTAATTATACACCAATGTTTAAACACATTAGGGATCTAATCAGTAAATGGGTTAAACTTAAAATCTCTCTATACGGCAGGATCATCTCCACTAAAATGACCCTATTACCCAAATTACTGTACCTGTTTAGAGCTCTACCCATCTCAGTTCCACTCTCTGAACTACACAAACTGCAAAGGGATTTACTGAGATTCATATGGCAAGGTAAAAAAGCACGAATCAATAAAAAAGTTATGTGTACAAATAGAAGCGAAGGGGGAGTAGGGGTACCCAACTTAATTTCATACTATCACGCTGCTAGGATGGCGCAGACTATACATTGGTTTAGAGAGAATAATAAGATACAATGGACTCGTCTTGAATCGAATCTCATTGAGACTGATTTCCTACCCAGATTACTCTGGCCCCCATATCTTACAAAACACAAGCAGAACGGCAAGTTTATTGCGATTGAACATACTATCCATATATGGAAATCCCTAAACGCCAAATACATACTCACTAGAGACAGATCAACACTAACCCCACTAGTAACACTTGATACTTCAGTCGATTTAACAGTACAACAGAAATGGTCCAATAAAGGACTCTATAGAATTGCAGACATACTTCTAGCAGATAAAATAATGACCTTTACACAATACCAAAATATGGACATAAATGACAAAAATATATGGTATCATTATTTACAATTGAGGTCTAGAGCAAATGAAATATTAGGTAATTCACAACCCCTCCCAAACACAACATTAGAAACACTATGCCTTACTGCCTCTCATATACCAGGAGTGATCTCATCCCTCTATTCCATTTTTAACTCCCCAGGAAATTCAGAGAAATCACCAACTATTACTAGATGGGAACAAGATATAGGTAAAAACTGGCCAATCAAAACATGGTATACAAACCTCTCAAACGGATTGTCCTTTACATCAAATGCCTTACTTAAAGAAAATTATATAAAGGTTGCGTTCAGGTGGTACCTCCACCCAACACGATCGCATGGTGCGAGAGATGCACTATCGCATTCTTGTTATAGAGGATGTGGGGAAAGAGGATCGTACATACATATGTGGTGGGAGTGCGAGCAAATTAAAAAAATATGGGACTACACCTCTAAACTACTTAGTGAAATTCTTCAAAAACAAATAACACTAACATTAGAACAGGCACTACTCCACTTCCCAATCCCTGGCATAACAAAGACACACCTTAAACTAGCCATGATGGTCTGCACGATAGTTAGACTTAGCATAGCTCAGTTCTGGAAATCCACCCCACCTGACTCATCCTTTATTTATAATAAATTAGAATATCATTATAATATGGCAAGTGCAGCAGCTGAATCCCTCAATGACAAAGAAAGATTTTTAGCAAGATGGGAACCCTTCATAATGCATCATGAGGCAAAAAGGAAGGCCAAACAGAATAACGCTTCTGCTTTAAATACTGAGACTTAATAGTTGAGCCGGGACCCTCGCTATGAACCACTGAGATGCACTGAGAGCCTCTACAGTGATTGTCACAAAAATACGACTGTTTATAATGTTCCAGATATATGTTAAGTATTCAGAAAAGTGCATCTACAAAGTTTGATTTTACTAATTGTATAACTGATGATGGAAACCGTTTTCATTTGAATCTGTAATTTAGAACACATTGAATATGTGAAGAAAATTGAGCGACACATGTATTTCACTTTATTTTATTTTATTTTGCTTTTATTGTTATAAGACATAAAAACTAATAAAAATAATTTCAACATAAACTAAACCTAGACAGACTTATATGCTAATTTCTAAGTCTTTGAGGGCTGCCTCTTATCACTTGCTTTTTAAATCTCTTTTCAACACAAAGAGACAGAGTACACGTGGGCCATATAGATAACACTGTGTTCAGGCACAGGGGGTTATTTAAGATCTAGCACAAAACAATGCTAAATTTAAGACAATAGATAATAAACAGTCACAGTCATGTGATCAGGGGGCTGGAAGAAGGTTCCTAGATACAAGGTAATCACAGAGGTAAAAAGTATATTAATATAACTGTGTTGGTTATGCAAAACTGGGGAATGGGTAAAAAAGGGATTATCTATCTTTTAAAACAATAACAATTTGATGGTAGACTGTCCCTTTAAATGCACAGTCTCCCATACCTAGAAGACAAAGGGCACTTACCTGCAGTCTGGGGGAAAAATAAAGATCAGAGCAAACCTACTCTGGCTTTCTATACTAGAGCAGCAAGGCCAACCTTACGATGTTCTTAACTGCTTTAAAGCCACCACTGCCCTACTGAAGAGACTAACGTGGAGTACGGCTTGACCCAATCTTGAGAGGAAAGGTCAGAGTAAACCTACTCTGGCTTTCAAAATAATAAAATCTTGATTGAAGTGAAATAAATCCAATCTTCTTCAGACACCAAAACTTCACCTCCTCCTTGCACCGAAGGCAAAGAAAATGACAGGGGTTATGGGAAGGGAAGCGATACTTAAAAGCAGTTTGACTGTGGTGCTCTTTGCCTCCTCCTCCTGGCCAGGAGTGGTATTCCCAACAGTAATTGATGAAGCTGTAGACTCACCATATTGTTTACACATACTATATATTTTAATAAAAAACAGAATTTATGTTTACCTGATAAATTACTTTCTCCAACGGTGTGTCCGGTCCACGGCGTCATCCTTACTTGTGGGATATTCTCTTCCCCAACAGGAAATGGCAAAGAGCCCAGCAAAGCTGGTCACATGATCCCTCCTAGGCTCCGCCTACCCCAGTCATTCGACCGACGTTAAGGAGGAATATTTGCATAGGAGAAACCATATGTTACCGTGGTGACTGTAGTTAAAGAAAATAAATTATCAGACCTGATTAAAAAAACCAGGGCGGGCCGTGGACCGGACACACCGTTGGAGAAAGTAATTTATCAGGTAAACATAAATTCTGTTTTCTCCAACATAGGTGTGTCCGGTCCACGGCGTCATCCTTACTTGTGGGAACCAATACCAAAGCTTTAGGACACGGATGAAGGGAGGGAGCAAATCAGGTCACCTAAATGGAAGGCACCACGGCTTGCAAAACCTTTCTCCCAAAAATAGCCTCAGAAGAAGCAAAAGTATCAAATTTGTAAAATTTAGAAAAAGTGTGCAGTGAAGACCAAGTCGCTGCCTTACATATCTGATCAACAGAAGCCTCGTTCTTGAAGGCCCATGTGGAAGCCACAGCCCTAGTGGAGTGAGCTGTGATTCTTTCAGGAGGCTGCCGTCCGGCAGTCTCATAAGCCAATCGGATAATGCTTTTAATCCAGAAGGAGAGAGAGGTAGAAGTTGCTTTTTGACCTCTCCGTTTACCAGAATAAACAACAAACAAAGACAAAGTTTGTCTGAAATCCTTAGTAGCTGCTAAGTAAAATTTGAGAGCACGAACTACATCCAAGTTGTGCAACAAACGTTCCTTCTTTGAAACTGGATTAGGACATAAAGAAGGCACAACTATCTCCTGGTTAATGTTTTTGTTAGAAACAACTTTTGGAAGAAAACCAGGTTTAGTACGCAAAACCACCTTATCTGCATGGAACACCAGATAAGGAGAAGAACACTGCAGAGCAGATAATTCTGAAACTCTTCTAGCAGAAGAAATTGCAACCAAAAACAAAACTTTCCAAGATAATAACATAATATCAACGGAATGTAAGGGTTCAAACGGAACCCCCTGAAGAACTGAAAGAACTAGGTTGAGACTCCAAGGAGGAGTCAAAATTTTGTAAACAGGCTTGATTCTAACCAGAGCCTGAACAAAGGCTAGAACATCTGGCACAGCTGCCAGCTTTTTGTGAAGTAACACAGACAAGGCAGAAATCTGTCCCATCAAGGAACTTGCAGATAATCCTTTTTCCAATCCTTCTCGAAGGAAGGATAGACTCTTAGGAATCTTAACCTTGTCCCAAGGGAATCCTGCAGATTCACACCAACAGATATACCAAATTATGTGGTAATTTTTCTGGTTACAGGCTTTCAGGCCTGAACAAGAGTATTAATAACAGAATCTGAGAACCCTCGCTTTGATAAGATCAAGCTTCCAATCTCCAAGCAGTCAGCTGGAGTGGGTCGAACGGACCTAGAACAAGAAGGTCTCTCAAAGGTAGCTTCCATGGTGGAGCCGATGACATATTCACCAGATCTGCATACCAAGTCCTGCGTGGCCACGCAGGAGCTATCAAAATCACCGACGCCCTCTCCTGATTGATCCTGGCTACCAGCCTGGGGATGAGAGGAAACGGCGGGAACACATAAGCTAGTTTGAAGGTCCAAGGTGCTACTAGTGCATCCACTAGAGCCGCCTTGGGATCCCTGGATCTGTACCCGTAGTAAGGAACTCTGAAGTTCTGACGAGAGGCCATCAGATCCATGTCTGGAATGCCCCACGGTTGAGTGACTTGGGCAAAGATTTCCGGATGGAGTTCCCACTCCCCCGGATGCAATGTCTGACGACTCAGAAAATCCGCTTCCCAATTTTCCACTCCTGGGATGTGGATAGCAGACAGGTGGCAGGAGTGAGACTCCGCCCATAGAATGATTTTGGTCACTTCTTCCATCGCTAGGGAACTCCTTGTTCCCCCCTGATGGTTGATGTATGAACTTGGCCCTCGCTAGCCGAGGCCAAGCTTTGAGAGCATTGAATATCGCTCTCAGTTCCAGAATATTTATCGGTAGAAGAGATTCTACCCGAGACCAAAGACCCTGAGCTTTCAGGGATCCCCAGACCGCGCCCCAGCCCATCAGACTGGCGTCGGTCGTGACAATGACCCACTCTGGTCTGCGGAAGGTCATCCCTTGTGACAGGTTGTCCAGGGACAGCCACCAACGGAATGAATCTCTGGTCCTCTGATTTACTTGTATCTTCGGAGACAAGTCTGAATAGTCCCCATTCCACTGACTGAGCATGAACAGTTGTAATGGTCTTAGATGAATGCGCACAAAAGGAACTATGTCCATTGCCGCTACCATCAAACCTATCACTTCCATGCACTGCGCTATGGAAGGAAGAGGAACGGAATGAAGTATCCGACAAGAGTCTAGAAGTTTTGTTTTTCTGGCTTCTGTCAGAAAAATCCTCATTTCTAAGGAGTCTATTATAGTTCCCAAGAAGGGAACCCTCGTTGACGGAGATAGAGAACTCTTTTCCACGTTCACTTTCCATCCGTGAGATCTGAGAAAGGCCAGGACAATGTCCGTGTGAGCCTTTACTTGAGGAAGGGACGACGCTCGAATCAGAATGTCGTCCAAGTAAGGTACTACAGCAATGCCCCTTGGTCTTAGCACCGCCAGAAGGGACCCTAGTACCTATGAGAAAATCCTAGGAGCAGTGGCTAATCCGAAAGAAAATGCCACGAACTGGAAATGCTTGTCCAGGAATGCAAACCTTAGGAACCGATGATGTTCCTTGTGGATAGGAATATGTAGATACGCATCCTTGAAATCCACCTTGGTCATGAATTGACCTTCCTGGATGGAAGGAAGAAGTGTTCGAATGGTTTCCATCTTGAACGATGGAACCTTGAGAAACTTGTTCAAGATCTTGAGATCTAAGATTGGTCTGAACGTTCCCTCTTTTTTGGGAACTATGAACAGATTGGAGTAGAACCCCATCCCTTGTTCTCCTAATGGAACAGGATGAATCACTCCCATTTTTAGCAGGTCTTCTACCCAATGTAAGAATGCCTGTCTTCTTATGTGGTCTGAAGACAACTGAGACCTGTGGAACCTCCCCCTTGGAGGAAGCCCCTTGAACTCCAGAGAATAACCTTGGGAGACTATTTCTAGCGCCCAAGGATCCAGAACATCTCTTGCCTGAGCGAAGAGAGAGAGTCTGCCCCCCACCAGATCCGGTCCCGGATCGGGGGCCCGCATTTCATGCTGTCTTGGTAGCAGTGGCAGGTTTCCTGGCCTGCTTTCCTTTGTTCCAGCCTTGCATAGGTCTCCAGGCTGGATTGGCTTGAGAAGTATTACCTTCCTGCTTAGAGGACGTAGCCCTTGGGGCTGATCCGTTTCTGCGAAAGGGACGAAACTTAGGTTTATTTTTGGTCTTGAAAAGACCTATCCTGAGGAAGGGCGTGGCCCTTGCCCCCAGTGATATCAGAGATAATCTCTTTCAAGTCAGGGCCAAAGAGTGTTTTCCCCTTGAAAGGAATGTCAAGCAATTTGTTCTTGGAAGACGCATCCGCTGCCCAAGATTTTAACCAAAGCGCTCTGCGCCGCAATAGCAAACCCAGAATTTTTTCGCCGCTAACCTAGCCAATTGCAAGGTGGCGTCTAGGGAGAAAGAATTAGCCAATTTAAGAGCACGAATTCTGTCCATAATCTCCTCATAAGAAGAAGAATTACTAATAATCGCCTTTCCTAGCTCATCAAACTAGAAACACGCGGCTGCAGTGACAGGGACAATGCATGCAATTGGTTGTAGAAGGGAACCTTGCTGAACAAACATCTTTAGCAGACCTTCTAATTTTTTATCCATAGGATCTTGGAAAGCACAACTATCTTCTATGGGTATAGTGGCGCGCTTGTGTAGAGTAGAAACCGCCCCCTCGACCTTGGGGACTGTCTGCCATCAGTCCTTTCTGGGGTCGACTATAGGAAAACAATTTTATAAATATGGGGGGAGGTACTAAAGGTATACCGGGCCTGTCCCATTCTTTACTAACAATGTACGCCACCCGCTTGGATATAGGAAAAGCTTCGGGGGGCCCCGGGGCCTCTAAGAACTTTTCCATTTTACATAGTGGTTCTGGAATGACCAGATAATCACAATCATCCAAATTGGATAACACCTCCTTAAGCAGAGCGCGGAGATGTTCCAACTTAAATTTAAAAGAAATCACATCAGGTTCAGCTTGTTGAGAAATGTTTCCTGAATCTGAAATTTCTCCCTCAGACAAAACCTCCCTGGCCCCCTCAGACTGGTGTAGGGGCCCTTCAGAAACCATATCATCAGCGTTCTCATGCTCTACAGAATTTTCTAAAACAGAGCAGTCGCGCTTTCGCTGATAAGTGGGCATATTGGCTAAAATGTTTTTGATAGAATTATCCATTACAGCCGTTAAATGTTGCATAGTAAGGAGTATTGGCGCACTAGATGTACTAGGGGCCTCCTGTATGGGCAAGACTGGTGTAGACGAAGGAGGGGATGATGCAGTACCATGCTTACTCCCCTCACTTGAGGAATCATCTTGGGCATCATTTTTACTAAATTTTTTTATGACATAAAATACATATAGTTAAATGAGAAGGAACCTTGGTTTCCCCACAGTCAGAACACAATCTATCTGGTAGTTCAGACATGTTAAACAGGCATAAACTTGATAACAAAGCACAAAAAACGTTTTAAAATAAAACCGTTACTGTCACTTTAAATTTTAAACTAAACACACTTTATTACTGCAATTGCGAAAAAGTATGAAGGAATTGTTCAAAATTCACCAAAATTTCACCACAGTGTCTTAAAGCCTTAAAAGTATTGCACACCAAATTTGGAAGCTTTAACCCTTAAAATAACGGAACCGGAGCCGTTTTTATATTTAACCCCTTTACAGTCCCTGGAATCTGCTTTGCTGAGACCCAACCAAGCCCAAAGGGGAATACGATACCAAATGATGCCTTCAGAAAGACTTTTCTATGTATCAGAGCTCCACACACATGCAGCTGCATGCCATGCTGTCCTCAAAAACAAGTGCGCCATACCGGCGCGAAAATGAGGCTCTGACTATGATTAGGGAAAGCCCCTAAAGAATAAGGTGTCTAAAACAGTGCCTGCCGATATAATCATATCAAAATACCCAGAATAAATGATTCCTCAAGGCTAAATATGTGTTAATAATGAATCGATTTAGCCCAGAAAAAGTCTACAGTCTTAATAAGCCCTTGTGAAGCCCTTATTTACTATCTTAATAAACATGGCTTACCGGATCCCATAGGGAAAATGACAGCTTCCAGCATTACATCGTCTTGTTAGAATGTGTCATACCTCAAGCAGTAAGAGACTGCACACTGTTCCCCCAACTGAAGTTAATTGCTCTCAACAGTCCTGTGTGGAACAGCCATGGATTTTAGTTACGGTGCTAAAATCATTTTCCTCATACAAACAGAAATCTTCATCTCTTTTCTGTTTCTGAGTAAATAGTACATACCAGCACTATTTTAAAATAACAAACTCTTGATTGAATAATAAAAAACTACAGTTAAACACTAAAAAACTCTAAGCCATCTCCGTGGAGATGTTGCCTGTACAACGGCAAAGAGAATGACTGGGGTAGGCGGAGCCTAGGAGGGATCATGTGACCAGCTTTGCTGGGCTCTTTGCCATTTCCTGTTGGGGAAGAGAATATCCCACAAGTAAGGATGACGCCGTGGACCGGACACACCTATGTTGGAGAAAATATACTATTTCTATTGAATGATATCCCACATGTGATGAGTCATGGACTGATCATTTAGCCTGCATTGTTACTTTTCTGCCAAAGGCTGTATCAGCTGAGGCATAAACATGAAAACACATACATATACACACTCTATCTGAATCATGAACCATAAAATTTTTACTTTACGTCAATATTGTTAAATGTACTTACTGATCATCTGATTTTTTGGATAAATCCTCTTTAACTTTTGTTTTTTTCCTGGACTGCCGACTTAATTTGTCCACCGGATCCTGTAAGCTCTAAAATAAAAAATGTACAGCACTGTAATTGTACACTACCCTTACTAAAGTCCTATGATAGAAATATATTGGAAATATACATTATACTAATAATTCAACACTGTAAGTGTAGTATCTGATTTAAAATGTCATAATTCTCATATGGCATGATTTCTATGAACAGAGATGTTTACTTACAAGCCAGTAGTAAGGGGATGAATATACATACTAAGCTATCTAATGTGGCAGACATTTTCTTGAACTAAAAAATAAATAAAAAATAAATAAAAAACATACCTATTAAAATTATTGTAGAAATTATACTGAGAAAAAAAATACAGAATTATGGACGTAGAAGCTAAAAAAAGAAAGGTTTTGAAGGATGTTATTAAAATTGTCAAAGCTGTATTTTTACTCCTTTAGGGGGAAAATGTCTGTTGCGTGTGAGTGTTTAGTGGGGTTGAGGTCACGACTCTAAACAGGATACTCAAGTTCCCCCACACCAAACTTGCAAAAACTTTCTTCATGGACTTCACTTTGTGCACAGGGACACGGTCAGGCTGGAGCAGGAAAGAGCTTTCCACAAATAACGATCACAAAGCTGGAAGCACCCAATTGTCTGAAATGTGTTTGTATCCTGTAGCATTAAGATGGCCTTCAATGGAAATAAGGGGTCTAGCCCAAACCCTTAAAAACAGCCCCAGATCATTATCCCTTCTCCACCAAATTTATAGAATGCACTATGTGTTCCAGTAGGTATCGTTGGTCTGGCATCCACCACACCCAGATTCTTCTATCAGTGCTTTACACCACTCCAGCTGATGATTTGCATTATACAAGCTGATGTAAGGCTTGGCCCATTTTATGAAGCTCCCGGTACACAGTTCTTGTGCTGATGTTGCCTACAGAAGCAGGTTTAGAACCCTGTACTGAGCGATGCAACAGAGGATTAGTAATTTTTACACACACACTCAGAGTTTTTGTGGTCTATCACTTTGTGGCTGGGCTTTAGTTGCTCCTAGATGCTTCCGCTTAACAATATTAGAATTGAAATTTGACTGTGTCAGATCTAGTAGGACAGAAATTTTACAAATGGACATTTGGTAAAAAAGGTATCCTATTCTACTGCCAATGCTGGTCTAATGGAGAGTTCAGGACATGTGCTGGATTTTATGCACAAGTTAGCTATGGGTGTTGTTCAAATACCTGAACTCCATATTTAGTAGGGGTGTCCACATACTTTTGGCTATATAGTGTATATACCTTGAAACATTGTTTGTCTAAAACACTGGAGTTACTTAGGAGACTGGACTAATTACTGGATCTCTAGTTTTATTCTTGTATTGTAATATTGTTTACACATACTATATATTTTAATAAAAATATACTATTTCTATTGAATGATATCCCAAATGTGGTGAGTCGTGGACTGATCATTTAGCCTGCATTGTTACTGTTCTGCCAAAGATTGTATCAGCTGAGGCATAAACATGAAAATGCTTAAATTTAGAAAGAAAATGTATGTAATGAGCAGAGAGCATCTTTATAACTCTGATTAATAGAGTGATAAGGGAGTGCTGGTAGATATGGTGGAGCGAAGCTCTGGAATGTAGGGGTGTTTTGCCTCCCCTGGTAAACAGTAAATATATACAAAGTGATTTTTGGACTCTCACCATCATATGAAAGAAACAGACTGCATATCACATATGGAAGCAAACGTCATAATTTATTTTTAAGGAAAAACAACAACATGTTTATGCTGTTTTTCTTTCTACTGATATAAGAAGCTTTGGTTCAAACTGGTTCATTTTCTTTGGAATATTTAATGGTTAACGAAATGCTAAAAGATAATGTAAATCACACTAACAAAGGCAAAGACAAGCATTACTTATTTCTATAATACAGACATAAAGAGAAGAAAAATGTAACCCTGACATGACCTCTGCTCAGCCACACACATGAACACAGTAATTAAAGCTGTGCTTCCTGGTATTATTAAATAATGCAGATGAGCATTCCAACATGTCACAAGTAAAATCATCCTCACAAAGAAAGTATCACAGCACCTTTAGGCACTTTATTGTTGCTTACAGAATAATCACAAGTGTATAAGGGAGAAGACATATATGCCTTAGCAGATAATAGTTAATATATTTCCATCTTGGGTTGCTGTGACTTGATCCAAGACTGAGAGCGTCTGTAATTGGGTGGGACTATCTACTGCTCCAATGAGAGGCGACGTTTACTATATTGAGCATGCCATGGTTTGTTTTTTTCGATTGTGCATATAATGTAATATCCAAAGCAAATCCCCATGTTTTTTTTTTACTTTATATTTAAAAGATCAGTTGGGTGGTACTGCCACATACAATTCATTCTCTTTCAAATGAAGGGTCTTGGAATTTTGTAGCTGCTAAGGGAACTGAGATCAAGAGGTTTGAACATTTTCCCTCATCCAGCTCCCTTGCAGTTACCAGAATATTCATGTTCAGCCCCATTTGTGACATCACCACGTGTGTATATGGTGACGTTCCCAGCACTCCCATGAAGCCTGGGACTTCCGCCCACTAGGCCACCAACAATCCCCGGCCTGTAGTGAGAAGGGCTCGTCATGTGCCTACAGTTTGTGATGCGCATGACGAGAACACACTGTTAAGCGCATCAAAAGGTACTATGTATACAAAATGATTAAAAATTATATAAAATTACCCTTAGGTAGCAGTTTTATGACATGTAAATATTGCCTAGAATGACATAAGATGTTGTTTACACTTAGTTGCATCCCTTTTCCTAACTGTACCATTTTAAAGCTGCAAATGTTCCAAAATCCAAACCTTTTCCGGTCTCTGTGAAAAAGCATTCTAAAAGAAGCTGCACCCAGGTGTTAAATCGCCATAGAAAATGCTAACATGTTATTAAGCTGGTGTTTTTGAGAGTGTGCTTCTCTCATACTTCCCAACATTTCAAAATTCAAAAGAGGGACACCTCCCCGCCCCCCGCCAAAAATTTTGAAATATGGTGGGCAGGGCTTAAAAAAATCAGAAGACCAAAGTAATATAAATAAAATTCTAAATAAAGTCATTTATTTTAATATACTTAGGCAGCAAATCAAACACAAGCTCAAACCACTGGTATGGCTATGTGAGCTATGTATTTAATTAGCCTTTGCAAAGACATTGCTAAATATTTTTCTCTTAATTGGACATTTAATAATAAATTCTTTAAAACTGCTCTCTGCATTCCCCATTAATATTCTAGATTCTGGCCTTTAAAACCCTTTAAGGACACAGCTTTCAGTTTGCTCAATTGTTTTATGACGGAAAAATTCCGTCATATGTCCTTAAGAGGTTAAAGTCAGCAAAAATGCACAGTAGCACACTACATAGCATACACTTACACATGCAGATACTCACACACTAAATAGCATACACTTATAAATGCAGATACACACACACACTACATAGCATACACTTACACATGCAGATACACATACACTACATATCATACACTTATACATGCAGATACACACTACATAGCATACACTTATACATGCAGATACACACTACATAGCATACACTTATACATGCAGATACACACACTACATAGCATACACTTATACATGCAGATACACACACACTACATAGCATACACTTATACATGCAGATACACACACTACATAGCATACACTTACACATGCAGATACACACACACTACATAGCATACACTTATACAGGCAGATACACAGACACTACATAGTATACACTTATACATGCAGATACACACACACTACATAGTATACACTTATACATGCAGATACACACACACTACATAGCATACACTTATACATGCAGATACACACACACATTACATAGCATACACTTATATATGCAACATACACTTACACATGCAGATACACACACACACATTACATAGCATACACTTATACATGCAGCATACACTTATACATGCAGATACACAGCCACTACATAGTATACACATACATGCAGACACACACACACTACATAGCATACACTTATACATGCAGATACATACTTATACATGCAGATACACACACTACATAGCTTACATTTATACATGCAGACACACATACACCCACTACATAGCATAAACTTATACATACAGATACACACAGTTATGTATACAGATAGACACACACACTACATCACATATGGGTATCTGTAATTCATTGTATGGGGTCTTGGGGTTGGCAAGCACATTAGCTGGCAGTCTGCAGCTGCCACTGTTCGTTACCCTGGTATTAGCATTGCTCATTGGATAAAACTGAAGGCATGTTACTATTATCATCAGGAGTTAGACATCATCACTACCAGAGGTAGGTTAGAGAGGTCACCATTACCCGTGGTCAGAGTGTATACAGCCTTCTTACTCCTGCTTAACCCACACACCATTCCTTTTCAACAGGGAATCTAACAGGTATATAACCATTTGAGAGCAAAGCCAACTGCTTCTGAGTATGGGCCCAATAGAATTTAAAAAATAAATAAAAATAAAAATATTTTTTTTAATACCTGGGGCAAATCGGGACAGATGGCTAGCAACCAGGGACAGGGGGATAGACCCCTAAAATCGGGACTGTCCCACGACAATTGGGACAGTTGGGGGGTATGTTCTCTTTCTATATATGCGTATATATATATATATATATATATATATATATTATATACATACATATACATTCACACACACACACACACATATATACATGTTTTTATATATATATATATATATATATATATATATATATATATACATATATATATATATATATATATATATATATATATATATATATATATATATATATATATATACACACACACACAGGTACAAATCCCCAAATCTGCAATTCCTAGTCCAAATTTATTCAGAAATCAAAACTTTTTTGCTTGTAAGTCACAATCTTCTCTGCTTGGGTCTTTGTTTTTTTTGTGTGTTCTAAAATGCAAGTAATAATCTATATTTATTTTTAAACAGCAACTATTACCTTTCTCATTACAGTACTGTACTATCTTGCTGATGGTACTATGTGTACAAAAAATGATATAAAATTACCTTTAGGTTGCATGTATAAGCAGTATTGTGACATGTAAATATTTCCTAAATGACATAAGATGTTTACATTTCGTTCCATCACCTGTCCCATTTTAAAGCTGCACATATTCCAAAATCCAAACAGCTTGGATAACATAATTTATGCTTACCTGATAAATTTATTTCTCTTGTAGTGTATCCAGTCCACGGATCATCCATTACTTATGGGATATATTCTCCTTCCCAACAGGAAGCTGCAAGAGTCCACCCACAGCAAAGCTGCTATATAGCTCCTCCCCTAACTGCCATTACCAGTCATTCGACCGAAAACATGCAGAGAAAGGAAAACCATAGGGTGCAGTGGTGACTGTAGTTTAATGGAAAAATTACCTGCCTTAAAGTGACAGGGCGGGCCGTGGACTGGATACACTACAAGAGAAATAAATTTATCAGGTAAGCATAAATTATTTTTTCTCTTGTTAAGTGTATCCAGTCCACGGATCATCCATTACTTATGGGATACCAATACCAAAGCTAAAGTACACGGATGATGGGAGGGACAAGGCAGGTACTTAAACGGAAGTTACCACTGCCTGTAAAAAACCCTTTCTCCCAAAAATAGCCTCCGAAGAAGCAAGGTATCAAATTTGTTAAATTTGAAAAAGTATGAAACGCAGACCAAGACTCCGTCTTGTAATCTGTTCAACAGAAGCCACATTTAAAAAAGGCCCAAGTGAAAACCACAGCTCTAGTAGAATGAGCTGTAATCCCTTCAGGAGGCTGCTGTCCAGCAGTCTCATAAGCTAAATGAATTATGCTTTTTAACCAAAAAGACAGAGAGGTTGCTGAAGTCCTTTGACCTCTCCTCTGTCCAGAATAGACAACAAACAAGGTGAATGTTTGATGAAAATCTGTAGTAGCTTGTAAGTAAAACTTTAAAACACGAACCACGTCCAAATTGTGTAATAGACGTTCCTTCTTTGAAGAAGGATTAGGATACAAGAATGGAACAACAATCTCTTGAGTGATATTCTTGTTAGATACCACCTTAGGTAAAAACCCAGGTTGGTACACAGGACTACCTTATCCGTACGGAGAACCAGATAAGGAGAATCACATTGCAACGCAGATAACTCGGAGACTCTATGAGCCGAGGAAATAGCTACCAAAAAGGAACTTTCCAAGATAGAAGTTTGATATCTATGGAATGAAAAGGTTCAAATGGAACTCCTTGAAGAACCTTAAGAACCAGCTTTAAGCTCCATGGCGGAGCAACATTTTTAACCACAGGCTTGGTTCTAACCAAAGCCTGACCAAATGCCTGAACGTCTAGAATACCTGCCAGACGCTTGTGCAAAAGAATAGACAGAGTAGAAATCTGTCCTTTTAAAGAACTAGCTGACAACCCTTTTCTCAAAATCATCTTGGAGAAAAGATAATATCCTGGGAATCCAGACTTTACTCCATGAGTAACCCTTGGATTCATAACAATAAGATATTTACACCATATCTTATGTTAAATTTTCCTAGAGACAGGCTTTTATGCCTGTATTAAGGTATCAATTACTGACTCGGAGAAGCCATGCTTTGATAACATCAAGCGTTCTGTCTCCAGGCAGTCCATCTCAGATTAGTTATATTTAGATGGTTGAAAAGACCCTGAGGTAGAGGGTCCTGTCTCAGAAGCAGAGACCGTGGTGGAAAGGATGACATGTCCACCAGATCTGCATACCAGGTCCTGCGTGGCCACGCAGGCGCTGTCAAAAGCACCAAAGCACTCTCCTGCTTGATCTTGTGCAAACCCCTCCGGAGGGAATTCCCACTCCCCCGGATGAAAAGTCTGACGACTTAGAAAATCTGCCTCCCAGTTCTCAACACCTGGGATAGGGATAGCTTTTAGACAAGAGTGAGTCTCTGTCCAGTGAATTATTTTAAGACTTCTAGCATTGCTAGGGAACTTCTGTTCCCCCTTGATGGTTGATGTAAGCCACAGTCGTGATATTGTCCGACTGAAATATGATGTACCTCAGAGTTGCTAACTGAGGCCAAGTCTGAAAAGCATGGAATATCGCTCCCAGTTCCAGAATATTCATTAGAAGGAGGGTCTCCTCCTGAGTCCACTATCCCTGAGCCTTCAGGGAGTTCCAGACTGTATCCCAACCTAAAAGGCTGGCATCTGTTGTAACAATTGTCCCATCTGACCTGCGGAAGGTCATACCCTTGGACAGATGGACCCGAGATAGTCACCAGAGAAGAGAATCTCTGGTTTCTTGGTCCGGATTTAACAGGAGAACAAATCTGTGTAATCCCCGTTCCTCTGGCTGAGCATGCATAGTTGCAGTGGTCTGAAATGTAGGCGTGCAAACGGTACTATGTCCCTTGCCGCTACCATTAAGCCGATTACATTCATGTACTGAGCCACCAAAGGGCGCGGATGGAATGAAGAACACGGCAGAAATTTAGAAACTTTGACAACCTGGACTCCGTCAGGTAAATTTTAATTTCTACAAAATCTATCAGAATCCCTAGGAGGGAAACCCTTGATATTGGGGATAGAGAACTCTTTCCTTGTTCACTTTCCACCCATGCGATCTCAGAAATGCCAGTACTACGTCCGTATGAGACTTGGCAACTTGGATGTTTGACGCCTGTATCAGGATGTCGTCTAAATAAGGGGCCACTTCTATGCCCCGCGGCCTAAGGACCGCCAAAGTGACTCCAGAACCTCCATAAAGATTCTAGGGGCTGTAGTTAACCCAAAAGGAAAGAGCTACAAACTGGTAATGCCTGTCTAGAAAGGCAAACCTGAAAAACCGATGGTGATCTTTATGCATCGTAATGTGAGGATAAGCATCCTTCAAATCCATTGTAGTCCTCTATTGACTCTCCTGGATCATAGTTAAGATGGTACGAATAGTTTCCATCTTAAATGATAGAATTCTAAAGAATTTGTTTAAGATCTTTTAGATCCAAAATAGGTCTGAAGGTTTCCTTTCCTTGGGAACCACAAACCGATTTGAGGAAAACTGTGTCCCTGTTCCTCTATTGGAACTGAATGGGTCACGTACACAATGCAAGAATGTCTCTTTCTTTATCTGGTTTGCAGATAAATGTGAAAGGAAAACTCCCCTTTTTTGGGGGGGAAAGCTTTGAAATCCAGAAGATATCTCTGGGGTATAATTTCCAATGCCCAGGGATCCTGGGCATCTCTTGCCCACGCCTGGGCGAAGAATGAAGTCTGCCCCCTATAGGATCCGTTACCAGATAGGGGTCCGTTCCTCATGCTGTTTTAGAGGCAGCAGCAGGCTCCTTGACCTGCTTATCTTTGTTCCAGGTCCGGTTGTCTCCAGACCGCCTTGGACTGAGCAAAAGTTCCCTCTTATTTTGCCTTAGAGGAAGTTGATGCCACACCTGCCTTGAATTTTCGAAAGGCACGAAAATTAGGCCTTTTTTGTCCCTTGATTTGGACCTGTCCTGAGGAAGGGCATGATCTTTTCCTCCAGTGATATAAGCAATAATCTCCTTCAAACTAGGCCTGAATAGGGTCTGCCCCTTGAAGGGAAGTTAAGTAGCTTATTTATTAAAGTCACGACAGCTGACCATGATATAAGCCATAGCGTTCTGCGCGCCAGTATAGTAAAAAACAGAATTCTTAGCCGTTAGTCTAGTCAAAGGAACAAAGGCATCAGAAAACAAAGGAATTGGCTAGCTTAAGTGCTCTAAGCTTGTCAAATATATTCATCCAATGGAGCCTGTAAAGCCTCATCAAGAGACTCAAACCAGAACGCCGCAGCAGCAGTGACAGGAGCAATGCGTGCAAGGGGCTGCAGGATAAAACCTTGTTGAATAAACATTTTTTATCCATTGGATCTAAAAAAGCACAACAGTCCTCGCCAGAGGTAGTGGTACGCTTAGCTAGAGTAGAAACTCTTCTCTCCACCTTAGGAACTGTCTGCCATAAGTCCCGTGTGGTGGCAACTATTAGAAAACATTCTTCTAAAAAATAGGAGGGGAAGAGAACGGCACACCTGGTCTATCCCATTCCTTATGAAAAATTTTAGTAAACCTCTTTAGGTATTGGAAAAACATAAGTACACACTGGCACTGCATATTATTTATCCAGTCTACACAATTTCTCTGGCACTGCGATTGTACACATTCATTCAGAGCAGCTAAAGCTTCCCTGAGCAACAAGTGGAGGTTCTCAAGCATAAATTTTAAATGTAGAAATATCAGAATCAGGTTAAATCATCTTCCCTGAGTCACAAATATCACCCACAGACTAAGCATATTGTGAGGTAGTATCAGACATGGTTCTTAAAGCGTCTGTATGCTCTGTATCTACCCCCAGAGCTGTTTTGCTTTCCTTTAATTTCAGGTAGTCTGACTAATACTGCTGCCAGTGTATTATACACAACCTTTGCCATGTCTTGTAAAATAAACGCTATGGGCGCCATTGATATACTTGGCGCCATTTGAGCGTGAGTCCCTGGAGCGGGAGTCAAAGGGTCTGACACGTGGGGAGAGTTAGTCGGCATAACTTCCCCCTCGACAGAATCCTCTGGTAAAATAAACGCTATGGTGTGCCCTTGATGTACTTGGCGCCATTTGAGCGTGAGTCCCTAAAGCGGGAGTCAAAGGGTCTGACACGTGGGGAGAGTTAGTCGGCATAACTTCCCCCTCGACAGAATCCTCTGGTGATAATGTTTTTAAATACAAAAAATGATCTTTATTGTTTAACATGAAATCAGTACATCTGGTACACATTCTAAAATGGGGTTCCACCATGGCTTTAAACATAATAAACACAGAGCCTCCTCTATGTTAGACATGTTAGAACTAATAAAGAGACTAGTAAGCTTGGAAAACACTTTAAATCAAGTTAACAAGCAAATATAACAAACGTTACTGTGCCTTTAAGAGAAACAAATTTTGTCAAAATTTGAAAAACAGTGAAAAAAGGCAGTAAATCAAACGAAATTTTTACAGTACATATAATAAGTTAACAGAGCATTGCACCCACTTGCAAATGGATGATTAACCCCTTAATGCAAAAAACAGATAAAAAAAAAAAAAAAAACGACATTTTTTTAAACAGACACAACAAAACTGCCACCGCTGAGCTGTGGATTACCTTCCCTATAACTGTTTCTATGCAAAATTTAAGCCAGCCATGTGGAAAAATTAGGCCCCAATAAGTTTTATCACCAAACATATGTTAAAAAAACGATTAAACATGCCAGCAAACGTTTTAAAACACATTCTTATAAGAGTATGTATGTCTATTAATAAGCCTGATCCAGTCGCTATCACTGCATTTAAGGCTTTACTTACATTACTTCGGTATCAGCAGTATTTTCTTAGTCAATTCCATTCCTTAGAAAAATATATTACTGCACATACCTTAGCATATATCTCTATCAATCAGCCTGGTACCAGTCGCTTTCACTGCATTTAAAGGCTGTACTTACATTACTTCGGTATCAGCAGTATTTTCTTAGTCAATTCCATTCCTTAGAAAAATATTTTACTGCACATACCTTATTTGCAGGAAAACCTGCACGCCATTCCCCCTCTGAAGTACCTTACTCCTCAGAATGTGTGAGAACAGCAACTGGATCTTAGTTACGTCTGCTAAGATCATAGAAAAAACGCAGGCAGATTCTTCTTCCAAATACTGCCTGAGATAAACAGCACACTCCGGTGCCATTTAAAAATAACAAACTTTTGATTGAAGAAATAAACTAAGTATAAAAAACCACAGACTCTCACGACCTCCTATCTATGTTGAGACTTGCAAGAGAATGACTGGTAATGGCAGTTAGGGGAGGAGCTATATAGCAGCTTTGCTGTGGGTGGACTCTTGCAGCTTCCTGTTGGGAAGGAGAATATATCCCATAAGTAATGGATGATCCGTGGACTGGATACACTTAACAAGAGAAAAAGGGTTTTCTACCTGTATATTTAACATTGCACTAGTAACTTTTCTCCCCGATCAGTAGAGTGTATAAGGTATTATATACCATATAAAATCATATTTACAATTGTCTATATTAAAGTAGAATTAAAAGATAAAATTAATCTAAATAATAAATCACCATTTACAGATAAATATAAAACACTAAGACACCATTTATGCTTACAACCACGTAAGTAAGTATACACAAACCAAAAGCTAGACAGAAACAAAGAGACATTGAAGAAAGACTCCAACTCCTAAAATATCCAGTAAGAATGGAATTAAGTATTCACCCTAAATGACATAAATTTTATTATAAGAGCTCACCACAATATTTTATAAAAAAAAAATAATGTGCCATATTATTCAATATTTTCTTGCATACATATACAGTAAAATACTAGACAGTACAGTATTTTGAATGAGACTATATATATATATATATTTTAATATAATTATGAATTTTATGCTTTATTTTTATTTCTTCCATTTGTAAAAAAAAAAATAGATTTTAAATAACTCCCAGAACACTCGATGCAGAGTGAGAGGATATGTTATGCAAAAAAATAATTTCCACACATTGAATATCAGAAGAACATACACATAAACCTTAAAAAACAATCTTAAAAAAAATAGATGCTATTAAAAATGATTGACATTGAAATTAAACCCATTAACTAAATAAAGTTTTTTTTGTTTTTTTTTAATAGGTTTGTAATAACTATATACATACAGAGAGAAGCGCACTCACAGGAACGAACAACTAGCTAAATACCATTGTTAGCCTGTTCTATGGCGACTTACCACCTGGGTGCAGCTTCTTTTTTAACCCAGTAATGATTTTCACAGATAGTATATCAGTCTAATCCTGCCTATTACAGTCAGTCCAGCGCCAAAATACCAGGCAATTCAACTCTGAACAAGGAACACAGCAACCCCAGATGATCGTTTCGACCTTCATTGGGCTTCGTCAGTGAGGTGTAGCCATATTCCTCTAAGCACATTGAGCAAGGAGTTCACGTCTGTTTGCCCCTTTTTCCCATAAGGAGACTAAATACATACAGAGAGAAATGCACTCACAGGAACAAACTACCATCTCAATACCATTGTTAGCCTGTTCTACGGCGATTTATCACCTGGGTGCAGCTTCTTTTTAGCATAGTAATGCTTTTCACAGAGTAGAACTTGCCTGTAGTATATCAGTCAGATCCAGCCTATTATGGTCAATCCAGCACCAAAATACCATTTTTTTTTTAAGTTTGCACCATAATATTTCTTTCTTTTTTTCTGCATTTTGTAACAGATATATGGCTGATGCACCAAAGTGGGGATGTGTTTTACATTTTGATGAAACTTTGTTTTACTTTAACAAAGTGCCAATTAGCCATCTTTTTCTCTCTGTTACTATTCTAAATTGTAAAATTGAACTGAATTTATCCATATATTTTTAACTGCAAAATTTAGTGAGACAGTAAACAACACTGCTTACGAGGATGGCTTTAAATAACAATACGATCAAGCGGATTGCATAAGAAACTGCAAAACTGCATCTGTCTTCTGTGTCATCACATCTGCCAGCTGCCATTCTGGAAGGCCCAGATCTCACCAAGCAGTGACAAACAGTACCGGTAACTGTTATTGCGGCACTAACCAGACCGAGGATCATCCACAAGGAGTGAACAACAGACTAACAGGCTACACTACAACATCGGCTGAACTGCACCTGAGAGGCAAGGGTGCTGATCGCGGCACCGGTTGTCTGTAGTCCTTCATTAGACCGCTGCAAACATAATACCGAGCTGAACAACTCTCAAGCATGGTGGAGAAACACTACTAACTGATTCAAGTGCTCCTTAGGGACCAAGACCTGAAGATGAGTAATTGCTTTAATGAACTCAGGCACTTAGCTAGATCCCAATCTTAGAAGAAAGACATTGGCGCATTCAAGATGGCGAAAAGCAATTAAGTTACTAGGCAATATGAAGAACACCAAGCAGAGGAATTTCACCTGATTCAAACAGCAGATCATAATGGAAGCCGGCCATTAAAATCTGGAGTGACACAAGCAGAGCTGAAACATATTTCATCTACATGGAAACTTAAAAGCAATTATATCATGCATGGATTTGATGTCGCTATGCAGCGGAATAGTCTGCGGACAAAGTCCTTTACAGATGAAGATGTCCAGATCGACCAGTTCAGAGGGTGAGAGGAGGCTCCTTACAAAGTACTGGAAGTTCTAAGGACTGATTACCCATACAGCATGGGACATCCACTTATCCAGGTCCTCTCCACCAGTTTAACTTTCCTGACTTAGGATGGCTCTTCTATAATCTGACTTACTTTTCCTTGAACTATATGAATGGAACTGATTGATTACAGAGGAGAGGTGTGGGTTAAACAAGTTGTTAGAGACGAAACTACACTTTGGGGTACTTGGTTACCTATTTACTATGCTTGGGTCTGGACTACCCGCAAATGCTGTGCAGTAATGTTCCCTTAATATAGTAATAATCTCAGTAATTACGCACTAATTATATATTATGGGATACTTAACTATCTACCCCTTGTAGAAGCTCACCACTAACATATGCCTACGTTACAAAAATTGCCTCTTCTTAGTATAACGGTAAGCACTCCTTTTATCTCACCTGATTAAACTATTCGCTTGGGTTTTCATATTTTCCCCACAGCTAAGAAATAAGTATTAAAATCCCTTGTATTCTCTTTCATCTTATAATGTTACTGAAGCCACTGACCTGGTTATTCATATAATATTATCATAGCCTGTAATATATCTGTTGGTTGGGGGCTTTATATTTATTGGTCTATCTAGGTTTAGCTCCCTAAATTAATAAAGCAGGTTTGTAGTCTAAAATGCAGTACCACCTACCTACTCTACCAAGCCCCCTTTTACATGAAGATTTACCATTTAATAACCTCATAACTGATGTTTGTAACTTAATATGCTTTGCCATTATACTGCAAGCAATGGTTTATATTACTATTCTATTCACAAGGAAGTATTATTTCAGGGCTAGCTAGGCTTGGTTTCTGAATCTGCTTTTCAATCATTATTCAAATAGTATTATTTTATTCTACTATAGTAGGTGCTGTTTATATTAAAATGGTTGGAGTTAAGCCCTCTTGGTTAGTTTAAACAAATATATGCGGGATCGCCTGTCTGCAGCCGGGGCGGTGGAGTCCCTCTATTTGACCTGATATTCTCATACTATTAGGTATGTAACTTTTCATCAGTGCAACAGCATCCTACCTTAATTGACCTACATTTAGCTCACTATACCCTATTTCTGAGGTCATGTATATACAGCTTCTCCTAGATTAGTTTACAAGTTAACCTGTCTATGCTATCTCCTAATTCCTATAAGGAAGTGGGTTTGGTGAGTGCTAGGATATCACTAACATGTGTTTCTTTATTTTGTATATATGCCTTGTTTCACTTTCTCCTCTTGAGGTCAGAACTAGCTTCACCTGCTATATTCAACATGTGGTAAGAGACTAGTGGAGATATGCTGTTTTAGCCATGCACAAGCAAAGATATATATGACTTGCAGCTATAAAAGTATTTATCTTATGATGTGAGTTCCTCAATTTGTGCACTAATACCTTTGTTTTCTTATTAGGGTACCTGTTTAAGTGTTCATAATGTTAGATATTTTATGTTAAAAACTCATCACCACCAACACTCAACTATGTTTAAGTGTTAGGCCTCCTAGAGGTATGAGGCTTCTCTCATCACTATTTCCTCTGTATAATAATACCACTGCCCCCTCATAACTTATGTATTATTATATTACACTTCTATAGTTGGCTCATCCCTCACCCTCTGCACTATTACAGCCTAAGATATACACTATTACCTTAAGATAGACTATTATTTTGTTTGCTCCCTTTTGCTCTCAACACACCCCTCTCCACCCCCCCCCCCCGCACCCATTTTACCTTCCACTTTAGTAATCTCTCAAGCGGTGCTTACCCGCTGAATTGAAACAGCCCACGAGTAACTACTGGTAACTATCAGCAAATAATGTATGGTTGCATTAACCCCTCCACTTTACACTTTAACTCAAATTGTGATCTATGTGAGGTCACCTATGTAGCTATAATATGCGTTTATACTTCCTATATCAGAGGACCTTATAAGGCAATGCAATAGCTACACCCATGAGCTAATATGTAACTGTAAAGGAGGTTTCTTGATAATAATAACAGGAGACAAAATATTTAATACGTATGTTTATTATGTTTAGTACTATTTGTATTAATTACCGTTTCCATACTTGTGTAATGGAATGATATTGTTGTTTGATGTTTTTCCTTTCTGTAAGATTGATGATAAAACCTCAATAAAAGATTATTTATAAAAAAAAAAAAAAAGCAAAGAGTTATTTTTTTTTTAAAGAATTCCACTGCTGATAATGGCATTGCTTGACGTAACAAGTTCCAAATCAGTCACTAGCCAACTTAAGCAGCAGTAACATACAAACTGCAAAGCTGGCAAGGTCTCTGATAAGAGAAGCTAGGAGCTTGGGAAGAGTCCAATTTATTTTCAATGCGTTCAATTTTCAAAATTATCTTTTTTAATATATTCCATTAATAAAGGACTATATTAGCAATTCATACTAAAAAATGCAATACACAAAAAATATTTTTTTCTGTAGTTTGCATTTAGCAATATATTTCCAACCAACAATGATAATATTTTAATTTAGATAAAAAAAAAAACACAAGAAGAGTATTCACCTCTCAAGTTGAACATGTGGTCTGTTGTATTTCCATTGCTGTTTATCCATATATGAACCACACTCCACTTATCCCTTTCAAGTATAATGAAGCAATCAAGTGCCTTTGTGCATGAAACACATTTGCATAGGGATTATCGGTCCCACATTAGTAATTTTTATGCTTGTCCCTGTACAAAACTTATTTCATTTAGTTTTACTGAAAGGAACCAGTTGAGTGAAGATGCTTGTATGGATACATGGATTCTGAAGCTCTGGCAGTGATGATGCCTGGTGTTTCCTGCCACTGATAGTTGGGTGCACTGCATGAGCTATTGTCTATTTTTGTCCCTAATAGAGTCTTATGTATATATATATATATATATATATATATATATATATATATATATATATATATATATATATATATATATATATATATATATATATATATATATATATATAGATTTATATATATAAGCTGAATTTTTTATTATATTATTATATTATTATAGTGGACTCTTGTACCACTAATGGAGGGGATATAGTAGTTATTTTATAAATCAGTTATAATAGTTATTTGTAAATATGTTTATTACCCTGTAATCCTAACAATGTTTTCTAGTGATGCACATGTGACTATAGTATTCTAATGTATCAATGCTTTATTTTAGGTAGAAAAAAGGAAAATTCCAGTAATCAGTTAAGTGAACTGAATTCAGATTCTACCTTAAGAAAATCAGATAATCACAGGGTCATAGAGCATCACCTGAGTGAGTGGGGGAGTGGTTTAACAGGGTATAAATATTGTGTTAGTTTGCATTGTATGTTACCTTGACAAAGGCCCAGGTTGGGGCCGAAACGTTGGGAAAAAAATGTTGAAAAACCTATGAAAAAGAGAGAAGAGTCTTTCTTGTATGCCTATATTCATTTGTGACTCAGGCTCTAAGAAGTTATGCTAGAGTGCTAACCTTGCATGGAAACATATATACACAAATACATGATATAATGTCCAAATCGTATAAGTCACTGGGAAATGTATTTCTTTATAAATGTAGAAAGAGAAAGATATTTTTTACTGTACATGGTTGGTTTAAATAATGCAATTACTTTTTTCCATATAGCCACAAACAGAAGAAGTTTTTCAAATGTAGGCACCATAAAACTAACTGTCCTGTTACTAATAATTTGTAGTCAGTTGATCAGTGTGCTTGGTCTTTGAAACTATACATGTCTGACCTCTAAATGTCCAAATAAAAGCAAATTATTTTCCAAAATTCCAAATGCTAAGTAACAAGAGAAAGCCAGTGTGGCTACTAAGGTTGCTAGGATACCCTTATAACAGATTATACGTTTGATGTTCCACCTGTAGTTTATACAGGCCACAAAGCAGTGTGAGCACTAAAGAAATAGATGACAGATAACACACTACCAAACTACATCTCCCAGTATATAGTATTTAGAGTCAGAGCAAGTAACACTGCCCAGGTCAGAAACTTTGCAGCATTTACCGATGGCCTCCAAACTAGTCAGCTACCAACACTGATAGCCGGTAGTCTACTGTAAGACTTGTCAATTTTGGTATCAGGCTAAGGCCCACTAAAAAAAAAATCTCATAAAACTATCAACTAAGAGGTTGTATGAATTTAGCATGGGGAGAGAGATAACCTGCAAATATCTTTGAGATTGTGGTCCCAGTGAAAAATAGAATTGAGTTGAAAGGGGTGCATGTGAACATGGGGGAACAGATTAACATTTAATGCTGCCATCATGAGGTCAATAGACCTCATATATATGTGCTCATATAGGAGCAGGGAGCCAAAGGACTCCAAAGGGAGTTAGGTTATCTTTGGCCACAACATGCATGGGCTTCAGTGTGGGTTTCTAAGTGAGACCCAAAAGAACCCTGTGGTTTCCACTTGGATCTTTGGAAAGATCTAAGACGAGACAAGTGTTGGCAACACAAGGAAGAAAAGGAGAGAGAACTTGACTATGCACACAATGCCATTCAAAGAGGAAGCACTATATTTAATCTAACATTATAAAGCATAAGTGAAGGTTAGGAGAAATCTGACACACATTATTTGTGTATTGCTATAAAAGGTCTCATTAAAAAGAAAAAAAATGCCCTACTACAGATAAGTGTGTAGTGTAACACTGCATTCTTCAAGTAACTCATATAAACACAACAGTTATTTCTATAAAGCAGAATAAATAATATAACAGAACTAAAAGGGAAATGTACCTGCATGGGTGCTGTATTGAACAGATTAATATATAAGAAAAAACAATTCATAATTCAGTGTAATACAACTGAGTTGTCAAAGTACTAACTGTGGAGAAAGAGCACTATACTATATTGGTATATTATAAATATGGTTTGTAATAACCTTGCAGATATAGTGGGACCTTGGGGATTGAAGGTAGGATGCAAGAAAGAAAAGCTCTCAACATAATAATAAAGGAGAAGGTTTGTATTTATTTTGTAGCTTTTATTTTCTATAGTTGATTCTCTGCTTTTTTTTTTAAAGCTACAAATAAGAAGGTAACCTTCTGTACACAGTTTCAGCTGTACCAGTACATTTGAGACTATGCTATAGTAAAGAGACTATCTCCATTTGTATTGCTATTGTGTTAGTGATAGTCATGTTTCCAGCATACACAATATTGTGAAATACAAAAACCTGCAGAACAAAGGAGTGGTTCATGCATGGCAGAAAAAAAGAAGGAAAAGTGTATAATGATCAGTAAATCTAAACTGTCACTGTCCATCTCTAAAGCATATTACAATAAACAATGCAATACATTGTTATATAGAACTTGATAGATTTAAGTCACAGCTTTCCTGATCCATTGATTAGCATGATGCCCTCATCGTTTTAAAAGTAAGGACAGAAATAAGCAGCTATATTTTACCATCAATAGGAGGGAAATAGCACAAATGATAAGAATCGTGTGAATAAAGAATTATGGATGAAGGGTCAGTACTTGAAAACTGTATGTAACATCAGCAGCCAGACACTAAAACTGCAAAGCCATATCTTATAAATCAGATAGGGTGAGCTGTTTGTACATGAACTTAGTTTGTAGCCATTTTGTATAACGGTAGCATTTCTTTCTACACATGGCTGCTAATAGGCAATTGCCCTGATTTTCTCTTATCAGATTACATTCAGCTCACTGCTTGAACATTCAGTATTTTAAAGAGAGGAAAACACAACATCTGATTAGACAATAATCTCTGGAGATGATCAACCAGAATGCAGCTTTTAGATGAGGCTTCCTGCTATTAACTGTACAATGTAAATAGAAATACGGCAAATGCAGTAATTTAAAAGCGCAGCATAAAAGACAGACTGTTATTGGAAATTTGTAAAATGAAGCCTCTGACTCATCCACTCTGCTAATTTAGAGCATCCCTATATATATATATAACCACTTTAAACAAAAAAATGTGTAACCTATTGAATTAAGACCCAATCCAATCCTCCACTGGAAAAGGTGTTATTGTTTTAAATATAGGAAAATGCACTACTTGTTTAGGTCTGATTTATGCCCTCCTAATATACTATAACCTTGTTTGTGGAGACCCATCCTGTCATGTTTATTTTACCCCTGCCCTGTAGTTAAATTTGAGTAGTTGGCACTTTGCTGATATGCTAATAAAGGGCTTGATTATAAGTGGAGCGCAAAATTCTGAGAAAGCGATATTTGTGTTCCACTTAGTAATACCAGTGCACGCACGCAAATGTGTGCTGGTATTACGAGTGAAATGCAATGCGAACGTGACCTCGCATTCACATTGCACGGAAGCATTGCGCTCACAAGAGCACTCTTTCATAGACTCCAATGGAAGCCTATATATACACATATTAAAACACACACACACACACATATATATATATATATATATATACATACATACATACATACATACACACACACACACATAGTATATATATTCATATACATATATATTTACAGGGAACACACAGTTACCATAGACCGCTATGCATAGGCACTTTTTAGTGACTTTTTTTTTCTAACACCCCACACCTGCCATTTTCAACCCTTAAAAACTGCTTTGTGCAGTTAATTTTTTTTTTTGTTGAAAACGCCTTTATTAGCATATGTCAAATAATATAATATTTTATAATATTTAAAAAAAAAATGCAGATGCAGATAACAATACAATTATTTCAATATCTCATACAATAGTGTTCATTATATTCAAACCATCTATCCAGAAATAATAAGGAGTATAACAGGTATTCCTAAACCTTGTGAATCTTTTCCTCTTATCATAGAATAGTCCATTAAACATTTGATAATTTATGGCGAGTTCTATGTCTCGCTTCTGTATACATGATCCAGGGCTCCCAAAGGGCAATAAATTGATCCCTAGTGGATAGTAAGTCTGCTGCTGAGCTAGACATTTTATAGGAATATTAAATTTTTTGTTCTATTAAATAGAAACCTTGTGGTTCTGTTTTCCAAAACCTAGCTATAACTAACCTTACTGCTGTACACATTAATGCAATTAGCTAATTTTGTATCAGCATAAACCTCTCCACTGGGAAATGCAATAGACCATGTTCAGGGAGAAGTTCTACTTCTCTGTCAAAAACTTTACTTAGTAAGGCGGCTGTATTCTGCCATAGTAGATGAATTTTGGAGCAATTCCACCACATATGGATATAGTTGCCTTCCTCTCCACATCCTCTAAAGCAGCCATTAGTGCCTCCTCCCCCCATCTTGCACAACCTGGTAGGGTAGAGATACCATCTGAATTATGATTTTATTAAATTTTCTTGTAGTGCAGAGTTAAGGGAGAAGGAAGTGCCCTGTCTTAATGTTGTATTCCACTGCTGGATGGACTATTCTTTACCTAAATCAGTCTCCCACCTTTTCATAAGAGATGTTTTAGCCTCAGGATCAGTAATATTAAAAATGGGGTATAATCTGGCAATTGACCCTTTCCTTCTCGTTTTTGCCAAACATAGAATTTCAAATAGGGTAGGGTTACATGGTGGGGAATTGCCTATAACCTCCATCACTTTAGATCTTGATTGCAAATAGTGGAACCAAGTATGCCCTTCCATTGGGTCTAGTTCATTATACTGCTGAATTGTCATGATCTTTCCATTAATAAGGGAGTCTGCTATTCTGTATAAGCCTCTATTTTCCCATTTGCTTTGCACCGTTTTGGCAATAGATGTATTGAGATCTATCAGTGGTGCTACTGTTGATCTAACGTTTAGTAAAGGGTATTTTAATGGTGTCTTGTCCCACATAAATAACGTATGTGAAATAGCTATATAGGCCCTTCCTAGATGAGGTCTATTTATTTTAGGGGCCCATAATAATTCCCATGATGTCTGCTTCTAGGTGTATCCACTGTATATCACTGGTTAAATAGTGCCATAAATAAGTCTGCACCATTCTTGCAGCATTATAATATGAGGTAAGATGTGGTATGCCTAATCCCCCTCCAGCTCTATGGTTGATCATTATCTGCTTATTAATCCTAGCTCTTTTATTATTCCAGATAAAGGCAAGAATATCTTTCTGTAACTTATTAAGTTCAACAAGTGGTACCGAAATAGGCAAAGATCGAAATGGATAGAGCAGCTTGGGCAGGATTGTCATTTTGGACACCACTATTTGCCCCAAAAGGGATATTTTAAATTTTGACCATTTGGACATAAGGTGTCTTATGCTCGAAAAGAGGGGCTTATAATTGTGTTGGTAAAGGGAATGGACATCAGTGGTGAGATTGACCCCTAAATATTTAATTGTCTTTTTGGCCCACTTGAAAGAAAAATTAAGTTCCAAAATGTTCTTAGTGTGTGCTGGTATATTACTACTCAATGCCTCACATTTGTCATTGTTAATTGTATAACCCGATAGGGTACTACAATTTTGTAGAATAGAATATAGGGGGGGCAATGACAATAAGGGTTTTGTCAGGGTCAGAATGACATCGTCCACAAACAATCTTGTAGTGATTCTCCGCTATCAAGATTCCTGTTATGTCTGGGCATTCCCTGATTTTAACAGCTAGAGGCTCAATACAAAGGGCAAATAACAGGGGGGATAAAGGGCATTTCTGATTTCTACATTCCTGGATTGATAGCCCGCTAATCTAATGTATGCTGCTGGCGTAGAATATAGGGCTGTAATAGCATTAAGAAACTCTCCCTTCACGCCCACTTTCTCTATTACGGCATGCATATATCCCCAATCCACTCTATCGAATGCCTTCTCCGCATCCAATGATAGAAGCAGAGAAGGCACTCCCTCCAGTGATGCAAAATGTATTAGATCAATGACTTTTCGGACATTATCTGGCGCTTCTCTTGCTCTAATGAAACCTACTTGGTACGAATGTATCAGCGAAGTTAGAGGCTCATTTAAGCTAATATTTTTGTAAACAATTTGATATCTTGGTTTATTAAAGATATGGGCCTGTAGTTCTTGCAGTGTTGTTTGTTCTTTTCTGGCTTAGGGATTACCGAGATTCTCGCCAGCAGCATTGCCTAGGATTACTGGAGTATTGTGAATAAGTTCTCTGACTATTAAAGGGACACTCAGGTTAAATTACATTTTCATGATTCAGATACAGCATGTAATTTTAAACAACTTTCCAATTTACTTCCATTAAAAAAAATGTGCACAGTCTTTTATATTTACACTTTTTGAGTCACCAGATCCTACTGAGCATGTGCAAGAATTCACAGACTATACGTATATCACATGGTACAAGGGGAGTGGAAATATACATAACTTTGAAATTTGTTATAAAAAAATCTACTACTCATTTGAAGTTCAGACTAAGTGCTATTGCATTGTCTTGTTATCTTGCATTTGTTGATTATGCAAATCTAATGTGTTGACTGGTCCTTTAAGTACCTACCCTCAGTATCTGTAATTACTTTCTCTTCCTTAAAGTTAAGAGATGCGTGAAAAAAGGATGGAAAAGGATGGAGACAACCCTGTTTTTTTAGGGCTAATGGCAAAAAATTGTTGGATATGATTTGTCCCAGTATTTGGGGGTACTGGCCTTGGTAAAGTGTGTTTCCTGTAACATTATGATTTGTGCGTTTAGTGATTTGTACTCTTATGTGCCTTTTTCCTCTTAATATTAGAGTGGAGACCCTGTACATTATGGGAAATTATTTTAATTGGTGACATAATGTATTTGTAAGGTTTGTTTTGCTAATAAATTTCTGATAAACCTAGATAGTTTCATATCTCCTGCGGGAATCAAAGGCTCAGATCGAACTCTCGCTAGGGCATGTAATTGAAAGTAATTAGTGTTGTAGTATAGGACCCGGGCATAAGGCTCAGGGAATGAGTGTAAAGATACCTTTCTCTCTGTTTTTCCTGGAGTAATCAGGTGAGATGGGTTGTAGAGCAAAAACACGTTTCTATTGTAGTTGAGATAAAATATGACAATATTCCATATATTAAACATATATATAAACAATTTAACCATACTAAACAGGTATGTGAGCAGTCGGACAGCAGCAATATACCATTTGCTACTAACTTAGAAACCAAAGAAAGTAGGAATAGTTAGGGTAAGGGTAGGGGTTTAATAAGGGGAGGGGGGTTAGACACTGTGATAGAGGTCTCCCACAGGCAATGAACCCATGGCTTAGAAAGAAGGTATAAGGTTAGTAAGGTGCAGTTGTGATCCTTACCATTTAACATAAGAAGGAGGTATAGGATTGGTGAGGTGAAATTATGGCCCTTAACATATAACTCTTAACTAACTGCCAATTTTCCTATTTTACTATAACAGTATAGTGGTAACATTTATATCTAGCCTCAGAGAGGCAATTAAAAGTATCTTAAGCTAGTCTTTTAATACTCAGATCAGGTAAACTGTGCTTCAGCTTCTAGCGTTTGAGCTTCCCAGTCCATGGTTGTGGGATCTCTCAAGTCTTTCTTAATCTTCTTCTGTTTCCCGACTTGAGTCCAATCTCGTTGGAACGATTTTCGATGTGCCTTTGCTGGTCCGGTAGTAGTCGTAGTCTTCGGAGTTGTGCAGTTAATTTTTAATAAAAATGCTGATGATATTTTTTTATTTTTCTAAACTACGCCACACTTAATAAAGGAACCAATTGGGGGACATTTAGAAAATTAACCAGAGATCTGATCTCTGGTTAATTTTCTGACTCTAATTGCTACCTAGAGCTCACGGTAGCAATAAACAGCCACTTGTAATGGCTGTTTATTTATCTCGCTACCGTAAACGGACAAATTTGCCCGTTTACCGGTGTGCAATAAATTTGTGCACCACTTGTAATCTAGCCCAACGTGTTTGACCAGCCTTATGCATTTTAATGAGGAAAAAAATATATGAGAATCAAATGGTAACCATTTATTAGACCAACAAAAACAGAGACAAAGCAGTCAAAGCTGAAGCTTTTTTTACACAAGCACTGAAATTTTGTTTCCAGGAACTGGCAAGAGAATGTGTTTATCACCAAGGCTTACATTCGTGATTACAGAAATAACCAATATGTCCAAATACAGCTCATGCAAGGAAACTGTCATAATATTAAAAACATCCTTTCCACATACCATTAGGCTTACACCCACAGACTACTGACAGCAAAAAAACAAGAAAAATATTTGTTTCTGAATGTTTTGTCACGCTTCGTACTAATAAACAATTGAAAAGAGTGAGTTCCAAATCATTTGGTTAATACATTTGCATTAAATGTCTAATATACAATAGAAGGTAATTTCTAAATATTATCAGGAAATCCAAGATTCTTTGTTATCTAAAAGCTATTCTTCCCAGTTCTTTCCTAAAAAAATGTATTTCTGAATTACAATAGTTTTTGTATCAGTATTTAGAGAAAGAATTTAGTACATCTGTTTAATCCAACGGAACTGCTAATTAACTTTCAAATTTATATATATACACACACACACACACACATATATATATATATATATATATATATATATATATATATATATATAATATATATATTTTTTACTTTGTAGCATTTAAGAGAAGTGTTTACTAAGGGCTAGATTACAAGTGGTGCGCTAACATTTGCGCGTGAGTGATATAGGAATATCAAGTCCGAGCTAACTTGCAAGTTGAAAGTAAATGCGTTCTCTTGAGCGCCATAGAATTTAACGCACATTGGGTTAGTGCATAAAGGGTTAGGGATTAAATAAACGTTGCACCAAACACAACATAAATGCATTAAAATATACTGTTACACTCATATAAACAATATCTAATAAAAACATAATTTATGCTTACCTGATAAATTCCTTTCTTCTGTAGTGTGATCAGTCCACGGGTCATCATTACTTGTGGGATATTAACTGCTCCCCTACAGGAAGTGCAAGAGGATTCACCCAGCAGAGTTGCTATATAGCTCCTCCCCTCTACGTCACCTCCAGTCATTCGACCAAGGACCAACGAGAAAGGAGAAGCCAAGGGTGTAGTGGTGACTGGAGTATAATTTAAAAAATATTTACCTGCCTTAAAAAACAGGGCGGGCCGTGGACTGATCACACTACAGAAGAAAGGAATTTATCAGGTAAGCATAAATTATGTTTTCTTCTGTTAAGTGTGATCAGTCCACGGGTCATCATTACTTGTGGGATACCAATACCAAAGCAAAAGTACACGGATGACGGGAGGGATAGGCAGGCTCTTTATACAGAAGGAACCACTGCCTGAAGAACCTTTCTCCCAAAAATAGCCTCCGAGGAAGCAAAAGTGTCAAATTTGTAAAATTTGGAAAAAGTATGAAGCGAAGACCAAGTTGCAGCCTTGCAAATCTGTTCAACAGAGGCCTCATTCTTAAAGGCCCAAGTGGAAGCCACAGCTCTAGTGGAATGAGCTGTAATTCTTTCAGGAGGCTGCTGTCCAGCAGTCTCATAAGCTAAACGAATTATGCTACGAAGCCAAAAAGAGAGAGAGGTAGCAGAAGCTTTTTGACCTCTCCTCTGACCAGAGTAAACGACAAACAGGGAAGACGTTTGTCGAAAATCTTTAGTTGCCTGTAAATAAAATTTAAGGGCACGAACTACATCCAGATTGTGCAAAAGACGTTCCTTCCTCGAAGAAGGATTTGGGCACAAGGATGGAACAACAATCTCCTGATTGATATTCCTGTTAGTGACTACCTTAGGTAAGAACCCAGGCTTAGTACGCAGAACTACCTTATCCGAGTGAAAAATCAAATAAGGAGAATCACAATGTAAGGCTGATAACTCAGAGACTCTTCGAGCCGAGGAAATAGCCATTAAAAATAGAACTTTCCAAGATAACAACTTTATATCAATGGAATGAAGGGGTTCAAACGGAACACCCTGTAAAACGTTAAGAACAAGGTTTAAACTCCATGGTGGAGCCACAGCTTTAAACACAGGTTTAATCCTGGCCAAAGCCTGACAAAAAGCCTGAACGTCTGGAACTTCTGACAGACGCTTGTGTAACAGAATGGACAGAGCTGAGATCTGTCATTTAAGGAACTAGCGGATAACCCCTTTTCTAAACCTTCTTGTAGAAAAGACAATATCCTAGGAATCCTAACCTTACTCCAAGAGTAACCTTTGGATTCGCACCAATATAGGTATTTACGCCATATTTTATGGTAAATCTTTCTGGTAACAGGCTTCCTAGCCTGTATTAAGGTATCAATAACTGACTCAGAAAAACCACGCTTTGATAAGATCAAGCGTTCAATTTCCAAGCAGTCAGCTTCAGAGAAGTTAGATTTTGATGTTTGAAAGGACCCTGAATCAGAAGGTCCTGTTTCAGAGGTAACGACCAAGGTGGACAGAATGACATGTCCACCAGATCTGTATACCAAGTCCTGCGTGGCCATGCAGGCGCTATTAGAATCACTGATGCTTTCTCCTGTTTGATTCTGGCAATCAATCGAGGAAGCATCGGGAAAGGTGGAAACACATAAGCCATCCTGAAGGTCCATGGTGCTGTCAAGGCATCTATCAGGACCGCTCCCGGATCCCTGGATCTGGACCCGTAGCGCGGAAGCTTGGCGTTCTGTCGAGACGCCATGAGATCTATCTCTGGTTTGCCCCAACATCGAAGTATTTGGGCAAAGACCTCTGGATGAAGTTCCCACTCCCCCGGATGAAAAGTCTGACGACTTAAGAAATCCGCCTCCCAGTTCTCCACTCCCGGGATGTGGATTGCAGACAGGTGGCAAGAGTGAGACTCTGCCCAGCGAATTATCTTCGATACTTCCATCATTGCTAGGGAGCTTCTTGTCCCTCCCTGATGGTTGATATAAGCTACAGTCGTGATGTTGTCCGACTGGAACCTGATGAACCCCCGAGTTGCTAACTGGGGCCAAGCCAGAAGAGCATTGAGGACTGCTCTCAATTCCAGAATGTTTATTGGAAGAAGACTCTCCTCCTGATTCCATAGTCCCTGAGCCTTCAGAGAATTCCAGACAGCGCCCCAACCTAGTAGGCTGGCGTCTGTTGTTACAATTGACCAGTCTGGCCTGCTGAATGGCATTCCCCTGGACAGATGTGGCCGATAAAGCCACCATAGAAGAGAATTTCTGGTCTCTTGAATGGAATGAAGGACACGGCATGCATTTTGAAGTTTTGTTAACCTGTCCTCTGTCAGGTAAATCTTCATTTCTACAGAATCTATCAGAGTCCCCAGGAAGGGAACTCTTGTGAGTGGAAAGAGAGAACTTTTCTCTTCGTTCACTTTCCATCCATGCGACCTTAGAAATGCCAGTACTATCTCTGTATGAGATTTGGCAGTTTGAAAGCTTGAAGCTTGTATCAGTATGTCGTCTAAGTACGGAGCTACTGAAATTCCTTGCGGTCTTAGTACCGCCAGAAGAGTGCCCAGAACCTTTGTGAAGATTCTTGGAGCCGTAGCCAGTCCGAATGGAAGAGCTACAAACTGGTAATGCCTGTCTAAAAAGGCAAACCTTAGATACCGGTAATGACTTCTGTGAATCGGTATGTGAAGGTAAGCATCCTTTAAATCCACTGTGGTCAAGTACTGACCCTCTTGGATCATGGGCAAAATTGTTCGAATAGTTTCCATCTTGAACGATGGAACTCTTAGGAATTTGTTTAGGATCTTTAAATCCAAGATTGGCCTGAAGGTTCCCTCTTTTTTGGGAACTACAAACAGATTTGAGTAAAACCCTTGTCCTTGTTCCAACCGCGGAACTGGATGGATCACTCCCATTAATAAAAGATCTTGTACGCAGCGTAGAAACGCTTCCTTCTTTGTTAGGTTTGTTGACAACCTTGACAGATGAAATCTCCCTCTTGGGGGAGAGGATTTGAAGTCCAGAAGGTATCCCTGAGATATGATCTCTAACGCCCAGGGATCCTGAACATCTCTTGCCCAAGCCTGGGCGAAGAGGGAAAGTCTGCCCCCCACTAGATCCGGTCCCGGATCGGGGGCCCTCAATTCATGCTGTCTTAGGGGCAGCAGCAGGTTTTCTGGCCTGTTTGCCCCTGTTCCAGGACTGGTTAGGTTTCCAGCCTTGTCTGTAGCGAGCAACAGCTCCTTCCTGTTTTGGTGCAGAGGAAGTTGATGCTGCTCCTGCTTTGAAATTACGAAAGGAACGAAAATTGGACTGTCTAGCCTTGGCTTTGGCCTTGTCCTGAGGCAGGGCATGACCTTTACCTCCTGTAATGTCATCAATAATCTCTTTCAAGCCGGGCCCGAATAAGGTCTGCCCTTTGAAAGGAATATTAAGCAATTTAGATTTAGACGTAACATCAGCTGACCAGGATTTTAGCCACAGAGCTCTGCGTGCCTGAATGGCGAATCCTGAATTTTTAGCCGCAAGTTTAGTTAAATGTACTACGGCATCGGAAATAAATGAATTAGCTAACTTAAGGAATTTAAGTTTGTGTGTGATGTCATCTAGTGTGGATGATTGAAGTGTCTCTTCCAGAGACTCAAACCAAAATGCTGCTGCAGCCGTGACAGGCGCAATACATGCAAGAGGTTGCAATATAAACCCTTGTTGAACAAACATTTTCTTAAGGTAACCCTCTAATTTTTTATCCATTGGATCTGAAAAAGCACAGCTATCCTCCACTGGGATAGTGGTACGCTTAGCTAAAGTAGAAACTGCTCCCTCCACCTTAGGGACCATTTGCCATAAGTCCCGTGTGGCGGCGTCTATTGGAAACATTTTTCTGAATATAGGAGGGGGTGAGAAAGGCACACCGGGTCTATCCCACTCCTTAGTAACAATGTCAGTAAGTCTCTTAGGTATAGGAAAAACGTCAGTACTCGTCGGTACCGCAAAATATTTATCCAACCTACACATTTTTTCTGGGATTGCAACTGTGTTACAATCATTCAGAGCCGCTAATACCTCCCCTAGTAACACACGGAGGTTCTCAAGCTTAAATTTAAAATTTGAAATGTCTGAGTCCAGTTTATTTGGATCAGAACCGTCACCCACAGAATGAAGCTCTCCGTCTTCACGTTCTGCAAACTGTGACGCAGTATCAGACATGGCCCTTGCATTATCAGCGCACTCTGTTCTCATCCCAGAGTGATCACGTTTACCTCTTAGTTCTGGTAGTTTAGCCAAAACTTCAGTCATAACAGTAGCCATATCTTGTAATGTGATTTGTAATGGCCGCCCAGATGCACTCGGCGCTACAATATCACGCACCTCCTGAGCGGGAGATGCAGGTACTGACACGTGAGGCGAGTTAGTCGGCATAACTCTCCCCTCGTTGTTTGGTGAAATATGTTCAATTTGTACAGATTGACTATTTTTTAAAGTAGCATCAATACATTTAGTACATAAATTTCTATTGGGCTCCACTTTGGCATTAACACATATAGCACAGAGATATTCCTCTGAATCAGACATGTTTAACACACTAGCAAATAAACAGCAACTTGGAAATACTTTTCAAAGTAATTTACAAATATGAAAACGAACTGTGCCTTTAAGAAGCACAGAAAAATATTATAACAGATAAAATAATTAAGTTATAGCATCAATCTTTGTCAGAATATACAGTTTTAGCAAAGGATTGTTCCCCTCAGCAAATGATAACTAACCCAGGCAGCAGAAAAAAATACACAAATAAACGTTTTTTATATCACAGTCAATACAATCAGCACAGCTCTGCTGTAATGATTACTTCCCTCAAAAAAGACTCTTGAGATCCCTGAACTCTGTAGAGATGAACCGGATCATGCAGGAAGAAAATGAACCTCTGACTGAGTTTTTCTGATGCATAGTAAAAGCGCCAAAAATGGCCCCTCCCCCACACACATAACAGTGAGAGGGATCAGTGAACTGCTCTAATTTAAATCAAAACTATTGCCAAGTGGAAAAAAAGTGCCCAAAACATTTTTTCACCCAGTACCTCAGAGAAAAAAACGTTTTTACATGCCAGCAAAAAAACGTTTTACCTCAATAATTAATTGTCATTTAAAACCTATTGCAAGTCCCTGCAAAATAGGTTAAGTCTATGTATACAGTTTAAAAGCCAGAGAAGTACCATTTCCCAGAAAACTGAAGTGTAAAATATACATACATGACAGCCTGATATCAGCTACATCTACTGCATTCAAGGCTGAGTTTACATTATAACGGTATGGCAGGATTTTCTCATCAATTCCATGTCAGAAAATAATAAACTGCTACATACCTCTTTGCAGATTAATCTGCCTGCTGTCCCCTGATCTGAAGTTTACCTCTCCTCAGATGGCCGAGAAACAGCAATATGATCTTAACTACTCCGGCTAAAATCATAGAAAAACTCAGGTAGATTCTTCTTCAAATTCTACCAGAGAAGGAATAACACACTCCGGTGCTATTATAAAATAACAAACTTTTGATTGAAGATATAAAAACTAAATATATCACCATAGTCCTCTCACACATCCTATCTAGTCGTTGGGTGCAAGAGAATGACTGGAGGTGACGTAGAGGGGAGGAGCTATATAGCAACTCTGCTGGGTGAATCCTCTTGCACTTCCTGTAGGGGAGCAGTTAATATCCCACAAGTAATGATGACCCGTGGACTGATCACACTTAACAGAAGAAAAATAATCATAAATATTCATACATTTTTTTTTTATAAAGGCTAAAAGGTTTGTGGTCCAAAGACCTTTTGCTTTCAACTTGTAATAAGTTGTTGTTAAGCTTCTGAGGTATCCATCAATAAAGCACTGCGAACAATCAGCACAGTAAACAATCAGTCTCTAGTTTACAAATTATACCCAAAGATGAAAAAAATCCAGCATAGAGAATAAAATATATTTATATATATGTGCTGCCTCAATGGGGCATAGAATATTACATAGCCTCTGTTAATATTCATGTTGTTATAGTTAAGAAATTATATATTTTTATGCCATTTTTCTCAAGGCTTCCCTATGTTTATTCTGTACTGCCATCTAGTGACCTTTTTTGGTAATGCTCCTGTTTTCTATAGTATCTTACCTCTGACCTATTATGCATTTCCTTTTTGAGTATTGCTCCGCCCTTGTAGTTTGATGATGTTTTCCTGTGTCATGGCTGCAGCTAACAGGCCTAATGCACTCATGTTAATACATTGCAAGCTACGATCAGTATCAACTTTTGACCGCTTAAATACTTTAACCATTCATTCATCTGTTGTATTTTATTATCTGCTGTAACCTGATATTCTGAATAAAGCAATTTTGTGGATGGACAAGGTATTGGTGAGTTCAGCTATCTGACAAGGATTGTCTGCAGTGATTGTATCTTCTTATACAGGCCAGGCATAGAGGTCTCAGCAAGGGATAGATCATTATTACATCTATCTGAGTCAGAATAGTCAAAAGTTGTATAGAATTCCTACAGCCTGCTATGTATATGTGTGTGTCTAACCTGCAATCAAGCTCAGGGCCATCCGCCATCTTGTGAAAGCACATGGTCGCACAAGTTTACTGCACTTCATCTGAATGTTGAAAACTGTTTATCTGCATTGAACTGTTACCCCACCTGTCTAAGCTGCTGTTTGTCTTCTTAAAGAGACAGTACCATTTTTTGCAAAACTTGAAAAAATGTCTAGACAAGGTTCCGAGCACTCTTTTATAGCCGAACCTTCGCAGATACATCATGCCTCTGAACCCGCAGGCGTACAGGGAGCAGATCCTGCAGATATTGCTGAACAGAGTGTAAGACCCAAATGTAGAATAAAACCGACACATAAACTCAGAGAAAACTATGAATTCACTAGAGATGAGTTCTCCAGCAATCTGTCAGACCTAAGGGACAGAATTTCACAATGCATGTCAGATTTGTCACACTTTAATGATCAACCAGCCAAATTGAGAGACTCTATAGATCACCTATCTGCTGCATAAGAACGCTACCAGCGGCTGTCTGCAAAATACACAGCCTTCTTACAGGACTTTAATATAGAGGTCTCTTCAGCAGAACTGACTAGGACTGATGCACTGGACCAACATAGAGATCTCTTAGTACAAATCGCTAAAGAAAAGGCAGAGTTCCGCATTGCTCAACTGCAGGAGAGTAGTCTGTGAAAAGAAAGCAAAGACAGGCGCAGCCCAATTCAAGTGTAGTATTCTTTAATTCAGTGTAAGAGCACACATACAAATGGCTACTTACAAAAAGCACAAATAAAATCTGCATATAAAGGTATCTTTACATCCAAACTGTGTTATAATATAACATACAGCTATGAAACAAACTCTACGCGTTTCGTCTGAGAACGCCCAGACTTTCTCAAGAGATGAAAAATTAGAAGTCTAACAGTTTGGATGTAAAGATACCTTTATATGCAGATTTTATTTGTGCTTTTTGTAAGTAGCCATTTGTATGTGTGCTCTTACACTGAATTAAAGAATACTACACTTGAAATGGGCTGCGCCTGTCTTTGCTTTCTTTTCACAGACTACTACCTGCTGGAGGTGTTTGGAGAATACACCCCCCTCTCTCTCAGGCAGCGCTCATCACTACAGTGACACAGGAAGCAGACTATCACTGACACCTGCAACACGCTTTCACAGTGGATCCACTTCCTGCTCAACAGAGCAACCGGCTTTCCTACAGCTCACAGACTTAACCCAGGAACGTAAGCGCCCCTCAGCTTTTCTGTTTTTCAACTGCAGGAGACCAGATCTCATAGATCCACATCAACTAAGTTCACTGCACATTCTTCTCGCTCCAGAAGTTCAACATTAAGCGTCAAGCTAATAGAGGCCCGTGCTGATGCGGAATAAAAAAAAGCACAAAGCTCCTTTACCAGAAGGGAAGCAGAGATGTAAGCCCAAATAAAGGTTCTGCAAATGGAAAAGGAAAAAGCAGCGGACCTAGCAAGGCTGACAGTCCTTGAACAAGCAATGGGAGAAAGTACTAATTCAGATTGTCATATCCCAGCAGATCTGGAAGACCCAGTTGAACGCACTAGTAAATACGTGCTAAAGCATATTTGCAACGATATAGAGTCATTTTCTGTGCCTCCTACTAACACCATCGTTCTCAATCTCAACACAGAGACCTCTCAGCACCAACTGCCTGAGCCTCTTCAAATCCACAACACAAGTGCATCTAAGCAGCAAACCGCATCACCTCCCGTTGACAATAAGGTGACTTCCAGTGACAAGCCGCAGCTCAAGACACACCCTTCTTCACCAGAGAACTTTCACATCCAAAGGGTTCCTCAAGTTACTTTGGCGCCAAAGAGTGAGAGATCAGATTTACTGACTTCGCCAGATACATGATAAGCCGTGAGCTCATTAACACAAGCCTCTCAAGGTTTGACGACTGTCCTGAGAGCTACAGGGCCTGGTGATCAACCTTCAAGGCTGCTATTGCTGATCTCGACCTTACAACCAAGGAGGAACTCTATTTGCTCATAAAGTGGCTGGGGCCAGAATCTGCAGATTGTTTTAAAAGACTGAGAGCAGTACATGTTGACCACCCAGATTCAGGCCTTGTTGCTGCATGGGCAAGAGTTGACCAAGCCTATGGTAGCTCTGAAGCCATAGAAAGCGCTCTGTTCAAGAGACTGCAAAACTTCCCGAAAATAGGGAACAAAGACTATCGCAAGCTCCAAGAACTAAGTGTCCTCCTCATGGAGCTAGATTTGGCAAAGACAGACCCACGTCTACCTGGACTAAGATTTCTGGACACTGCTCATGGTGTCAATCCAGTGGTTTCTAAACTGCCATGTAACCTGCAAGAGAAATGGGCACAACAGGGCTCAAGATACAAGAGAGACTATAACGTATCCTTTCCTCCATTCTCATACTTTTGCAGGTACATCAGCGATCAAGCCTGGATGAGAAATGATCCCAGCTTCAGCTTCTGCAAACCCAACTTGCCTGCTTCATCATCCTCACCAACATCATCAAGGTATGATAACACGGCAGCTAAACGAAGAGACTTTAATAGAGCAATATCTGTTAAAAGGACAGACCTCTCACCACCTGTATCCTCTCCTGCACACCAGAGTGACTCGGGCGAGAGAGATAAAGACCCTAATCGTCAGTGCCCTATTCACAGGAAGCCTCACCCTCTTAAGAAATGTCGTGGGCTTAGGGCAAAGACTTTACAAGAGCGCAGAGAGATTCTCCAGAAACTTGGAGTATGCTACAGGTGTTGTGCTTCTTATGGTCACTTTGCTAAAGACTGTAAAGTTGTTATAAAGTGCAAAGAATGCAGTAGCGACAGACACGTTACAGCTATGCATCCTACTCCACTTCCAGACAACCCACAGCAGCTAACTGCCTCCACCCCTGTCTCAATTCATGGCGGGAAGCAACAGGGTCGTGCTCCAGTCACAGCGAGTGTTTCCTCTGCATGCACAGAAGTGGAGAAGGCTTAGACTACAAATGCTGTGCCAAGGTATGTCTAGTCAAGATTTACCCACAGGATCAACCTGAGAAAGTTGCTAGGATGTATGCTATAATAGATGAACAGAGCAACAGATCCCTGGTTAAGCCTAAATTCTTTGAGATCTTCGGCATAGAGGGTCATGCAACACTGTATACTCTCAGAACCTGTTCTGGTCGTGTAGAGGCCTTTGGCAGAAGGGCCAATGTATTCATGGTCTCTCATATCAAAGGAAACAAAGGCATAGCCCTACCAACATTAGTTGAGTGTGACCAGATACCAAACGAAAGGGAAGAGATTCCTACTCCAGAGGCTGCCTATCACCATCCTCACTTAAGGCACCTTGTTGATGAGATTCCGGCAATGGACATGAATGCTGAAATCTTGGTCCTGCTAGGAAGAGACTTTCTCAGAGTACATAAAGTACTCGAGCAGTGCGATGAACCCGACGATTACCCTTATGCACAAAGACTGGATCTAGGCTGGGTGATAGTGGGCAATGTATGCTTGAATATTATGCGTACGTCATCTGAGATCCACTCCTTCAAAACTTACATATTAGGAAATGGACGTGCATCCCCCTTCAAACAGTGCTCTCGCCATCATGAAGTAAGGGAGAAGCCTCCTGACATCATCCAAATACCTGATGTTACTCCTATACTTTGTAATGACAATCTGAGTACCACAGTGTTTTGTACAAGTGATGACAACAAAATAGCCTTGTCAGTTGAAGACAGAGAATTCATCAAAGTAATGGACAAAGAATTCTTCAAGGACGCGTCTAACAACTGGGTTGCACCATTGCCTTTTCGTGCTGCAAGGGTCAAACTCCCAAACATTCGTGAACAGGCGTTATACAGATTCAACTCGCTTCAACGAACACTAAAGAACAGGCCTGAAATGAAGGACCATTTCATTGCCTTTATGAAAAGAATCTTTGACAATGATCATTCCGAGCCAGCTCCACCACTTCAAAGACTCCATGAGTGCTAGTACCTGCCTTTCTTTGAAGTGTATCATCCACGTAAGCCAAAACAAATCAGGGTAATGTTAAACTCCAGTGCCAAGCATCAAGGCTTATCTCTGAACGATGTTCTTCTCACTGGTCTTAACCTGAACTCATTCATTGACGATGATGGCATGTTAAGGGTTGAAAGATGATTAAACAAGGCTAAGTTGGGAGGTCAAGAACAGAATCCTCTCATTATACCCGCTCACAATCATATCACCACTTTGCTCATACGGCACTACCATGAAGGGGTTAGCACCAAGGTAGACATTTCACAGAGGGTGCCATAAGAGCTGCAGGCCTTTGGATTATAGGAGCAAAAAGACAGATTACAGCTACACTGCATAGCTGTGTTCTTTGCTGTAAACTAAGAGGTAAACATCAGCAACAGCAAATGTCAGATTTGCCAGCTGACAGGTTAAGTACTGACCCACCTGTCACTCATGTTGGTTTGGATGTCTTTGGAGCATGGATGGTAACAGCCCGCAGAACTCGAGGTGGCCAAGCAAATAGCAAACGATGGGCAGTGCTGTTCACTTGCATGAGTGTGCGTGCAGTACACATTGAAGTAATAGAATATATGGATGCCTCAAGTTTCATAAATGCTCTAAGGCGATTCCTTGCCATCAGAGGACCAGTCAAAACCTAACGATCTGACTGTGGAACTAATTTCTTTGGAGCCTGTCGAGAGCTACATCTCAACTCTAGGCCAATTCAAGACCTTTTAACTGAAAAGGGCTGTAAAATGGATTTTCAATCCTCCTCATTCTTCCCATATGGGTGGCTCTTGGGAGAGAATGCTAGGTATCACTACATGCTTATGGACTTGAAATCCACAAGACTCACCCATGAGATTCTAACCACCTTCCTGGCAGAAGCATCTTCCATAATCAATTCAAGACCACTTGTTCCAGTGTCTGTAGATCCAGAGGCCCCAACTCTCCTCTATCCAGCTACTCTTCTTACCCAGAAGCTTGGGTCTGTTCCTGTTCCCCCTGGAGACTTTAAAACAGGAAATCTGTACTACAATCAGTGGAAGCGAGTACAACACCTTGCCAACTGCTTCTGGAATCGTTGGAAGATGGAGTATCTCTCTACTCTGCAAGGACGCAGGAAATGGCAACGTCTGAACCCTAACATCAAGGTTGGAGATCTCGTTCTCCTCAAGGACCAGCAAGCTGAAAGAATCAAAAGGCCCATGGGACTGATTGTAAAGAGCATTCCTAGTGACAAGACAAGGGACTATAAAAACTTTCATCAGACCGATCACGGAACTTATCTTGCTCTTGCCTTTTGGAGACTAAACTTACTTATGTATGCTGTTGGATTCTTCCTGTAACTTCAAGAAGGAAGCATCTCGAACTTAAATTGACACAACTTGTAGTCTTATATTATAGTTGTTCTTGTATTATACGTATTTTCTCCTTATATCTTTAAGGTCTTCAAGACATCTCTGCAGATTACATTGTTATGCATAACTTCCGTTATGATTTAAATAGTGACATTTATTATGCCAGACGGGGAGTGTGCTGCCTCAATGGGGCATAGAATATTACATAGCCTCTGTTAATATTCATGTTGTTATAGTTAAGAAATTATATATTTTTATGCCATTTTTCTCAAAGGCTTCCCTATGTTTATTCTGTACTGCCATGTAGTGACCTTTTTTTGGTAATGCTCCTGTTTTCTATAGTATCTTACCTCTGACCTATTATGCATTTCCTTTTTGTGTATTGCTCCGCCCTTGTAGTTTGATGATGTTTTCCTGTGTCATGGCTGCAGCTAACAGACCTCATGTAACAAGCACTCATGTTAATACATTGCAAGCTACGATCAGCTTTTGACCGCTTAAATACTGTAACCATTCATTAATCTGCTGTATTTTATTATCTGATGTAACCTGATATTCTGAATAAAGCAGCTGTGTGGATGGACAAGGTATTGGTGAGTTCAGCTATCTGGCAAGGATTGTCTGCAGTGATTGTATCTTCTTATACAGGCCAGGCATAGAGGTCTCAGCAAGGGATAGATCATTATTACATCTGAGTCAGAATAATATATATAACATTTTTTTGCATATTCCTCCTAGTTCTTGCATAACAGCATATGAGCAAGCCCCGTGCAACAGGCAAGGTGACCCAAGGAACTGCCTTAGGGCACAGCTATAGGAGAAGCATTGTACCTCTTGTTATGAGCCACATCTCTTAAAAGGAGACATGCATAGTATAGATCAACAATTAAACTGTGGATTGGAAAAGGTCTAAACAGAAATGTTTTAAAAACAGACACTGTCTTTTTTGTTACTAAAAGTCAAATCATTTTGTAGTCCAGGGCTATGCCTTTTGAAAAAATTGTTATTTCCTCTGCTGATGCCTACTTTGGACATAAATATTTTAAGGGGACGTTAATTTTGAATTTGATATCCCTTTAAGGGGGCGTATCTGGCCTTGCTCTCATAGTACTGCATATAAACTCATATACTGTACGTCGTTCTAGAGTCACTAACCAGCAGCACATCCTAAAAATTAGTAAGCAGCATCTTACTGCAGTCATATAATGCTGTTCTTGGTCATAATCCCCAGTAAATCAGTCAGTCCCTCCGTAGAATATGTACCTGAGGTGGAGCCAAATAAAAAAATAGATGTATGCTTACCTGATACATTAATTTCTTTCATGATGATGAAAGTACACGAGTCATTATGTGTGGGAAATATTACCTTCCTGACTATTAGGAGGGAAAAGACACCCAAACACACAAGAGCTTTAAATCCCTCATACTTCTCATGATTCTGTCATACTTTTAGTCAAGTAGATGTGGAAAAAAGAAAAGCAAGAAAGGTAAAAATGGAAAAGTAGACCGAGCGCTACACCCAGGGCCTTAAGCTTACTAACTATTTAGCCTCCTAGTAGGCTAACAATATAAAAGTTAAAATGGGGAGAGAGTAAGCGCTAAAAAGCTTAAAAGGTTAGTAAAAAGTACATTTTAATACATATAAAAATTTACAAATGGCAATCAGACGCATGGATCCATGTCTGACTTAACAAAAAAATATATAATAAACAAATCTAAAAGTATCTAAAAATATCCAATGGAGTAAAGCATGTGACGCTGACTTAGTGAGCCAGTGATGAGGAGTTAGAAGGACATGTACATTCAATAATATAAACAACCTAAGTGAGTGATTGAGTGCACACAATAGCTGTCAACAAAGAAAAATAGCATTCACAAAAAATAGTGTTCACAAAAATTGGCGTACATAAAAAATGTTCAAATGTTCAACCGGTTATGTGTAAGTGAATCCAGTAGTGTTTCCTCCCAAGTGACGTGTAGAAATATAACGTGAAGTCAATAATAGTAGAATGTAAACGTTGAGTGGGTCAAATTATTGTGGTTCAGCTTCTAAATTAAAAAATTGTAAATCCGTGAGGTGTATAAAAATAAATATAAAAATAACTTGTGAAAAAATCCACATGGAAAACTTGAATTCAAATGATGAACAAAGGTCAAAAATCAAAAGACAAAAATATCAAAAGACAAAAATAGAAAATCAGTGATAATATTAAAAAGCACTAAAGATCTAGTGAAAACAAATCCTTAATTCAGATGTTAAAAATCCTTGGTAAGATCCATAACAAACAAATATATAGATAAAATACCTAAAAGGGAACAAAAGAGAAACAAATAGTGCAACACTGTATATGATATATAATATAGGTAATTAAAACCAAGCTCACCAGTATGCCAACGCGTTTCGGCCTAGACTAGGCCTTTCTCAAGACTATCTTGAGAAAGGCCTAGTCTAGGCCGAAACGCGTTGGCATACTGGTGAGCTTGGTTTTAATTACCTATATTATATATCATATACAGTGTTGCACTATTTGTTTCTCTTTTGTTCCCTTTTAGGTATTTTATATATGCATTTGTTTGTTATGGATCTTACCAAGGATTTTTAACATCTGAATTAAGGATTTGTTTTCACTAGATCTTTAGTGCTTTTTAATATTATCACTGATTTTCTACTACTCATTTGAAGTTCAGACTAAGTACTATTGCATTGTCTTCTTATCATGCATTTGTTGATTATGCAAATTATGCAAATCTACTGTGTTGACTGGTCCTTTAAGTCAAGCTGCCAAGGTAATAGCCATAGCTTTCTGAACTGTCCGAGGCCCATAAAAATGAACAAAAAGAGAAGAAGAAAGTCTAAAATCTATTGTGGCTTCCTACATAATATTTGAAAACATTTACAACATCCAAGTTGTGGAGAAGACACTCCTTCGTATTCTTAGCTGGAAAAAAAAGAAGAAGCCACAATTTCCTGATTGATAGTACCACTTTGGGAAGAAAAGAATAGCTAGTATGAACAGCAGCCTTATGATGAAAAAATCAGAAAAGGAAAATTGCATGACAAAGCATTAAGCGCAGAGAATTTTCTAGCCGAAGAAATAGCTAGAAAAAAAAGAACATTCAAAGATAAAAGCTGAAGGTCTAAACCATGCATCTGCTCAAAAGAATGGGTTAAAGAACCGTCAAAACTAGATTAAGATTCCAAGGAAGATAAATTGAACAAACAATTGGTACATTTTGATCAGAGCTTGAACAGAGGCCTGAAAATCAGAATTTCTTAGCAAAACAGAAAGAGACAACATCTAACCCTTCAGAGAACTGGCTGATAAAACTTTATCTAAGCCTTCCCGCAGGAACTCAAGAACTCTAAGAATTCTAAAATAATTCCAATGATAACCTTTGCAAAAACAACACGCAAAAAAGGCTTTCCAAAGGTTAGAATAAATACGTCTGTTAACAGTTTCCTATCCTGAATCAAGGTAACAAAAACCTTGTCCAAAAAACCTCTCTGAAGCAGAATTAAGCATTCAGTCACCATACCATTACATTTTGAGTGCTGAGACCTTGATAAAAGAAAGGGCCTTTAGAGAGAAGATCCTTAAATGAAGCCTCCAAGGCAAGTACAAGAAAATCTGCACCAGATCTACAAACCAAATCCTGTGAGGCCACACAGCAGCAAGATTCTGACTATCACTCTGGATAGCAACACAAATGGAAGAAAAAACATAATTTATGTAAGAACTTACCTGATAAATTCATTTCTTTCATATTAGCAAGAGTCCATGAGCTAGTGACGTATGGGATATACATTCCTACCAGGAGGGGCAAAGTTTCCCAAACCTCAAAATGCCTATAAATACACCCCTCACCACACCCACAAATCAGTTTAACGCATAGCCAAGAAGTGGGGTGATAAGACAAAAGTGCGAAAGCATAAAAAATAAGGAATTGGAATAATTGTGCTTTATACAAAAAAATCATAACCACCACAAAAAGGGTGGGCCTCATGGACTCTTGCTAATATGAAATAAATGAATTTATCAGGTAAGTTCTTACAAAAATTATGTTTGCTTTCATGTAATTAGCAAGAGTCCATGAGCTAGTGACGTATGAGATAATGAATACCCAAGATGTGGATCTTCCATGCAAGAGTCACTAGAGAGGGAGGAAAAAAATAAAGACAGGCAATTCCGCTGAAAATAATCCACACCCAAAATAAAGTTTAAATCTTATAATGAAAAAAACTGAAGCAGAGATTTGTCCTTCAAGGAACTTGCAGACAAACCTTTATCCAAACCATCCTGAAGAAACTGTAAAATTCTAGGAAGTCTAAAAGAATGCCAAGAAAAATGATGAGAAAAAACACCAAGAAATGTAAACCTTCCAGACTCGATAATATATCTTCCTAGATAACGATTTACGAGCCTGTAACATAGTATTAATCAGAGAGTCAGAGAAACCTCTATGACTGAGAATCAAGCGTTCAATCTTTATACCTTCAAATTTAAGGATTTGAGATCCTGATGGAAAAAAAGGACCTTGTGATAGAAGGTCTGGTCTTAACGGAAGAGTCCACGGTTGGCAAGTGGCCATCTGGACAAAATCCGCATACCAAAACCTGTGAGGCCATGCTGGAGCCACCAGCAGAACAGACGAGCACCCCTTAGAATCTTGGAAATTACTCTTGGAAGAAGAATTAGAGGTGGAAAGATATAGGCAGGATGATACTTCCAAGGAAGTGACAATGCATCCACTGCCTCCGCCTGAGGATCCCTGGATCTGGACAGATACCTGGGAAGCTTCTTGTTTAGATGAGAAGCCATCAGATCTATTTCTGGAAGTCCCCACATTTGAACAATCTGAAGAAATACCTCTGGGTAAAGAGACCATTCGCCCGGATGAAACGTTTGGTGACTGAGATAATCCGCTTCCCAATTGTCTATACCTGGGATATGAACCGCAGAAATTAGACAGGAGCTGGATTCCGCCCAAACCAGAATTCGAGATACTTCTTCATAGCCAGAGGACTGTGAGTCCCTCCTTGATGATTGACATATGCCACAGTTGTGACATTGTCCGTCTGAAAACAAATGAACGACTCTCTCTTTAGAAGAGGCCATGACTGAAGAGCTCTGAAAATTGCACGGAGTTTCAAAATATTGATTGGTAATCTCACCTCCTGAGATTCCCAAACCCCTTGTGCTGTCAGAGACCCCCAAACAGCTCCCCAACCTGTCAGACTTGCATCTGTTGAAATCCCAGTCCAGGTTGGAAGAACAAAAGAAGCCCCCTGAATTAAACGATGGTGGTCTGTCCATCACGTCAGAAAGTGTCGAACAATCGGTTTTAAAGATATTAATTGAGATATCTTTGTATAATCCCTGCACCACTGGTTCAGCATACAGAGCTGAAGAGGTCGCATGTGAAAACGAGCAAAGGGAACCGCGTCCAATGCAGCAGTCATAAGACCTAGAATTTCCATGCATAAGGCTACCGAAGGGAAAGATTGAGACTGAAGGTTTCGACAAGCTGAAACCAATTTCAAACGTCTCTTGTCCGTCAGAGACAGAGTCAAGGACACTGAATCTATCAGGAAACCTAAAAAAGGTTACCCTTGTCTGAGGAATCAACAAACTGATTGGTAAATTGATCCTCCAACCATATTCTAGAAGAAACAACACTCATAAAAGACTGGAAAGGTTCTTTCTAGTGAAAATGAGCAAAGGGAATTGAATCCAATGCCGAGGCCATAAGACCTAAAACTTCTATGCATATATAGCAACTGAAGGAAATAATAGAGACTAAAGGTACCGACAGACGGAACCCAATAGAATTATCCCTTGTCTGATAGAGACAAAGACAGTGACACAAACTTTCTGGAAACCTAAAAAAAAGGTGACCCTTGTGTGAGGAATCAAGAGCTTTCGAAAAAAAGATTCTCTAACTATGTCCTGAAGAGCAAGTGAATCATATGAGATTCCGCATCCTCAGAAAATAATCTGAATGAAAACAGAAAAATGAAAATATGCATTTATTGTATCTAATGAAAACAAATAATGCTATCAATGACCATAAAAAGGCAAAATAGTTTGAATAAAACTCCAAACCCGGTTCCTAAAAAAAGAAACTGGAAGAAATACCCCAGAAGATTCCAGGTCTGAGCAGCGCTTGAACCCCATGGGTGCCCAGCCATGCTTCAACAGTACCCAAAATATATAGGACAGAAACACACTTAAAGAAAGTGTTAGCCTTACTGGAATAAAATCAAAGAAATTTGGACAAAATAGAACCAAATAATTTTCAAAGAAGTCTTAACCTGCCCCTTACCAGCCAAGCTGGAATACGGCACGTACATCGCAATATTAGGGAGCTGATTTCGAAGCCCAATTACAAACATGTTACTTGGGAAAGAACTCAGGAGTTTGTTCCTTAATAAGAACAATTAAACTAGTATAAGCTTAAAGTTTTAGTCTTAGAACTCAATCTTGAAGCCCAGAGTAACAGTTAAGAATTGAATCCAATTATAAAAACAAATAATTGATTATCTTAGAACAAAATTCTTCTAGTTAAAATAGCTAAAGACATAGATTAACCCTCATTTGCGAAAATATTCAATAAAATGAAGACAAAAATGGAATTATTAGCATGAGAGTCCAGTTTAAAGGACCAGTCAATACAGTGGACTTGCATAATCAATAAATGCAAAACAACAAGACAAATGCAACAGCACCTAGTCTAGTAAATGTTGTCCTTTAACAATGCTAAAATAAATCATAATCTGATACTTGATCTTAAAGTAAACAGAAAAAATGAAGCAATTGCAATATCCAAATAAATCACAGGACCAAGAAAAGTACCTGAAACTAAATAATTTTCCAAAAATAAGATATAACTATATAAAGGAAAATAAATACTATTTTGCTATAGAAACAATAGCATAATTAGTAGAAGTAGAGATAGCCCCAATAAATTGGAGAACCCTCCAAATTGAATTTAACTGCTGGCAAAGAATATAGTTTAAAACCTTTGAAAAAGGAATAAAAGAAAATTCTTAGCCTATTCCATTCCCTAGAATGGGGAATTGGAAAGAAAACCTCTGAAAACACAGAATAAATAAATAGGCAGAAATAGTGTCAGCTAGTCTTAAAGAACTAGTTACCTTAATATCCAAAATAATCAACACCTTTTCCACAAAGAACAAATGTACTTTAATAATAGAAAAATAATAAAAAAGTAGATTTGTTAGTGTCAATATCTGATGAAGAAAATTTCTGAAAGAGAAAAAACATCATCAGAGAAGGATAAATCAGTATTTTGTTGGTCATTTGAAACTTCAATAATTAAAAAAGAAGTGAAAAAGACCTAAAAATTTTATTAGAAGGCACAAAGTCAGACAAAGCCTTTAAAATAGAATCAGAAAATATTTCTTATAAATCTTCTAAATATTTCTTGTACATAAAATGTAAGAATGGAAATATATAAAGCATAAACACTAATGGATTCTGCATGTAAAAGTATATCATAATACCTTATTACAAACCATAGCTAAAGATAAACATTTATAACATTTAAAATAAATGAACTTAGCTTTGGTAGAACTGAAACTCAGTTAAGCGTTTTTCCAGAAGTGGCTTCTGATTCAGGGACAATCTGAGACATCTTGCAATATGTAATAGAAAAAAACAACATATAAAGCAAAAATGATCAAATTCCTTAAATGACAGTTTCAGGAATGGGAAAAAAATGACAATGAACAAGCTTCTAGCAACCAGAAGCAATAAATAATGAGACTTAAATATTGTGGAGACAACAATAACGCTCAAATTTTTTAGCGCCAAAAAAGCTGCCCACATTATTTGGCGCCTAAATGGCGCCACATTCGGTAACGCCGAAATTTTTTGGCGCAAAAACGTCAAAAAAATGACGCAACTTCCGGCGACACGTATGACAAAAAAAATTTTGCGCCAAGAAAGTCCGCGCCAAGAATGACGCAATAAAATGAAGCATTTTCAGCCCCCGCGAGCCTAACAGCCCACAGGAAAAAAGTCAAATTTTAAGGTAAGAAAAAAATGATTTATTCATATGCATTATCCCAAATATGAAACTGACTGTCTGAAATAAGGAACGTTGAACATCCTGAATCAAGGCAAATAAATGTTTAAACACATATATTTAGAACTTTATATAAAAGTGCCCAACCATAGCTTAGAGTGTCACAGAAAATAAGACTTACTTACCCCAGGACACATCTACATGTAGTAGAAAGCCAAACCAGTACTGAAACGAGAATCAGTAGAGGTAATGGTATATATAAGAGTATATTGTCGATCTGAAAAGGGAGGTAAGAGATGAATCTCTACGACCGATAACAGAGAACCTATGAAATAGACCCCGTAGAAGGAGATCATTGAATTCAAATAGGCAATACTCTCTTCACATCCCTCTGACATTTACTGCACACTGAGAGGAAAACCGGGCTCCAACCTGCTGCGGAGCGCATATCAACGAAGAATCTAGCACAAACTTACTTCACCACCTCCACAGGTGGTAAAACTGATTTGTGGGTGTGGTGAGGGGTGTATTTATAGGCATTTTGAGGTTTGGGAAACTTTGCCCCTCCTGGTAGGAATGTATATCCCATACGTCACTAGCTCATGGACTCTTGCTAATTACATGAAAGAAATTTAATCAGGTTGAACAACCAAGGGACCACTAAGGCATCTATCGGATTCACCCAAGGGTGCCGAGACCTGGCACAATACTAAGGCAGTTTGCGTTTCAAATGAGAGGCCATGAGATCTATCTCTGACAGACCCCAACGTCTCACAATTCGGTCAAAACCTTTCATGATTACCCTGTGTGAAGAGACTGGCGACTGAGAAAGTCCGCTTCCCAATTGTTCACACCCGGAATGTGGATGGCAGAAATCCTGCAAAGATTGCATTCTGCCCAACTGATGATGCGGGTCACTTCCCTCATTGCCAAGGAACTGTGAGTTCCTCCCTGATAACTAGCATAAGTCACAGCTGTGATGTTGTCTGATAGGAATCTCAAAATAGATTTTTGTCTGAGGTTGGGAAAACTCTGAAGAGCCCTAAAAGGAGTTCCAGATTTTTATTCGTAACCTCGATTCCAGAGGAATCCAAACAGAATCTCAACCTAACAGGCTGGCATCTGTAAATATTACTACCCACACTAGGTGAAAAAAAGAAAGACTCCCTGAAAAAGGACTGGTGAATCAGCCACCAAGTAAGGGACAGACTTGTTTTGTGGTCTAACAGAATCCTCTGAGACAGATTTCCATGGTCCCCACTCCATTGATACAGCATCTGAAATTGGAAGGCCTGAAGGTGAAATGTTGACAAATGGAACTACATCTGAAGCAGCCACCATAAGACCAACAACTTTCAGGCACTGAGTAATGGAAAGGAGAGGATTCAGATGCAGAAGGGCACATGCCATTGCCTGATACAGCTTTAGTCTGCAGTGATTTGTCAGAGACAAAATTATAGTCACAGAACTGATACTAGACACACGAATCTGAGGATTTAATAAGCTTTTTGGAAGATTTATTTTTCAACCTCAACTATGACATGATCACCGTGGATTGGGATAAACAAATAAGTCTCTTTAGATTACGGTAGGAATCAACTGACCCTCCTTTACTAAAAGAAGTAAAGTGCGAATTGTCTCCATCTTGCAATTAGGAACTTTTCAAGAATTTTGTTCAAATATTTTGAGATCCAAAACAGGCAGAAAGATAACCTATTTATTTGGTACTATACAGAGATTTAAATAAAATCCCTGGTTTAATTCTGCAGTTGGAACTGGATTAATCCCTCCCGAGGAGGCCTTGAACAAAAGCAAATCTAAAAAACCCTAAGGTAACAAGCAGAAATTTAGCACATACTGTGTATAGCTCAGAAGCAACTTCTGAGTGTGCTAAGCAGGCTGTACTAATTTTTTTTTTTAAAGTCCAAAAGTGCTATAAACTGCTAGTATAAGGTGTATAGTGTATAAATATATATCCCAAGAGTATATGAATCATCGGTACATGTTCATACTAATAGCCGATGGGTTTGTAAAGTGCAAGTACTGACCTTCTAAGCTTCTCCATCCACTGTGCTTAACTAAGCTGCAGAAAACTGCTTTCAGTAGACAAGGCCATCCTAAGCAGTCAAGGATCTGAATATCTGAATTAGTAACAGCATCTAAACCCTGGGATTGGTGGACAAGTCCACATTTCACTTGGGGAGGGCTGTGAATCCACAAGGAACAGCTCGCTGGGGACCAGGGGATTGGTAGAGAAGTACACATTTCACCTGGGAGGCCTGCAACATTTCTCACTGTGAAAAGACCTTTCACTGCCTGGCTGATAACTCATTGTCTGCCTCTCTGAGCAAAAGGTTACTGTGAGGAGGATTCGGGCCTCAGATAGATTAGAGGATCACCTTTCAAATGATGAGTAGATCTTGCACTTCACTTTCACCTCACTCCTCATCAAGGAGGCAAAAGAAAATGACTGTGGATCATGGGAAGTAGAAGTGTGTTGGGGTGTCTTTTGCCTCCTCCTAGTGGTCAGAAAGGGAATATTCCAACACATGATGATTCAGACTCTCACCATCTGATTAAAGAAATAAACATTAAGCCTTAAAGTCCTGCATGGAAATACATGTTTTTGCATTGTTTTCTGCCACTTATTTGGTTCTGCAACCTGAGCATACAGGTATATGCATTTGTTAGCTGAACAAAGTGTAGTGTGTCAGGAGAAGGTGCAAGGCAGGGAGGAGAGAACATCAGAGAGGATAACCATAACTGTGGCATGGGAGTGAATGGCAAGAATACAGAAGGGCACACCTGAAAGTGAGATGAAAGCAAAAGAGAGAGATAACTGTTGGAGTCTGAGGAAGAGAAATTGAAGAGAGAAAAAAACAAGAGAGAATATAGAAGAGGTTACTGAAAATAGGTGGTAAAAGGTTATACAGTGTGAGGACTAAAGAGGTTATGGCAAAAGTATAAGCCCAGTACAAGTCAGGATCCCTCCAAACTGAACATAAAGCTGCAAGCTGCACTGAGACAGAGCTGTGAGGTCCATGGCAGCAGCTTTATTCAGCAGCAGCATAAGAAGCAAATAGAATGTTAGCTTAAACATCCACACATTCATATTAAACTATATGCATATTTACAATATGCTTTTACACTATTTTATAGTCTTTGTATGTTTAAGCAAAGATCATATTTTTATGTGTTTTTTTTAGATTTTAAATTAATTTTTCATAATGACATTTGTTTAACCCCTAGACGCTGTTAGGGCGTTACATGCTGCCTTAAACGTGAGGGCTTAAACATATTATTTGTAATAATATACACATATATAATTGAATCTACTGGTTAGATTGTAATTATGATGCACATTACAAGTAGCTTAAATGTAAATGTTGAATAGGCAGTCCATGTGTAAAAATCTCTTTAAATTGAGCCATTTGAAAGTCTGTTACAAGAAAGGAGTTAGGAGGGACTCTAGCTACTATTGCCCTTCCTGCCCATCTCTACCTGACCTATGTATTACAGACGACTGTTTCAGAAACTTTCATACAGAGTTAAACTATTGATTCAAATGACTCTGTACATCTTCTTGATTTATGTTATTTTATTATTCCTGACCTCAGCTTGTCCTGATTTCTCTTAGTTCCAACTTATTGGATTGTTATACCAACTACTCTGACTTCATGGATTCCCTGACCTTTGCCTGTCCCTTTTTACGTTAAGCCCAGTCACTCTAAGGTCATGATAAATTATCTACACAAACCAACTAAAAAAAATCAATTTAGAATACACTGGGTTATCTACTTTTGTAAATGGTATGCAATGATGGAGGCAATTTTCATTCCTGGGCTGCCATATTGTCTCAAGGCAGTGAAGGTCCAGAAAATGAATGTGTCAAATTTCCATGTAAAAGGGCAGGCCCCATATTTGGGGCTGTAACAACCCGAAATTCCAGAAAACCTATACATGGGATTATGATATTCATAATAAAAAAATGTGTGCGCACACTTAGATTTTATTTATATTAATTATAGTTCATATATAAATATTTGATGTCACAAGAAAGCCCTATTTGTCCTCTAAAAATTATATATTATTAGTTGTGGGTGCACTGAATGTGAAATAGGTAAATTATGGTTGAATAGACATATAGCTAAAATTCTAGGTTTTGTTTAAGGTCCAGAACTTGGACAATTGCCTCCATTCTTAAGGAGTTAACCAGTTATTCTTTTGTGATGATTTTATTTCAGCACCCTGAAATAGCTGACATATATACACTCAACCACAAATGTACGTTTGTTTGGGAATATATTCCTATAAGTGAGTATGTGTGTATCAGCTTGCAGTCTGTTTAAGTGTAGTAAACTGCATGTTTATTTGAAATTACATTTTTAAAGGGACAGTCTACACCAGAATTGTTATTATTTAAAAATATAGATAACCCCTTTATTACCCATTCCCCAGTTGTGCATAACTAACACAGTTATATTAATATACGTTTTACCTCTTTGATTACCTTGTATCTAAGCCTCTGCAGACTGCCCCCTTATTTTAATTTTTTGACAGGCATGCATTTTAGCCAATCAGTGCTGACTGCTAAGTAACTCCACATGAACGAGCACAATTTTATCTATATGGCACACATGAACTAACTCCACCTAGTTGTGAAAAACTGTCAAAATGGATTCAGATAAGAGGCAGCCTTCAAGGGCTAAGCAATTAGCATATGAGCTACCTAGGTTTAGCTTTCAACTAAGAATACCAAGAGAATAAAGCAAATTGATGATAAAAGTAAATTGCAAAGCTGTTTAAAATTACATGCCCTATCATAATCATGAAAGTTTATTTTTGACTAGACTGTCCCTTAAAGTCCATTAAACCCCCCAGCTATTTGTAGCAAATTTGACCTAACATCTCACTACCCTGGTGCACAAGCATACTGCCCACAAATGTATGATGAAAGTAATTCAAACAAAGAAGAAGCCAGCTTTTGACAAAGGTGGCGAAACACGCATCGGCACCGGTAATGTATTAGTTGGTTTCTCCCTCCCTGTGATGTTTTGTACAATATTTACCTGATCTGCTTTTTGAAGGACTTAAATTGTCTGCTGACGCCAGCGCTACTGTCATAGTGCCAAAATGGGCTATGGCATAATTTTCTATCAGACAGGCTTTTTAGACAAGCGGCTGTTGTTGTGAGTGGGCAGACCACACCAGCGCCAAGGTTCAGTGCCAAGCTTTTTTTGCTGCAGTCTATTTTGCTGTGTTTGTATTCCTGCTTTCCTTTTTTGCTGCTACTATTATCTTTTTAGATGATTCTTGTATTTCTTTTTTGCTCTGTACTTTTCATTGTAATATGTTTCTTACATGCAAGTGAGTGAGCTCACTAGGGTTGGGATGTATCTTTATATTTGCACAATGATCTTCGGTGTATTCTTGTGGATGTTACGTTATGCAGCAGTAAAAGTGTGAAATTCTTGCAATAAATTACATTTGTTTTATTCCAGAGTACTGTATCCCCTTTCTTTTTGATGGGAGTACTCGTACCCACCCTACTCTTACCCATTTTGTTGTTATATGTAGGAAAGATATTGCTCTGAGTAGAAATTCAATTTGATGTCAGACTCATAAATGATAATATGAAATCCTGATGGCTGTTTTTTCCAAAGCTCCTTGAAAAATGTTTACTGTTCATAATTTCAAAGGAACAAAACATATCCTTTCAGAAAACAGTATCACTTCCAGTTCCACATGAATACAATTAAAACAAAATGTATGCTTACCCGACAAATGTATTTATTTCATGATGGTGAGAGTACACAAGCTATTACATGTGGGATTAAAGTCCTGTCCTACTGGAGGAGGCAAAACACCCCACACAACAGAGCTTTAATCCCTACCACTTTCCCATGATTCATTAGTCATACAAATGGCCAAGAGAAAGAAGAAAATAAGAAAGTAGGAAAGGAAAAGCAGGGTAAAAGTACAAACTGGTACTGTTGCCAACTGTTATGGAAAAAACAAGGGCAAGTCTCATGGACTCTCGTCATCAGGAAATAAGTTAACAGGAAAGCACATGTGGGATCCTATACCCAAGCTGTGAGGTCCACGGGACCACCATGAATATGGAGGGAAAACAGTTACTAAACAGGTACTAAACAAACACTGCAACTTGCAGAACTTTCCTACCAAAATCAGCCTCAAAAGAGGAAAACGTGTCAAAGTGGTAGAATTTGGTAAAGGTATGAAAAGATGACCAAGTAGCTGCCTAGCACATCTGTTCAATGAAAGCTTCATTTCCAAAATCCCAAGAAGTGGAGACAACTCTGGTAGAATGAGCAGAAATTCAAGGGAAGACTTCCTTGCTACTAGGTACGCTACGCAAATCAAAGCTTTAAGCCACGCTGTGAGGGTGATTGCAGTATCTTTCTGTCCCTTGCAGGAGACCTGAGATATGGTTAAACAAGCAACAATTATTTCTGAATTCTTTAGTGGCGTTAAGATAACATTTAAAGTTATGAAGTGATCTCTCTTTAGCGTTTTTTGGGCCCTAGACAGAGACGGGACTAACATTTCTAAATTGATGTTTTCAGAAGAAAAAAAACATATAGGAAGGAAAGAGTAGTTTGTTCCTTAAACTGCTTTATCCTGATAAAATATTAGGTAAGGAGATTCACAATAAAGAGCAAAAGCTCAGATGAAATGGCTAACAGAAAGAGAACCTTTCTAGACAACAGTTGAATGTCCAGGCTATAAACAGCTGAGCCTGAAGAAACCCTCAAATCCACATTAAGGTTTCAGACAGGAGGAACAGGCCTGATAACTGGCCTTATACTGACCAAATCTTGAACAGACTTGAATGTCAAGAGGTCACAAAAACATAATTTCCCAAACCTCAAAATGCCTATAAATACACCCCTCACCACACCCACAATTCAGTTTAACGAATAGCCAAGAAGTGGGGTGATAAGAAAGGAGCGAAAGCATCAAAATAAGGAATTGGAATAATTGTGCTTTATACAAAAAAATCATAACCACCACAAAAAAGGGTGGGCCTCATGGACTCTTGCTAATATGAAAGAAATGAATTTATCAGGTAAGTTCTTACATAAATTATGTTTTCTTTCATGTAATTAGCAAGAGTCCATAAGCTAGTGACGTATGGGATAATAAATACCCAAGATGTGGAACTTCCACTCAAGAGTCACTAGAGAGGGAGGGATAAAATAAAGACAGCCAATTCCGCTGAAAAATAATCCACAACCCAAAACAAAAGTTTTAATCTTAATAATGAAAAAAACTGAAATTATAAGCAGAAGAATCAAACTGAAACAGCTGCCTGAAGTACTTTTCTACCAAAAACTGCTTCAGAAGAAGAGAAAACAACAAAATGGTAGAATTTAGTAAAAGTATGCAAAGAAGACCAAGTTGCTGCTTTGCAAATCTGATCAACAGAAGCTTCATTTCTAAACGCCCAGGAAGTAGAAACTGACCTAGTAGAATGAGCCGTAATCCTTTGAGGCGGGATTTACCCGACTCCACATAAGCATGATGAATCAAAGACTTTAACCAAGATGCCAAAGAAATGGCGGAGGCCTTCTGACCTTTCCTGGGACCAGAAAAGATAACAAATAGACTAGAAGTCTTTCTAAAATCTTTAGTAGCTTCAACATAATATTTTAAAGCTCTTACTACATCCAAAGAATGTAAAGATCTCTCCAGAGAATTCTTAGGATTAGGACACAATGAAGGAACAACAATTTCTCTACTAATGTTGTTAGAATTCACAACCTTAGGTAAAAATGTAAATGAAGTCTGCAACACCGCCTTATCCTGATGAAAAATCAGAAAAGGAGATTCACAAGAAAGAGCAGATAACTCAGAAACTCTTCTAGCAGAAGAGATGGCCAAAAGGAACAGAACTTTCCAAGAAAGTAATTTAATATCCAGAGAATGCATAGGTTCAAACGGAGGAGCTTGTAAAGCCCTCAGAACCAAATTAAGACTCCAAGGAGGAGAGATTGACTTAATGACAGGTTTGATACGAACCAAAGCCTGTACAAAACAATGAACATCAGGAAGATTAGCAATCTTTCTGTGAAAAAGAACAGAAAGAGCAGAGATTTGTCCTTTCAAGGAACTTGCAGACAAACCTTTTTCCAAACCATCCTGAAGAAACTGTAAAATTCTAGGAATTCTAAAAGAATGCCAGGAGAATTTATGAGAACACCAAGAAAACATAATTTCTGCTTACCTATTAAATTTATTTCTCTTATAGTGTATCCAGTCCACGGATCATTCATTACTTATGGGATATTCTCCTTCCCAACAGGAAGTTGCAAGAGGATCACCCACAGCAGAGCTGCTATATAGCTCCTCCCCTCACTGCCATATCCAGTCATTCGACCGAAACAAGACGAGAAAGGAGAAACCATAGGGTCAGTGGTGACTGAAGTTTAATTAAAATTTAGACCTGCCTTAAAAGGAGAGGGCGGGCCGTGGACTGGATACACTACAAGAGAAATAAATTTATCAGGTAAGCATAAATTATGTTTTCTCTTGTTAAGTGTATCCAGTCCACGGATCATCCATTACTTATGGGATACCAATACCAAAGCTAAAGTATACGGATGATGGGAGGGACAAGGCAGGATTAAACGGAAGGAACCACTGCCTGAAGAACCTTTCTCCCAAAAACAGCCTCCGAAGAAGCAAAAGTATCAAATTTGTAAAATTTCGAAAAGGTGTGAAGCGAAGACCAAGTCGCAGCCTTGCAAATCTGTTCAACAGAAGCCTCATTTTTAAAGGCCCAGGTGGAAGCCACAGCTCTAGTAGAATGAGCTGTAATCCTTTCAGGAGGCTGCTGTCCAGCAGTCTCATAGGCTAAGCGAATTATGCTCCGAAGCCAAAAGGAAAGAAAGGTTGCCGAAGCTTTTTGACCTCTCCTCTGTCCAGAGTAAACGACAAACAGAGAAGATGTTTGGCGAAAATCTTTAGTAGCTTGTAAGTAAAACTTCAAGGCACGGACTACGTCCAGATTATGTAAGAGACGTTCCTTCTTTGAAGAAGGATTAGAACACAATGATGGAACAACAATCTCTTGATTGATATTCTTGTTAGAAATCACCTTAGGTAAAAACCCAGGTTTGGTACTTAGAACTACCTTATCTGCATGAAAAATCAGATAAGGAGAATCACATTGTAAGGCAGATAGCTCAGAGACTCTTCGAGCCGAGGAAATAGCCATCAAAAACAGAACTTTCCAAGATAAAAGTTTAATATCAATGGAATGAAGGGGTTCAAACGGAACTCCTTGAAGAACTTTAAGAACCAAGTTTAAGCTCCACGGGGGAGCAACAGTTTTAAACACAGGCTTAATTCTAACCAAAGCCTGACAAAATGCCTGGACGTCTGGGACCTCTGCCAAACGCTTGTGCAAAAGAATAGACAGAGCAGAAATCTGTCCTTTTAAAGAACTAGCTGATAATCCTTTGTCCAAACCCTCTTGGAGAAAGGACAATATCCTAGGAATCCTAACCTTACTCCATGAGTAATTCTTGGATTCACACCAATAAAGATATTTACGCCATATCTTATGGTAGATTTTCCTGGTGACAGGCTTTGGTGCCTGTATTAAGGTATCAATGACTGACTCTGAGAAGCCACGCCTTGATAGAATCAAGCGTTCAATCTCCATGAAGTCAGTCTCAGAGAAATTAGATTTGGATGATTGAAAGGACCTTGTATTAGAAGGTCCTGCCTCAGAGGCAGAGTCCATGGTGGAAAGGATGACATGTCCACTAGGTCTGCATACCAGGTCCTGCGTGGCGCTATCAGAATCACCGATGCTCTCTCCTGCTTGATTTTGGCAATCAGTCGAGGGAGCAGAGGAAACGGTGGAAACACATAAGCCAGGTTGAAGAACCAAGGAGCTGCTAGAGCATCTATCAGCGTCGCTCCCGGGTCCCTGGACCTGGATCCGTAACAAGGAAGCTTGGCGTTCTGGCGAGACGCCATGAGATCCAGTTCTGGTTTGCCCCAACGATGGATCAGTTGAGCAAACACCTCCGGATGGAGTTCCCACTTCCCCGGATGAAAAGTCTGACGACTTAGAAAATCCGCCTCCCAGTTCTCTACGCCTGGGATGTGGATCGCTGACAGGTGGCAAGAGTGAGACTCTGCCCAGCTAATTATCTTTGAGACTTCTAACATCGCTAGGGAACTCCTGGTTCCCCCTTGATGGTTGATGTAAGCCACAGTCATGATGTTGTCCGACTGAAATCTGATGAACCTCAGGGTTGCTAACTGAGGCCAAGCTAGAAGAGCATTGAATATTGCTCTTAACTCCAGAATATTTATTGGGAGGAGTTTCTCCTCCTGAGTCCACGATCCCTGAGCCTTCAGGGAGTTCCAGACTGTGCCCCAACCTAGAAGGCTGGCATCTGTTGTTACAATCGTCCAATCTGGCCTGCGAAAGGTCATACCCTTGGACAGATGGACCCGAGATAGCCACCAGAGAAGAGAATCTCTGGTCTCTTGATCCAGATTTAGTAGAGGGGACAAATCTGAGTAATCCCCATTCCACTGACTTAGCATGCATAATTGCAGCGGTCTGAGATGCAGGCGCGCAAATGGCACTATGTCCATTGCCGCTACCATTAAGCCGATTACTTCCATGCACTGAGCCACTGACGGACGTGGAATGGAATGAAGGACACGGCAAGCATTTAGAAGTTTTGATAACCTGGACTCCGTCAGGTAAATTTTCATCTCTACAGAATCTATAAGAGTCCCTAGGAAGGTGACTCTTGTGAGTGGGGATAGAGAACTCTTTTCCACGTTCACTTTCCACCCATGCGACCTCAGAAATGCCAGAACTATCTCTGTATGAGACTTGGCAATTTGAAAGCTTGACGCCTGTATCAGGATGTCATCTAGATAAGGAGCCACCGCTATGCCTCGCGGTCTTAGAACCGCCAGAAGTGAGCCCAGAACCTTTGTAAAGATTCTCGGGGCTGTGGCCAACCAGAAGGGAAGAGCTACAAATTGGTAATGCCTGTCTAGAAAGGCAAACCTTAGGAACCGATGATGATCTTTGTGAATTGGTATGTGAAGGTAGGCATCCTTTAAGTCCACTGTGGTCATGTACTGACCCTCTTGGATCATGGGTAGGATGGTCCGAATAGTTTCCATTTTGAATGATGGAACTCTGAGGAATTTGTTTAAGATCTTTAGATCCAAGATTGGTCTGAAAGTTCCCTCTTTCTTGGGAACCACAAACAGATTTGAATAAAACCCCTGTCCCTGTTTCGTCCGCGGAACTGGATGGATCACTCCCATTACTAGGAGGTCTTGCACACAGCTTAGGAATGCCTCTTTCTTTATCTGGTTTGCTGATAACCTTGAAAGATGAAATCTCCCTTGTGGAGGAGAAGCTTTGAAGTCCAGAAGATATCCCTGAGATATGATCTCCAACGCCCAGGGATCCTGAACATCTCTTGCCCACGCCTGGGTGAAGAGAGAAAGTCTGCCCCCCACTAGATCCGTTTCCTGATAGGGGGCCGTTCCTTCATGCTGTCTTGGGGGCAGCAGCAGGTTTTCTGGCCTGCTTGCCCTTGTTCCAGGACTGGTTAGGTTTCCAGGCCTGTCTGGAATGAGCAACAGTTCCCTCTTGTTTTGAAGCGGAGGAAGTTAATGCTGCTCCTGCCTTGAAATTTCGAAAGGCACGAAAATTAGACTGTTTGGCCTTTGATTTGGCCCTGTCCTGAGGAAGGGTATGACCCTTGCCTCCAGTAATGTCAGCAATAATTTCCTTCAATCCAAGCCCGAATAAGGTTTGCCCCTTGAAAGGAATGTTGAGTAATTTAGACTTTGAAGTCACGTCAGCTGACCAGGATTTAAGCCATAGCGCCCTACGCGCCTGGATTGCGAATCCGGAATTCTTAGCCGTTAGCTTAGTCAAATGAACAATGGCATCAGAAACAAATGAGTTAGCTAGCTTAAGCGTTCTAAGCTTGTCAATAATTTCCTCCAATGGAGCTGTATGGATGGCCTCTTCCAGGGCCTCAAACCAGAATGCCGCCGCAGCAGTGACAGGCGCAATGCATGCAAGGGGCTGCAAAATAAAACCTTGTTGAATAAACATTTTCTTAAGGTAACCCTCTAATTTTGTATCCATTGGATCTGAAAAAGCACAACGGTCCTCAACCGGGATAGTGGTACGCTTTGCTAAAGTAGAAACTGCTCCCTCCACCTTAGGGACCGTCTGCCATAAGTCCCATGTAGTGGCGTCTATTGGAAAAAAATGTCTAAATATAGGAGGTGGGGAAAAGGGCACACCGGGTCTATCCCACTCCTTGCTAATAATTTCTGTAAGTCTTTTAGGTATAGGAAAAACGTCAGTACACACCGGCACCGCATAGTATCTATCCAGCCTACACAATTTCTCTGGAATTGCAACTGTGTTACAGTCATTCAGAGCAGCTAATACCTCCCCAAGCAATACACGGAAGTTCTCAAGCTTAAATTTAAAATTAGAAATCTCTGAATCAGGTTTCCCCGAGTCAGAGATGTCACCCACAGAATGAAGCTCTCCGTCCTCATGTTCTGCATACTGTGACGCAGTATCAGACATGGCTCTTACAGCATTTGCGCGCTCTGTATCTCTCCTAACCCCAGAGCTATCGCGCTTGCCTCTTAATTCAGGCAATCTAGATAATACCTCTGACAGGGTATTATTCATGATTGCAGCCATGTCCTGCAAGGTAATCGCTATGGGCGTCCCTGATGTAATTGGCGCCATATTAGCGTGCGTCCCCTGAGCGGGAGGCGAAGGGTCTGACACGTGGGGAGAGTCGGCATAACTTCCCCCTCGACAGAACCCTCAGGTGATAATTCTTTTATAGATAAAGACTGATCTTTGCTGTTTAAGGTGAAATCAATACATTTAGTACACATTCTCCTATGAGGCTCCACCATGACTTTCAAACATAATGAACAAGTAGGTTCCTCTGTATCAGACATGTTTAAACAGACTAACAAGCTTGGAAAACACTTAAAACAAGCTTACAAGCAATATAAAAAACGTTACTGCGCCTTTAAGAAACACAAATTTTGTCCAAATTTGAAATAACAGTGAAAAAAGGCAGTTACACTAACGAAATTTTTTACAGTGTATGTAACAAGTTAGCAGAGCATTGCACCCACTTGCAAATGGATGATTAACGCCTTAATACCAAAAACGGAATAACAAATGACAAAAACGTTTTTTAAACAGTCACAACAACTGCCACAGCTCTACTGTGGCTTTTTACCTCCCTCAATACGACTTTTGAAGCCTTTTGAGCCCTTCAGAGAAGTCCTGGAACATGCAGGAAGAAGCTGGATGTCTGTGTCTGTAATTTTTGCTGCGCAAAAAAGCGCTAAAATAGGCCCCTCCTACTCATATTACAACAGTGGAAAGCCTCAAAGAACTGTTTCTAGGCAAAATCCAAGCCAGCCATGTGGAAAAAACTAGGCCCCAATAAGTTTTATCACCAAACATATATAAAAAAGGATTCAACATGCCAGCAAACGTTTTATATTACACTTTTATAAGAGTATGTATCTCTATTAATAAGCCTGATACCAGTCGCTATCACTGTATTTAAGGCTTTACTTACATTACTTCGGTATCAGCAGCATTTTCTAGCAAATTCCATCCCTAGAAAAATATTTTAACTGCACATACCTTATTGCAGGGAAACCTGCACGCTATTCCCCCTCTGAAGTTACCTCACTCCTCAGAATATGTGAGAACAGCAAAGGATCTTAGTTACTTCTGCTAAGATCATAGAAAACGCAGGCAGATTCTTCTTCCAAATACTGCCTGAGATAAACAGTACACTCCGGTACCATTTAAAAATAACAAACTTTTGATTGAAGAAATAAACTAAGTATAAAACACCACAGTCCTCTTACGACCTCCATCTTAGTTGAGAGTTGCAAGAGAATGACTGGATATGGCAGTGAGGGGAGGAGCTATATAGCAGCTCTGCTGTGGATGATCCTCTTGCAACTTCCTGTTGGGAAGGAGAATATCCCATAAGTAATGGATGATCCGTGGACTGGATACACTTAACAAGAGAAATGTAAGTCTTCCAGACTCGATAATAAATCTTCCTAGACACAGATTTACAAGCCTGTAACATAGCGTTCAATTTCCATACCTTCAAATTTAATGATTTGAGATCCTGATGGAAAAAAGGGCCTTGAGATAGAAGGTCTGGTCTTAACGGAGGAGTCCAAGGTTGGCAACTGGCCATCCGAATGAGATCCGCATACCAAAACCTGTGAGGCCATGCTGGAGCCACCAGCAGTACAAACGAACGTTCCATTAGAATTTTGGAAATCACTTTTGGAAGAAGAACTAGAGGCGGAAAGATATAGGCAGGATGATAATTCCAAGGAAGCGACAACGCGTCCACTGCCTCCGCCTGAGGATCCCTGGATCTGGACAGATACCTGGGAAGTTTCTTGTTTAGATGAGAAGCCATCAGATCTATTTCTGGAAGTCCCCAGATTTGAACAATCTGAAGAAATACCTCTGGGTGAAGAGACCATTCGCCCGGATGTAACGTCTGGCGACTGAGATAATCCGCTTCCCAATTGTCTACACCTGGGATGTGAACCGCAGAGATTAGACAGGAGCTGGATTCCGCCCATACAAGTATCCGAGATACTTCTTTCATAGCCTGAGGACTGTGAGTCCCACCTTGATGATTGACATATGCCACGGTTGTGACATTGTCTGTCTGAAAACAAATAAACAATTCTCTCTTCAGAAGAGGCCAGAACTGAAGAGCTCTGAAAATCGCACGGAGTTCCAAAATGTTGATTGGTAATCTCGCCTCCTGAGATTCCCAAACCCCCTGCGCTGTCAGAGATCCCCATACAGCTCCCAACCTGACAGACTCGCATCTGTTGAGATCACAGTCCAGGTTTGACGAACAAAAGAAGCCCCTTGGACTAAACAATGGTGATCTATCCACCACGTCATTAATTGTGATATCTTTGTATAATCCCTGCACCACTGGTTCAGCATACAAAGCTGAAGAGATCGCATGTGAAAACGAGCAAAGGGGATCGCGTCCGATGCAGCAGTCATGAGACCTAGAATTTCCATGCACAAAGCTACCGAAGGGAATGATTGAGACTGAAGGTTTTGACAGGCTGAAACCAATTTCAGACGTCTCTTTTCTGTTAGAGACAAGGTCATGGACACTGAATCTATTTGAAAACCCAAAAAGGTTACCTTTGTCTGAGGAATCAACGAACTCTTTGGTAAATTGATCCTCCAACCATGTCGTTGAAGAAACGACACAAGTTGATTCGTATGAGATTCTGCAGAATGTGAAGACTGAGCAAGTACCAAGATATCGTCCAAATAAGGAAATACCGCAATACCCTGTTCTCTGATTACAGAGAGAAGGGCACCGAGAACCTTTGAAAAGATCCTTGGAGCTGTTGCTAGGCCAAACGGAAGGGCCACAAACTGGTAATGCTTGTCTATAAAAGAGAATCTCAGAAACTGATAATGAGCTGGATGAATTGGAATATGAAGGTATGCATCCTGTAACTCTATTGTGGACATATAATGCCCTTGCTGAATAAAAGGCAGAATAGTCCTTATATTTACTATTTTGAATGTTGGAATCCTTACATAACGATTCAATATTTTTAGATCCAGAACTGGTCTAAAGGAATTCTCCTTCTTTGGTACAATGAATAGATTTGAGTAAAATCCCAGACCCCGTTCCAGAACTGGAACTGGCACAATTACCCCAGCCAACTCTAGATCTGAAACACATTTCAGAAACGCCTGAGCCTTCACTGGGTTTATTGGAATGCGAGATAGAAAAAATCTTCTCGCAGGTGGCCTTACCTTGAAACCTATTCTGTACCCTTGTGAAACAATGTTCTGAATCCAAAAACTGTGAATCGAATTGATCCAAATATCTTTGAAAAATGGTAACCTGCCCCCTACCAGCTGTGCTGGAATGAGGTCCGCACCTTCATGTGGACTTGGGAGCTGGCTTTGACTTTCTTAAAGGCTTGGATTTATTCCAGACTGGAGAAGGTTTCCAAACGGAAACCGTTCCTTTAGGGGAAGGGCCAGGCTTCTGTTCCTTATTCTGACGAAAGGAACGAAAACGATTAGCAGCCCTGTATTTACCTTTAGATTTTTTGTCCTGAGGCAGAAAGGTTCCTTTCCCCCCAGTAACAGTTGAAATAATAGAATCCAACTGAGAACCAAATAATTTATTACCTTGGAAAGAAAGAGAAAGCAAAGTTGACTTAGAAGTCATATCTGCATTCCAAGTTTTAAGCCATAAAGCTCTTCTAGCTAAAATAGCTAAAGACATATACCTGACATCAATTCTAATGATATCAAAGATGGCATCACAAATAAAGTTATTAGCATGTTGAAGTAGTTTAACAATGCTATGAGTATTATGGTCTGACACTTGTTGCGCTAAAGCCTCCAACCAGAAAGTGGAAGCAGCAGCAACATCAGCCAAAGAAATAGCAGGTCTAAGAAGATTACCTGAACATAAATAAGCTCTCCTTAGAAAGGATTCAAGCTTCCTATCTAAAGGATCCTTAAAGGAAGTACTATCCGCCGTAGGAATAGTAGTACGTTTAGCAAGACTAGAGATAGCCCCATCAACTTTAGGGATTTTGTCCCAAACCTCTAATCTATCAGATGGCACAGGGTTCAATTTCTTAAACCTTTGAGAAGGAGTAAATGAAGTACCCAGATTATTCCATTCCCTAGATATTACTTGAGAAATAGCATCAGGGACAGGAAAAACTTCTGGAATAACTATATGAGGTTTGAAAAACGAATTTAAACGCTTAGTAGATTTAGTATCAAGAGGACTAGACTCCTCCATATCTAATGCGATTAACACTTCTTTAAGTAAAGAACAAATAAATTCCATTTTAAATAAATATGAAGATTTATCAGTGTCAATATCTGAGACAGAATCTTCTGAACCAGATAGATCCTCATCAGAAACAGACAAGTCAGAATGATGACGGTCACTTAAAAATTCATCTGAAATATGAGAAGTTTTAAAAGACCTTTTACGTTTACTGGAAGGAGGAATAACAGACAGAGCCTTCCTAATAGATTTAGAAACAAATTCTTTTACATTAACAGGAACATCCTGAGCATTAGATGTTGAGGGAACAACAACAGGTAATGGATTATTACTAATGGAAATACTATCTGCATTAGCAAGTTTATCATGACATTCATCACAAACTACAGCCGGAGGAACAGTTACCACAAGTTTACAAGAAATGCACTTAACTTTGGTAGAACCAGCATCAGGCAGCGTCTTTCCAGAAGTAGATTCTGATCCAGGGTCAAGTTGAGACATCTTGCAATATGTAATAGAAAAAACAACATATAAAGCAAAATTATCAAATTCCTTAAATGGCAGTTTCAGGAATGGGAAAAAAATGCCAATGAACAAGCCTCTAGCAACCAGAAGCAATGAAAAATGAAACTGAAATAATGTGAGAAAAAAGTGGAGACAAGAATGACACCCACATTTTTTGGCGCCAAAAATTACGCCCACATTATTGGCGCTAAGTACAACGCATATATTTTTTGGCGCTAAGTATGACGCCACATCCGGTGACGCCCCCACATTTTTGGCGCAAAAAAAGTCTGAACACAAAAAATGTCAAAAAAATTACGCAACCACGAACAACTTCCGGCATCAATTAGGGCGCCGGAAATGACAAAATTTTTGCGCCAAAAAAGTCTGCGCCAAAAAATGACGCAATAAATTGAAGCATTTTCAGCCCCCGCGAGCCTAACAGCCCACAGGGAAAAAAGTCAATTAAAAAACTTTTAAGGTAAGAAAAAATAATCATTCATATGCATTATCCCAAATAATGAAACTGACTGTCTGAAATAAGGAATACTGATTACCCTGAATCATGGCAAATATAAGTTTAAACACATATATTTAGAACTTTATAAATAAAGTGCCCAACCATAGATTAAGAGTGTCATAATAAAATAAGACTTACTTACCCCAAGACACTCATCTACATATAGTAGATAGCCAAACCAGTACTGAAATGAGAATCAGTAGAGGTAATGGTATATTAGAGTATATCGTCGATCTGAAAAGGGAGGTAGGAGAAGAAATCTCTACGACCGATAACAGAGAACCTATGAAATAGATCCCGTAGAAGGAGACCATGGTATTCAAATAGGCAATACTCTCTTCACATCCCTCTGACATTCACTGCACTCTGAGAGGAAAACCGGGCTCCTGCCTGCTGCAAAGCGCATATCAACGAAGAATCTAGCACAAACTTACTTCACCACGTCCACGGGAGGCAAAGTTTGTAAAACTGAATTGTGGGTGTGGTGAGGGGTGTATTTATAGGCATTTTGAGGTTTGGGAAACTTTGCCCCTCCTGGTAGGAATGTATATCCCATACGTCACTAGCTCATGGACTCTTGCTAATTACATGAAAGAAATCTTCTTGTGAAACAAGATTGAAAGGGCAGAAATGTGGCCTTTAAGAAAACTGGCTAATAAACCCTTATCCAGACCATCCTGCAAAACAACAAAAAATTAAGAATTCAAGAAATCAGAAAGAGTTCCAATGCTAATTCTTAGGTTCACACCAGGAAAGGAAAACTTTCCAGACATTGTGATAAATTCATCTTGTAACAAGCTTACTGGCCTGTATCAAAGTGTCTCTTACTTGATCTGAAAAAAAAAAACATCTCTAAAGACAAAATCCAGTGTGCAATAACCATGCCAACAAATTGAGAAATGTGAGATCTTGATTGAAGATGGGAGCTTAAGAAAGAAGGTCCTTCTTAAAAAGAAGACGCTAAGGATATCTTGAGGTTAGTTGTACCAGGACTGTATACCAAGTCCTATGAGGCCATGCCAGAACAATTAGAATCACTAAGGGCCCTTTCCTGTTTTATCTTAGCTATTATCCTGGATAGTAAAACAAAAGGAGAAAAGATGTAAATCAGATTGAATGACCAGGAGATCTATAGTGCATTTAATAGAGTCTCCTATGGATCCCATAATCTCGCATAATACTGGAGTAGCTGGTAATTTAAGTGAGAAGAGATGAGGTCTGTTCCTGGCCTTACCCAACGATTCACAATCTGGTTGAATATCTCTTAACTCAAAGACCATTTTTTGTTCTGTTCCCAGCTCTCAGGGAGATATCAGGTCTCACATCAGTTTGAGAACCCCTTTCAATCGATGTGTAGATTAGCGCTTCAAATTACACCATCCTCCTGGCTGGAGGCAAAAAAATGACTAACTAATCATGAGAAAGTGGGAGGGATTAAAGAGACATTAAACACTAAATAAATGTGAAAAAGAATGATGCATTTAAATAAATAATTAGTCTGAGAATAACATGTAGATGTATTTATTTTTATTTTTTTAAAATTTTATTTATAACCAATAAAGGGTACAGTAATGCAAGTTGTATCACCAGCCCACCTCGCAGGGTGAGTGAAAAGGCAAAAATAACAATACAGTAAATTAAGAAGAATTTTCGATGGATTGATGAGTGTTCTAAGAAATATGTGTTAGTACCACAATATTGGGATTTTAATATTAAATTTCACCTAAAATACAAACACACAAACAAACAAACATGTAATAATCAATCCCATCCATAAACTAGGTATGGATAGCTGCTAGAGTTAGGGTATTTATTGCACTACTTGACATTGATGTATGGGCATTATGCTAAGATAGTAAGAGTCTGGTAATTAATCTTATCAGTTTAGGCTCTTGAACCCCCTAAAATACATGTGCGATGTCTATCCTAGGGTGGGAGAAGGTCAGTGCATATTTTATGATTACCCCTCATAATAGGTGTAATGCTGAGAGTGTCATCAGAAGATATATTCTTACATCAAGCAGATTGCAATATAGGCTTTGTGAGTGACCATAACAAGAGAATCCGAGCTAGAAGCCATTCATAAGTAAATATCCCATAGGGGGGAGGGGACTAATCTCCTGTTGCGATAGCAATATTATATGAAGCCAGGGTACATATTTAATATAAATACGGGAAGAGAGGTGACCATTCAAAGTTAGAATATAAGATAACAGATTCATTGTTCATTATTAAGCAAAACTAAGCAAGCATTAAACTCTTGTCTGACAGTCGTTCAATGCAACATATTTCCATTATTACATTCCCTTGACAAGTAGGATATTCCAAAGACTTAGGAATATAGGAGAAACAGAATTTATGCTTACCTGATAAATTACTTTCTCTTGCGGTGTATCCAGTCCACGGATTCATCCTTACTAGTGGGATATTCTCATTCCCTACAGGAAGTGGCAAAGAGAGCACACAGCAAAGCTGTCCATATAGCTCCCCCTCTAGCTCCGCCCCCCAGTCATTCGACCGACGGTTAGGAGAAAAAGGAGAAACCATAGGGTGCAGTGGTGACTGTAGTTTAAATTTGCAAGGTGTATCCAGTCCACGGATTCATCCTTACTTGTGGGATACCAATACCAAAGCTTTAGGACACAGATGAAGGGAGGGAACAAGTCAGGTAACCTAAACGGAAGGCACCACTGCTTGTAAAACCTTTCTCCCAAAAATAGCCTCAGAAGAAGCAAAAGTATCGAATTTGTAAAATTTGGAAAAAGTATGCAGTGAAGACCAAGTCGCTGCCTTACAAATCTGTTCAACAGAAGCCTCATTCTTGAAAGCCCATGTGGAAGCCACAGCTCTGGTGGAATGAGCTGTAATTCGTTCAGGAGGCTGCTGCCCAGCAGTCTCATAAGCCAATCGGATGATGCTTTTCAGCCAGAAGGAAAGAGAGGTAGCAGTCGCTTTCTGACCTCTCCTCTTACCAGAATAAACGACAAACAAGGATGATGTTTGTCTGAAATCTTTAGTTGCTTGTAAATAGAGTTTCAAAGCACGAACCACATCAAGATTGTGTAAAAGGCGTTCCTTCTTAGAAGCTGGATTAGGACACAGGGAAGGAACAATCATTTCCTGGTTAATATTCTTATTAGAAACCACCTTAGGAAGAAAACCAGGTTGGAACACCAGATAGGGTGAATTACACTGCAAAGCAGACAATTCTGAAACTCTTCGAGCAGAAGATATAGCTACCAAAAACAAAACTTTCCAAGATAATAACTTAATATCTATGGAATGTAAAGGTTCAAACAGAACCCCTTAAAGAACTGAAAGAACTAAATTTAGACTCCATGGAGGAGCCACAGGTCTATAGACAGGCTTGATTCTGACTAAAGCCTGTACAAACGCTTGAACGTCTGGTACTTCTGCCAGACGCTTGTGTAAAAGGATAGACAGAGCGGATATCTGTACCTTTAAGGAACTAGCTGACAAACCTTTCTCCAATCCTTCTTGGAGAAAAGACAATATCCTTGGAATCCTAATCTTACTCCACGAGTAACCCTTGGATTCACACCAAAAAAGATATTTCCGCCATATCTTATGGTAAATTTTCCTGGTGACAGGCTTTCTAGCCTGGATCAGAGTATCTATGACTGATTCAGAGAAACCACGCTTGGATAGAATTAAGCGTTCAATCTCCAAGCAGTCAGCTAGATTTGGATGCTTGAATGGACCCTGTATTAGAAGATCCTGCCTCGTTGGCAGTGTCCATGGTGGGACAGATGACATGTCCACAAGGTCTGTATACCAAGTCCTGCGTGGCCACGCAGGCGTTATCAGAATTACCGAAGCCTTCTCCTGTTTGATTCTGGCTACAAGCCGAGGGAGAAGGGGAAACGGTGGAAAGACTAGACTGAAGGACCAAGGCGCTACCAGAGCATCTATCAATGCCGCCTTGGGGTCCCTGGACCTGGATCCGTAAAGAGGAAGTTTGGTGTTCTGACGAGACGCCATCAGATCCAATTCTGGAATGCCCCATAGCTGGGTCAGCTGGGCAAAAACCTCCGGGTGGAGTTCCCACTCCCCCGGGTGAAAAGTCTGATGACTTAGGAAATCCGCTTCCCAGTTGTCTACTCCTGGGATGTGAATTGCAGATAGATGGCAAGAGTGATCCTCCGCCCACCTGATTATTTTGGTTACTTCCTTCATCGCTAAGGAACTCTTTGTTCCTCCCTGATGATTGATGTATGCTACAGTCGTGATTTTGTCCGACTGAAATCTGATGAATTTGGCCGCCGCTAGCTGAGGCCATGCCTGGAGCGTGTTGAATATCGCTCTCAGTTCCAAAATGTTTATCGGGAGAAGAGACTCTTCCCGAGACCATAGGCCCTGAGCTTTCAGGGAGTCCCAGATCGCACCCCAGCCTAACAGACTGGCGTCGGTCGTTACAATGATCCACTTCGGTCTGCGGAAGCACATTCGCTGAGACAGGTGATCCTGAGACAACCACCAGAGAAGAGAATCTCTGGTCTTCTGGTCCAGTTGGATTTGAGGAGACAAATCTGCATAATCCCCATTCCACTGTTTGAGCATGCACAATTGCAGTGGCCTGAGATGAATTCGAGCAAAAGGGACTACGTCCATTGCTGCTACCATTAATCCGATTACCTCCATGTACTGAGCTACAGATGGCCGAGGAATGGAATGAAGAGCTCGGCAAGTAGTTAAAAGCTTTAACCTTCTGACCTCCGTCAGAATTATTTTCATTTCTACCGAGTCTATTAGTGTTCCCAGGAAGGGAACCCTTGTGAGCGGGGACAGAGAACTTTTTTCGGTGTTCACCTTCCACCCGTGAGACCTTAGAAAGGCCAGAACAATCTCCATATTAGCCTTGGCTCTGGGAAAAGACGATGCCTGTATTAAGATGTCGACCAGATAAGGTGCTACTGCAATGCCCCGCGGTCTTAGTACCGCTAGAAGGGACCCTAGAACCTTTGTTAAAATTCTGGGAGCGGTGGCCAACCCGAAGGGAAGGGCCACGAACTGGTAATGCTTGTCCAGAAAGGCAAACCTTAGGAACTGATGGTGATCTTTGTGGATAGGAATATGAAGGTACGCATCCTTTAGATCCACGGTAGTCATATATTGACCTTCCTGGATCATTGGTAAGATTGTCCGAATGGTCTCCATTTTGAATGATGGAACTCTGAGGAATTTGCTTAGAATTTTTAGATCCAGGATTGGCCTGAAAGTTCCTTCCTTTTTGGGAACCACAAACAGGTTTGAGTAAAAACCTAGTCCTTGTTCTGTAATTGGAACTGGATATATCACTCCCATCTTGAGTAGATCTTCTACACAGCGTAAGAACGCCTCTTTCTTTGTCTGGTCGGTAGACAGACGAGAAATGTAGAACCTTCCCCTTGGAGGGGAGTCCTTGAATTCTAGAAGATATCCCTGAGCAACGATCTCTAATGCCCAGGGATCGGGAACATCACTTGCCCAAGCCTGAGCAACGAGAGAGAGTCTGCCCCCTACCAGATCTGGTCCCGGATCGTGGGGCTACCCCTTCATGCTGTTTTAGTAGCAGCCGCAGGCTTTTTGGCCTGTTTACCCTTGTTCCAGCCCTGCTTCCAGGTTGCCTTGGGCTGTGAAGCGTTACCCTCTTGCTTTGTGGTTGCAGAGGTTGAAGCAGGACCGCTCCTGAAGTTGCGAAAGGAACAAAAATTAGCCTTGTTTTTAGCCTTAAAAGGCCTATCTTGCGGGAGGGCATGGCCCTTTCCCCCAGTGATATCCGAAATAATCTCTTTCAACTCGGGCCCGAAAAGGGTCTTTCCTTTGAAAGGAATATTTAGTAATTTTGTTTTGGACGATACGTCGGCCGACCATGACTTGAGCCAAAGCGCTCTGCGCGCCATAATGGCAAAACCAGAATTTTTTGCCGCTAACTTAGCTAATTGCAAAGAATTAGCCAGCTTTAGAGCCTTAATTCTATCCATAATTTCATCGTATGAGGTCTCCGTCTGGGGCGACTCCTCCAGCGCCTCAAACCAAAAGGCCGCTGCAGTAGTTACAGGAATAATGCAGGCAATAGGGTTGGAGAAGGAAACCTTGTTGAACAAATATTTTCTTTAGTAAACCTTCTAATTTTTTTTGTCCATTGGATCTTTGAAAACACAACTGTCTTCAATTGGTATGGTTGTGCGCTTGGCTAGTGTTGAAACTGCCCCCTCTACCTTAGGGACCGTCTGCCCCGCGTCCCGCCTGGGATCAGTTATGGGGAACATTTTCTTAAAGATAGGGGGGGGAACAAAAGGTACACCTGGTCTCTCCCACTCCCTAGCAACAATATCCGCCACCCTCTTAGGGATTGGAAACGCATCAGTGTATACAGGGACTTCTAGATATTTGTCCATTTTACACAATTTCTCTGGGACCACCATAGGGTCACAATCATCCAGAGTTGATAAAACCTCCCTAAGCAATACGCGGAGGTGTTCCAATTTAAATTTAAACGCTAGTGAATCTGTTTGGATAAAAAGGCCGCAAGGGAATTATCCATGACTGTCGCTAGTTGTTGCAATGTAATAGGTGCCAATGCACTAGAGGTACTAGGTATCGCTTGAGCGGGCGTAACTGGTGATGACACATGGGGAGAGGAAGGCGGACTATCCTCATTACCTTCAGTCAAAGAATCATCTAGGGCTATATTTTTAAGTGACATAATATGATCTTTAAAGTGTATAGACACATTAGTGCACTTGGGACACATTTTGAGTGGGGGTTCCACCATGGCTTCTGAACACATAGAGCAAGGCTTTTCCTTAGTGTCAGACATGTTTAACAGATTAGTATTATACACAAGCAGGCTTGGAAAAACACTTTATCAAATAAACACAATTAGCAATAAATGGTACTGTGCCTTTAAGAAAATAAAAGCGCACACAATTTTACAAAACAGTGAAAAATGAACCAAATCTTTTGAAATTTTTACAGTATGTGCCTAATGCAAGTTTCAGCCCGATTAACCCTTTAATGCCCAAACCGGAGCCGCCTAAAGCAAACAACCGGTTAATAAACTACAGCGCCTTGCCACAGCAGCCTGCTGTGGCCATACCTTCCCTTAAGGATTGGATTTGAGAAAAGCAAGCCTCTTGAAGTCCTCAAGCAGTCTCTGGACCCATGTGAAGCAGCATGCAAAGAAATCTGTCTGAATAAACTGCGCAACTGAGGCGCAAAATTAGGCCCCTCCCACTCCACAGCTATGGGGCCTTCAGAACCCAATTTAGGTGACTAAAAATAATGCCATGTGGAATAAAACCCCAAATAAACACACCAAAAGTGCTTTAAAAGTGTCCAAATTGAGTATTTTGTTAAATAAAATAATCGATTGCCCTGTAAAAGTGTTAACCAGTCTATTGAGCCCTCTTAAATAAGCCTCTAGTTCTATACTAAGTCTCAGAACATGGCTTATCCTTCCCACATGGGGATTCTTGTCAGTCTTCTAGCATTATCTTGTCTTGACTAGAAAAAGATGACTGAAACATACCTCAAAGCAGTTAAGCCTGCAAACTGTTCCCCCCAACTGAAGTTTTCTGGTACTCCTCAGTCCTGTGTGGGAACAGCAATGGATTTTAGTTACAACATGCTAAAATCATTTTCCTCTCAGCAGAATTCTTCATCACATTTCTGCCAGAGAGTAAACAGCACAAACCGGTACTATTTAAAAATAACAAACTTTTGATTAAAGATATAAAACTACAAATCTAACACCACATTCACTTTACCCTCCCGTGGAGATGCCCTATCTGTTAGAGCAGCAAAGAGAATGACTGGGGGGCGGAGCTAGAGGGGGAGCTATATGGACAGCTTTGCTGTGTGCTCTCTTTGCCACTTCCTGTAGGGAATGAGAATATCCCACAAGGATGAATCCGTGGACTGGATACACCTTGCAAGAGAAATAAACATTTGCTGTCTGCTTATGCACTGGTTGCTAAGAATTGAGTTGGGGGAGGGTTGGGGGTTCCTGTAAGAGGTAAACCTAGTGCCGAGAACTATTGTAATCAAGGTGTGGTACAAAATTTGCTTTCTTTTTAGAGATACTATAAGAAAATAAAACAATGAACCAATATAAAACTTTAATAGTGTACTGCAGCAGGCTTGCAGCCTGGCTTCCAAACAGTTACTATAGTATGAATCCACAGCGTGCAAAGTCTAAATTAGCCAGTCAAATTTGCAGTACCGTTCTAACGCAAAAGCCATAGGAGTCGACTACCACAGGATCTACAAGCGTTAGCCCACACCCTCCCTGGATAAAGCCAGCGGATCATAGTATGGGACTGGTGGCCATCTTAGCCATGGATGCTGAAGGGTGTGCTCAGCTGCGCTGTGTTCACAGATGCTGGATGTATTTCTCGCCGGACTATTCGGCCATCTCAAATAACATGTTAGGAAAAAGTCCCCTCAATCTGGGAGTCATGTGTAGCAGGGTGTCAGCGAGGCGCTCTCTAGTCTCCGAGGCCAGGTACGTATCATATTTAGAGGAGAATTTTGGTAGCGGGATAGACATAGGTGATATAGGTGGTGCCCCAATGCCATGTTTTTCTACATACCGGTAAGAGTCGAGTTTTCCAACGGAGTGAAGTTCCCAGTAGTTTCTTCAGGGCCGCACGCCGTCACTGCAAATGGGTATAGAGGGGACAGACCATTTTTCTCTTGATACACCAGTGAGTTGACGACCGGTTCTGAAATAGGAATGGGTGAGTCATCCGCTGTGGTAGATCCGTGTAGTTGAGTGCGGAGTGAGTTATGCGGGTTCTGATCTGGAGAGTAAGTTTGCATGTTTGCCAGACCAGTTTCTATAAAAAAAAGTCTCTCATAGCTCAGAAGTAGGCGATCTAATTAAGGCAGGAAAACTGCAAGTATCTGCACAGCCACATCACACTTTGATTCCATTGCCCCACAGGAGCGAGAATTAAATTAATATGTACAAAGTCCCTCGTGGGTACCATCTCAGTTAAATGGTTTCCGGGGAAGAAAAGATTGAATTATTTCAATCTGCTTAAGGTTCCCGGACAGCTTATCTGTCAAGGGAGATGCAGATGGCATAGATTAATGGCAATATAGTGTAGATTAGAAGAAGAGTTCTTCAGAGCAACAGAAGCTCGCAGCCATCTTCTAGAGCCGTCCACCGGAAGTCCTCGTAGATGTATTTTTAAAAGTTTAATTAGTTGTTTAAATAGTGACAAAAAACAAAATTTATGCTTATCTGATAAATTTCTTTCTTTCCGGATATGGTGAGTCCATGGCTTGAGTAATTTCTGTTGGGAATATCACTCCTGGCCAGCAGGAGGAAGCAAAGAGCACCACAGTTAAACTGCTAAGTATCACTCCCTTACCCACAACCCCCAGTCATTCGACCAAATGGAAATGGAGAAAAAGGAGTAACACAAGATGTAGAGGTGCCTGAAGTTATAGTCAAAAGAACAACTGTCTTAAAATAAAGGGTGGGGCCGTGGACTCTTCATATCCGGAAATAAATACATTTATCAGGTAAGCATAAATTTTGTTTTTCTTTCCTTAGAAATGGTGAGTCCACGGCTTGAGTAATTACTGTTGGGAACCAATACCCAAGCTAGAGGACACGGATAAATAGGGAGGGACAAGACAGGCAGTCCTAAACAGAAGTCTTGAAGAACTTTTAAAAAATAATTTTTTAAAAAGTATGTAGAGAAGACCAAGTTGCAGCCTTGCAAATTTGTTTCACAGAAGCTTCATTTTTTTAAAAAAGCCAAAGAAGAGGAAACAGCTCTTGTGGAATGAGCCGTAATTCTCTCAGGAGGCTGCTGTACAGCAGTCTCATAAGCCAAATTAATTATATTTTGTAACAAAAAAGAAAGAGTAGTAGCAGTAGTGTTCTGACCTTTACGTTTTCCAGAGAAACAGACAAAGAGGGCAGAGGACTGGCAAAAATCCTTAGTCGCCTGTAAGTAGAATTTAAGAGCACGTACAACATCCAAATTGTGTAACAAAGGTTCTTTGTAAGGAGGAGGATTAGGACACAGAGAGGGAACAACAATTTCCTGATTGATATTTCTATTAGAAACAACCTTAGGAAGGAAACCTAACTTAGTACGAAGAACTGCCTTATTGGCATGAAAAATAAGATAAGGGGGATCACACTGCAGAGCTGAGAGTTCCGAAACTCTTTGAGCAGAAAAGATAGCAACAAGAAACAAAACCTTCCAAGATAACAACTTAATGTCTATGGAAAGCAACGGCTCAAACTGAGCCAGCTATATAACATTAAGAACAAGGTTAAGGCTTCAAGGAGGAGCAACAGACTTAAAGACAGGCCTGATTTTGACCAAGGCCTGACAAAAAGATTGCACATCTGGCACATCCGCCAAACGTTTATGTAGTAAAACTGATAAAGCAGAAATCTGACACTTCAGGGTACTGACTGACAATCCCTTCTCCAGGCCTTCCTGAAGAAAAGATACAATTCTAGGAATTCTAATTCTACTCCAAGAGTAGCCATTGGATTCACACCAATAAAGATATTTACGCATATCTCATGGTAAATCTTTCTAGTAATAGGCTTGCGAGCCTGAATCATGGTCTCAATGACCGACTCAGAAAAACCACGCTTAGACAGAATTAAGCATCTATGAGAATGGCATGCGGATCTCTTGACCTTGAACCGTACCTTGGAAACCTGGCTTTCTGACAGGACACCATTAGATCTAACTCCAGCACCCCCCATTTGAGGACAAAGCTGGAAAACCCCTCCGGGTGGAGTTCCCACTCCCCGGGATGAAAATTCTGTCTGCTCAGAAAATTTGCTTCACAGTTGTTAACTCCTGGAATGTGGATGGCAGATACACAGCAGCTGTGGGTTGCTGCCCACTTAAAAATCCAAGTAACCTCCTTCATGGCTAAGGAACTCTGAGTTCCTCCCTGGTGATTGATGTAAGCCACAGAGGTTATGCTGTCTGACTATAACCTGATAAACTGGGCTGAGAACAACTGAGGCCAAGCCAATAGAGCATTGCAAATCACCCTCAACTCCAAGATGTTGATGGGAAGAGCAGACTCCTCCCGAGTCCAAATGCCCTGAGCTTTTAACGAGTTCCAGACTGCTCCCCAGCCCAGCAGGCTGGCGTCCATGGTCACGATCACCCAGGAAGGTCTTCGAAAGAATTTGCCCTGAGACAGATGTGCCTGAGAAATCCACCATGGGAGAGAATCCCTTGACGACTGATCTAACTCTATTCTCTGAGATAGATCTGCATGGTCACCATTTCATCGTCTGGGAATGCACAGCTGGAGAGCTCTCAAATGGAATCGAGCAAAAGGAGAGCTCTCAAATGGAATCGAGCAAAAGGAATGATGTCCATGGAAGCCACCATCAGACCGATTACCTCCATACATTAAGCCACTGAAGGATGAGCAGTAGCCTGAATAGAGAGGCAAGAGGAAATGATTTTGTTTTTCCTGACCTCTGTCAGAAAAATCTTCATCAATAGAGAATCTATTATGTTCCCTAAGAACACTACTCTTGTAGCAAGGGAAAGGGAACTTTTTTCCAGATTCACATTCCATCCGTAGGAACAAAGAAAAGACAACAATATGTCTGTGTGAAATTTTTCTTGTTGAAAAGAAGGTGCATGAACTAATATGTCGTCTAGGTAGGGTGCCACAGCAATTCCACGAGAACGGATCACTGCCAAAAGAGCCCCCAGAATCTTTGAAAAAATTCTGGGATCCGTGGCTAGACCAAATTGAAGGGCCACAAACTGGAAATGTTTGTCCAGAAAAGCAAATCTCAGGAAAGTGTGAAGGTCCTTGTGAATAGGAACATGAAGATACGCATCCTTTAAGTCTATGGTTGTCATGAACTGACCCTCTTGTACTAAAGGATGAAACTTTGAGAAACTTGTTTAGACACTTCAAGTCTAGAATGGGACGGAAAGTTCCCTCTTTTTTGGGAACCACAAATAGGTTGGAGTAGTACCTGAGACCCTGTTCCTGCACTGGAACTGGAACTATTATTCCCAGGGAGGAAATATGTTGTATACATTTCAAGAACGCCTCTCTCTTTATCTGGTCTGCAGATAATCTTGAGAGATGGAATCTTCCTCTGGGAGGAAAAGTCTTGAATTTAAATTTGTAACCCTGGGATACTATGTCCACATCCAGGGATCTGGGACATCTCGTATCCAGGCTTGAGAGAACTGAGAAACTCTGCCCCCACCTGATCCGATCCCGAATCAGGGCCAAACCCTTCATGCAGATTTGGAATCAGCTGCAGGTTTCTTTAAATGTTTCCCCTTGTTCCAAGACTGATTGGGTTTCCAAGAAGACTTGGATTGTTCCTGCTTGGAAGAAGAAGGGGAAGGCTTTCCTCTGAAGTTATGAAAGGAACGAAAATTACTCTGACGTCCATTAGGCCGTTTCTTCTTATCTTGAGGTAGAAAAGACCCTTTTCCACCTGTAATATCAGAGACAATTTCTGCCAAACCGGGTCCAAACAAGGTTTTGCCCTTGTAAGGAATCGCCAGAAGCTTGACTTTAGAGAAAACGTCCGCAGACCAGGATTTCAACCATAATGCCCTGCGGGCTAGGACAGCGAAACTAGAAGTTTTAGCTCCTAGTCTAACAACCTGTAAAATAGCATCTGCAATAAAGGAATTGGCCAACTTAAGAGCTTTAATCCTATCCTGAATTTCATTCAAGGAAGTATCTACTTGAAGAGAATCAGACAAGGTGTCGAACCAATAAGATGCCGCACTAGTCACGGTGGCAATACACACCGCAGGTTGTCATTGGAGACCTTGATGAACATAAATATTTTTCAAATAAGCCTCCAGCTTCTTGTCCATCGGTTCCTTAAAAGAGCAGCTATCCTCAATAGGAATAGTGGTTCTCTTAGCCAGAGTGGAAATGGCTCCTTCAACTTTAGGTACAGTATACCAAGGGTCTTTAATGGAGTCCTCGACAGGAAACATTTTCTTAAAAATGGGAGACGGGGAAAAAGACACCCCTGGTTTCTCCCATTCCTGTGAGATAATCTCCCTAGCACGGTCCGACACAGGAAAAACCTCCAAAGTGAAAGGTTCATCAAATAAACTATTAAGTTTACTAGATTTCTTAGGAGTGACAACAAAAGGGGTATCGGAGTCATCTAAAGTAGATAAAACCTCCTTTAACAATACACAAAGGTGTTCAAGCTTAAATCTGAAGGATACCACCTCAGTCTCAGAAGAAGGAATTATACTGTACGAATCTGAGATTTCACCCTCAGAAAGTCCCGATGTATCTTCCTCATCAGACTTATGAGAAAGGGCAACTTGGGAAGCAGAACTGAAGACAGGCACCTTACGTTCTAAATTTCTAGATTTCTTCTTGCGTTTTTCCTGTAATCTGGGAATGGCAGCTAATGCCGCAGATACCGCTGAAGATACCTGAGCAGCAATTTCTGCTTTTAAATAAACTCCACTAGGAGTTATAGAGGAACCGCAGGGCACTGCATGTGACGCCATTAAGGCTTGGGACGTAGCAGGAGAAAGCCGAGGTATTATTTTAACATCATCATCCAGAGAGACATTAGGCTCAAACATTTTACCTTTATTTTGCAAAGTTTTCTTGACACATGAAGAACAAAATTGCATAGGAGCTGCAATTTGTGCATCGAAACATAATAAGCATGCATTCATGAGAGCAAGCTCTTGTTCCATATCAGACATGTTGTGAAACAGTAAATAAACTTGTACAGATAAGTTTCAAAGATTTTAATATTCAATTAAAAGAAGCAAAGGAAAAAATACACTTTAAATTTTATCCCTAATTAGGATTGATCCTCAGCTAAAATTATGTGAGAAAAGTTAAGAAAAAACATATAATAAACATTAAATAAACTTCTGAAATACCCCTCAGGCAACCCCACACCTCAATTACTGAGGTGCCTTACCGCTACCAATTAAGACCGGATCACCCAGAAATGGAGAAAATTTACTTTTTCCTCAGAAACCTTATGAAGTAAAGCCAGTCATGTGACTGCAACTGCCGAGCTCAAATTACTGCTGCGACACAGACAGGCACTAAAAATAGCTTCCTGGTACAGAAATAATCCGTTTTTGCAAACCGGACAGTTTAAAATATTGCATTGTTTTATTTTAAAGCAAAGGGGAAATTAATCAATCCAGCCTTACTTTCAGTTTAAACTTGTATTGTTTTATCAAGTAAATATGTGTCAGAAAATAAAGCCTATTAAAAACATTTTACCCTTTCTTTTTAAAAGAGTTTAAATGATAGTCTCACACATGCTACAGTGCCTGCTTCATGCCCCAGTTTAACCCAAACAACATAATTATCTATGTCCCAATAAAAAAGCAGTGTCTTTTAATTTAAGTGCATGGTCTCCCCAACTGGAAGAAAAAGCACTTACCTGCTCCGCTGTTCGGCATGTAGACAGTTACAAGATATGAGAAGACACAGTTCTTTACAGAGACCTTTGAAAAAGAAAGAACAGAGTAGCCAACTCTGGCTTTCTAAACTAACACCTAGATTTAGAGTTTTGCGGCCAAAGGGGTGCATTAGCTACGCGTGTTTTTTCCCCCCGCACCTTTTAAATAACGCTGGTATTGAGAGTTCTCTGAAGGGCTGCGTTAGGCTCCAAAAAGGGAGCGTACAGGCATATTTACCGGCACTTCAACTCTCAATACCAGCTTTGCTTACGGTAGCGGCTAGCTGGAAAAACGTGCTCGTGCACGATTCCCCATAGGAAACAATGGGGCAGTTTGGGCTGAAAAAAAACCTAACACCTACAAAAAAGCAGCGTTAAGCTCCTAACGCAGCCCCATTGTTTCCTATGGGGAAACACTCTCTAAGTCTGCACCTAACACCCTAACATGTACCCCGAGTCTAAACACCCCTAACCTTACACTTATTAACCCCTAATCTGCTGCCCCCACTATCGCTGACACCTGCATTTTATTATTAACCCCTAATCTGCCGCTCCGGACACAGCCGCAACCTACATTATACCTATGTACCCCTAATCTGCTGCCCACAACATCGCCGACCCCTATATTATATTTATTAACCCCTAATCTGCCGCCCCTATGTCGCCGCTACCTTACCTACACTTATTAACCCTAATCTGCCAACCGGACCTTGCCGCCACTATAATAAATGTATTAACCCCTAAACCGCCGCACTCCTGCCTCAAAAACTCTATAATAAATAGTATTAACCCCTAATCTGCCCTCCCTAACATCGTCGACACCTAACTTCAAGTATTAACCCCTAATCTGCCGACCGGACCTTGCCGCTACTCTAATAAATGTATTAACCCCAAAAGCTAAGTCTAACCCTAACACCCCCCTAAGTTAAATATAATTTTTATCTAACAAAATAAATTATTTCTTATTAAAAAAATTAATCCTATTTAAAGCTAAATACTTACCTGTAAAATAAACCCTTATATAGCTACAATATAAATAATAATTACATTGTAGCTATTTTAGGATTTATATTTATTTTACAGGCAACTTTGTATTTATTTTAACTAGGTACAATAGCTATTAAATAGTTATTTACTATTTAATAGCTACCTAGTTAAAATAATTACAAAATTACCTGTAAAATAAATTCTAACCTAAGTTACAATTAATCCTAACACTACACTATCAATAAATCAATTAATTAACTAAACTACCTACAATTACCTACAATTAAATCAACTAAACTAAATTACAAAAAAAAAAAGATTACAAGAATTTTAAACTAATTACACCTACTCTAAGCCCCCTAAAAAAATAACAAAGCCCCCCAAGATAAAAAAAATGCCCTATCCTATTCTAAAATAAAAAGTTAACAGCTCTATTACCTTACCAGTCCTTAAAAGGGCTTTTTGCGGGGCATGCCCCAAAGAAATCAGCTCTTTTGCCTGTAAAAAAAAAAAAAAAAAAAAACATACAATACCCCCCCCAACATTACAACCCACCACCCACATACCCCTAATCTAACCCACCCAAACCCCCCTTAAAAAACCTAACACTAAGCCCCTGAAGATCTTCCCACCTTGTCTTCACCCAGCCGGGTACCATCCGATCCGTCCAGAAGAGGGTCCGAAGTCTTCATCCTATCCAGCCAGAAGAGGTCCTCCAGAGGGTCCGAAGTCTTCATCCAGGCGGCATCTTCTATCTTCTTCCATCCGGAGCAGAGCGGCTCCATCTTGAAGCAGCCGGCGCGGATCCATCCTCTTCTTCCGACGTCCTAACACCGAATGAAGGTTTCTTTAAATGACGTCATCAAAGATGGCGTCCCTCGAATTCCGATTGGCTGATAGGATTCTATCAGCCAATCGGAATTAAGGTAGGAAAAATCTGATTGGCTGATTGAATCAGCCAATCAGATTCAAGTTCAATCGGATTGGCTGATCCAATCAGCCAATCAGATTGAGCTCGCATTCTATTGGCTGTTCCGATCAGCCAATCGGAATTCGAGGGACGCCATCTTGGATGACGTCATTTAAAGGAACCTTCATTCGGTGTTAGGACGTCAGAAGAAGAGGATGGATCCGCGCCGGCTGCTTCAAGATGGACGCGCTCCGCTCCGGATGAAAGAAGATAGAAGATGCCGCCTGGATGAAGACTTCGGACCCTCTGGTTCTGGCCGGATAGGATGAAGACTTCGGACCCTCTTCTGGACGGATCGGATGTTCCCGGCTGGGTGAAGACAAGGTAGGAAGATCTTCAGGGGCTTAGTGTTAGTTTTTTTTAAGGGGGGTTTGGGTGGGTTAGATTAGGGGTATGTGGGTGGTGGGTTGTAATGTTGGGGGGTATTGTATGGCTTTTTTTTTACAGACAAAAGAGCTGATTTCTTTGGGGCATGCCCCGCAAAAAGTCCTTTTAAGGGCTGGTAAGGTAATAGAGCTCAAAAAGAATGCTTTTATACACTTTAATTCAATTATATAGTTTAGTTCGGTCGGTTACTGGAACTTGAGATAGAAAAATATACCAAAATTTAAAATATAACCTTTATTAGTTGATTTCTAAAAAAAGACAGCATAAAGTATGTATGTATGCTACCCTTTGGAGGTGTTAAAAACACTCTCTCTGTTGCATCTATTTAATACTTAGCCTTCGCAATGCCAAGTGTATAGAATACTTAGTAATTCTATTATAAGACCCAGATAATGTTATAGGTATAAGTATCTGTTAATCTTCCATATGGCTATATGGCCTTATGTATGGCCAATCTATTAGATTACCACAAGGGGATATTGGTATATTATATACCTATTACACTTTAACACTGTGGTCTGTATTTGTAAGTTTTGCTCTCAAGGTATGTCAGCAAAAATATATGTAGCACAGCTATGGATTTTGGATATTTTGCTGCGTAAATTTAGGTTCTTGTTAGATGTATCTTAACAGGAAAACTGTGCCCAATACTCGAGTATTAATCTACAAGCAACTAAATATGTATATATGTATATATCGCTAGGTCTTATGGGTTACTCCGTTTGTGAGTTACTACAGTATAAGACTAAAACTATGTTTATTAGTTGTCTGGTAATTCGGTCGAGTATAGATTAAATTCTATATATTGGTACGTCTTCAAGTACGAGTGGAGTCAACAGACATGTACTAGTAGTTATGATTAGCGGTAGTCTGCATTAACTGATACTGCACGTTGTTATGTTTAGTCATTAGCGTTTAGCATTATGATAAGTTTTTAAGGTTTCACAAACTCTCAATATCTGTGTCAAATATATGCTTAGATTATTATTTACTTATCCCACTTTATTCCAGTGTGAAGTATTATATATTGTCACACTGCCTATGCTTAAATTGTACTGCAACGTTACAAAATATCAGCTTGTAGTAGCTAACATAGGATATCTAGTATAATGCCGTATTATAAGTACAAGGTATCAGATTTCTAGTCCGTTTCTATTCTCTCCCCCTCTGTAATATATATTCGGTATTGCTGCACAATTATAAGCTAAAATCTTAATCAGTCTTGTTTAAGCTAATATAACGTTGCCAGCATCATGCTCTGGAGACGTAACAGTTAACCAATTTTTTACGCTAAGAAGAATAGCAGGATATTCCTGCTTTTGACTGTGAAGAGCCACAAATTACTAAGTATTGTTTTTAAAGAAATGATTTTTTAAGCTAGAGTATCATAAATATTCTTCAACAAGAGAGGCAAATAAAAAAACGAGGACCCCTGACGCAGCGTTTCACTAACGCATCCTCAGAGGGGTTACCCGGGCCGGCATACTTCCGGAAATATATAGGCTTCATATGTCCCACCTTTCACATCTGATAGGTCGGGGATGGCTATTCTAATTGGTAGAGCCTAAGTCAATCACTGAATAGAGGACGTCATTTTCGTTACTATGGAGACAGTGTGTAAACGTCATGGTTACTATGATACAAGGGAATAGATATGGATTGTGAAATATAGCATGTTGATGTTTAATAATAGTTTAACACTCGCATATATTTTGAGAACTTGTTACCTTATGTACCCATTTTTGCAGGTGCACATAGTTGTAAATGCGAGGTGGAAATAGGAGATTATTTCCGAGAAATTATAAGTATAATGTGTAAATTAATTCAATATACTTTAAATTTAAAATATCAATTGTGCATATAACGGAATCATAAGTGATTAATATGTGAAATGAGTGACATAAAAATGAAATGATTACTAAAAAGGTGTTAAACGTAACTATTGTGTGATGCAAAGGGAAAAATATTTAAAATAAATATTCGCTCATGTGAAATAAATTTAAAATAGGCTGCAGTGAAAGGTTGTGTTATAAAAAAGCCATTGAGACATTGGCTGTAAAACGCTTATGGGGAATAGAAGGTGATACATAATCATGTGAAAAGGTGATGTAATGTAGTCGCATTGTGAACCTTATACTATATAACATAAAAGGAATTATGATACTTAAGGTGAAGCTATATTGTAACTCACTCTACATCAAAGAGGGAATAAGTGAAAAAGGGGTGTGATAAGTGAGACTAGGAAGTATGAGAAAAAAAAAAAAAAAAAAAAAGGAGGAGATGTTAAGTTATATTTAGTTATAAGATATTTGGACATATGTTGAGTGGATTATACCAAATATGTTTGGCTGGATGGTATAAAGACATATGTTATGTAATTCATTCCAAATATACATGATAATTATTGTTGTCATTAAGTCCATGAGGTTTAACACTATTCAGTAGGTGTATCCATTTACACTCCATTTTGAGTAGTGTTTGTTCTAAGTTACCTCCTCTAATGCCTAAAGTTGCCTTTTGCAGTACTGAAAATTTCAACAAGGAATCTTTGCTGTTGTGTTTATGATAGAAGTGCCTAGCGACACTAGTTATCAGTTTATCTTTCTCCATGTCTTTATGGGCGTTTCTAATGTTTCTGCTATGTTCCATGATTCTTGTCCTTATTTGTCGTGTCGTCATTCCGACATAGAACAACTTACATGGACACTGGAGGACATAGACAACACCTGTTGTGGTACAGGAGAAATGATCAGATAATATGTGTTTGTTTGCATATTTATCATCAATGTCCTTAATTTTCCACACCTTGGGACATGTACTACATGTTCCACATGGGAACATCCCTTTAGATTGGCAGGCTCTTTTAGGCATATGAATGTAGTGACTTGTGACCAGTGTGTCTTTCAGATTTTTCGGTCTTTTATATCCAATTGAGACTCTATCCCCGATCTGGGTTGCAAGTAGGGGATCATTTTTTAAGATATGCCAGTGATCATTTATTATAGTTGTTATCTGTTTTATTTGCTGGTTGTATGTCGTAATTAGTCTTGGTTTATTGTCCTGCTTTTTCTGACGTGGTTGTAGGAGTTTTTGTCTGTCTTCCTGTAAGGCCTGTATTCTGGCTTTTTTTATGGACCTTTTACTATAGCCTCTGTCTTGAAGCCTGTTGGAGAGTTTGGATGCTTCTTGCTTGAATAGACTTAAATCAGAACAATTCCTTCTCAGCCTTGTAAATTCTCCTTTTGGGATGGCCTTAAGAGTGCAGGGGGCATGGGCACTAGTATGATACAGCAGAGTATTGGTGGCTGTTTTTTTTCGATATATAGTAGTGCTTACTCTTCCTTCCAGATCAACTTTTATTTGTAAGTCTAAGAAGTTAACCAATTCTTGACTGTATTCATATGTGAGTTTAATGTTCAGTTTGTTATTGTTTAAGACATTCATAAACTCACATAGCATTGGTTCAGGGCCATCCCAGATAAACAGTATATCATCTATATACCGAATCCAACAAGGGATATACTGTGTATATCCGTCATTATCACTAGTGAATACTGTTAAATTCTCCCACCATCCTAGGAACAGATTTGCGTACGTGGGTGCACAGGCTGTACCCATTGCAGTACCCTGTGTTTGTAAGAAGAAGCGATCTTTAAATGTAAAATAATTATGGTGAAGTACAAAGTGTAATAATTCTTTAATAAACTGATTGTGTTCATGATTGTCATTCACATTTGTACTTAAATAGGAAATTGCCTGTTCCCCCAAATGATGTTTTATGTTGGTGTACAATGATTCCACATCGGCTGTTATGATGAAGGAGTTAGGAGATAGTATCATGTTGTTTAATTTTTGCAATACCTCCATAGTATCCTTAACGTACGAAGGTAGGGTGTATAGATACTCTCTCAGTCGTTGGTCGATGTATTGACTTGGTTTTTCAGTGAGACTGCCGTTGCCTGACACTATGGGCCGGCCTGGAGGTTTCTGGATATTTTTATGTATCTTGGGAATCATATAGAATGTGGCCATGGTTGGATGTTGTTGAGATAGAAATTGTTTCTCAGTACTGTTAATGATTTTATCCTTATAAGCCTTTTCTATGATTTTATTGTACTTTTCACTGTACATAGCAGTGGGATTGCCAAAAAGTTTTTTATAGCAGTGTTTATTGTCCAGTTGTTTAGTAGCTTCTTCAAGATACATGTTCTTTTCCCATAGAACTATATTTCCACCTTTATCAGATTGCTTTATGATGGTATCATGTCATGTGTGGATTTCTTTTAATGCTTTTTGTTCTTGTTTTGTAAGATTAGGATTTATTTTGAGATCAGGCAATTTTTCTATTTTATCACAAACCATTTCATTAAACACTTGGATCTGTGGTGATAGATGGCTAGGAGGAATATATTTCGATTTATTTTTTATTTGTTGTCTCCAGTCAGTTTCTGAGGTTGTAATTTCTGAATTGTCATTTAACAAGTCTTGTAAGTCTTGCAAAGCCAATTGATCTGTCATAGTCCAATCATCTCCAAGTTCTTTTTTGGCATATAGTTTTTCAACAGTAGCTTCCTAGTGTACAGATTAATATCTTTAACAACTTCAAATTTGTTTAATTTGTTTGTAGGACAAAAACTAAGACCTTTAGACAGCACAGAGATGTGGGTTTGATCTAGAACATGGTCAGTTAAATTTACTATTTTTAAGTGCCCATCCTGATCTTTGAGAATGGGCTTGGTTGTCTCCTTCTTGTCTCTCTTTGAGGAGTGGTTGATGGTTTGCGCTTGTTGGGTCTTGAATCTGGTACCTTGTTGCTGCCTGGTATCGTGCGCTGCCTGTCCGTTGTAATACCTAAAAAAGAGGAAGGGCTAGTGGATGTTGAGGGAGCTGATGGGTCATTAGGAGTTAAGGCTTGTGTTTGTAACCTGGTATATATCCTAGGCTGAATGTTCATTTCACTATTAATGCTTTCTATAGAAGTGTCAGAGTCAGATATTTCAGTTTCACTGTCGTTTTGTAGTGTTGTGTTTTGATACTGATTGTTGTTTCTTGAGCGAGTGTTTCTAGGGCAATTTCCTATTATTTAAGTACAAATGTGAATGACAATCATGAACACAATCAGTTTATTAAAGAATTATTACACTTTGTACTTCACCATAATTATTTTACATTTAAAGATCGCTTCTTCTTACAAACACAGGGTACCGCAATGGGTACAGCCTGTGCACCCACGTACGCAAATCTGTTCCTAGGATGGTGGGAGAATTTAACAGTATTCACTAGTGATAATGACGGATATACACAGTATATCCCTTGTTGGATTCGGTATATAGATGATATACTGTTTATCTGGGATGGCCCTGAACCAATGCTATGTGAGTTTATGAATGTCTTAAACAATAACAAACTGAACATTAAACTCACATATGAATACAGTCAAGAATTGGTTAACTTCTTAGACTTACAAATAAAAGTTGATCTAGAAGGAAGAGTAAGCACTACTATATATCGAAAAAAAAACATCCCAAAAGGAGAATTTACAAGGCTGAGACGGAATTGTTCTGATTTAAGTCTATTCAAGCAAGAAGCATCCAAACTCTCCAACAGGCTTCAAGACAGAGGCTATAGTAAAAGGTCCATAAAAAAAGCCAGAATACAGGCCTTACAGGAAGACAGACAAAAACTCCTACAACCACGTCAGAAAAAGCAGGACAATAAACCAAGACTAATTACGACATACAACCCGCAAATAAAACAGATAACAACTATAATAAATGATCACTGGCATATCTTAAAAAATGATCCCCTACTTGCAACCCAGATCGGGGATAGAGTCTCAATTGGATATAAAAGACCGAAAAATCTGAAAGACACACTGGTCACAAGTCACTACATTCATATGCCTAAATGAGCCTGCCAATCTAAAGGGATGTTCCCATGTGGAACATGTAGTACATGTCCCAAGGTGTGGAAAATTAAGGACATTGATGATAAATATGCAAACAAACACATATTATCTGATCATTTCTCCTGTACCACAACAGGTGTTGTCTATGTCCTCCAGTGTCCATGTAAGTTGTTCTATGTCGGAATGACGACACGACAAATAAGGACAAGAATCATGGAACATAGCAGAAACATTAGAAACGCCCATAAAGACATGGAGAAAGATAAACTGATAACTAGTGTCGCTAGGCACTTCTATCATAAACACAACAGCAACGATTCCTTGTTGAAATTTTCAGTACTGCAAAAGGCAACTTTAGGCATTAGAGGAGGTAACTTAGAACAAACACTACTCAAAATGGAGTGTAAATGGATACACCTACTGAATAGTGTTAAACCTCATGGACTTAATGACAACAATAATTATCATGTATATTTGGAATGAATTACATAACATATGTCTTTATACCATCCAGCCAAACATATTTGGTATAATCCACTCAACATATGTCCAAATATCTTATAACTAAATATAACTTAACATCTCCTCCTTTTTTTTTTTTCTCTTCTCATACTTCCTAGTCTCACTTATCACACCCCTTTTTCACTTATTCCCTCTTTGATGTAGAGTGAGTTACAATATAGCTTCACCTTAAGTATCATAATTCCTTTTATGTTATATAGTATAAGGTTCACAATGCGACTACATTACATCACCTTTTCACATGATTATGTATCACCTTCTATTCCCCATAAGCGTTTTACAGCCAATGTCTCAATGGCTTTTTTATAACACAACCTTTCACTGCAGCCTATTTTAAATTTATTTCACATGAGCGAATATTTATTTTAAATATTTTTCCCTTTGCATCACACAATAGTTACGTTTAACACCTTTTTAGTAATCATTTCATTTTTATGTCACTCATTTCACATATTAATCACTTATGATTCCGTTATATGCACAATTGATATTTTAAATTTAAAGTATATTGAATTAATTTACACATTATTCTTATAATTTCTCGGAAATAATCTCCTATTTCCACCTCGCATTTACAACTATGTGCACCTGCAAAAATGAGTACATAAGGTAACAAGTTCTCAAAATATATGCGAGTGTTAAACTATTATTAAACATCAACATGCTATATTTCACAATCCATATCTATTCCCTTGTATCATAGTAACCATGACGTTTACACGCTGTCTCCATAGTAACGAAAATGACGTCCTCTATTCAGTGATTGACTTAGGCTCTACCAATTAGAATAGCCATCCCCGACCTATCAGATGTGAAAGGTGGGACATATGAAGCCTATATATTTCCGGAAGTATGCCGGCCCGGGTAACCCCTCTGAGGATGCGTTAGTGAAACGCTGCGTCAGGGGTCCTCGTTTTTTTATTTGCCTCTCTTGTTGAAGAATATTTATGATACTATAGCTTAAAAAATCATTTCTTTAAAAACAATACTTAGTAATTTGTGGCTCTTCACAGTCAAAAGCAGGAATATCCTGCTATTCTTCTTAGCGTAAAAAATTGGTTAACTGTTACGTCTCCAGAGCATGATGCTGGCAACGTTATATTAGCTTAAACAAGACTGATTAAGATTTTAGCTTATAATTGTGCAGCAATACCGAATATATATTACAGAGGGGGAGAGAATAGAAACGGACTAGAAATCTGATACCTTGTACTTATAATACGGCATTATACTAGATATCCTATGTTAGCTACTACAAGCTGATATTTTGTAACGTTGCAGTACAATTTAAGCATAGGCAGTGTGACAAGATATAATACTTCACACTGGAATAAAGTGGGATAAGTAAATAATAATCTAAGCATATATTTGACACAGATATTGAGAATTTGTGAAACCTTAAAAACTTATCATAATGCTAAACGCTAATGACTAAACATAACAACGTGCAGTATCAGTTAATGCAGACTACCGCTAATCATAACTACTAGTACATGTCTGTTGACTCCACTCGTACTTGAAGACGTACCAATATATAGAATTTAATCTATACTCGACCGAATTACCAGACAACTAATTAACATAGTTTTAGTCTTATACTGCAGTAACTCACAAACGGAGTAACCCATAAGACCTAGCGATATATACATATATACATATTTAGTTGCTTGTAGATTAATACTCTAGTATTGGGCACAGTTTTCCTGTTAAGATACATCTAACAAGAACCTAAATTTACGCAGCAAAATATCCAAAATCCATAGCTGTGCTACATATATTTTTGCTGACATACCTTGAGAGCAAAACTTACAAATACAGACCACAGTGTTAAAGTGTAATAGGTATATAATATACCAATATCCCCTTGTGGTAATCTAATAGATTGGCCATACATAAGGCCATATAGCCATATGGAAGATTAACAGATACTTATGCCTATAACATTATCTGGGTCTTATAATAGAATTACTAAGTATTCTATACACTTGGCATTGCGAAGGCTAAGTATTAAATAGATGCAACAGAGAGAGTGTTTTTAACATCTCCAAAGGGTAGCATACATACATACTTTATGCTGTCTTTTTTTAGAAATCAACTAATAAAGGTTATATTTTAAATTTTGGTATATTTTTCTATCTCAAGTTCCAGTAACCGACCGAACTAAACTATATAATTGAATTAAAGTGTATAAAAGCATTCTTTTTGGACTATCCTGCTCACATAGCAGAGATAGCCCTTTTTTTGTAAATAAAGTTTCTCTTATGCTTACGCACTGCTTCCTAAGTGTTCAGACATTAATCTAAAATTGCATTACTTTAAGCAAAAAATCAAAGTTAAGAAACAAAACACTTAGGCAGATAACTCTTTAAACCTCCAAGAATAAAGGTTCAAACCTCTTCCTAACAAGGTAATAGAGCTGTTAACGTTTTATTTTAGAATAGGGTAGGGCATTTTTTTTATTTTGGGGGGCTTTGTTACTTTATTAGGGGGCTTAGAGTAGGTGTAATTAGTTTAAAATTCTTGTAATTTTTTTGTAATATAGTTTAGTTGATTTAATTGTAGGTAATTGTTGGTAGTTAATTAATGTATTGATAGTGTAGTGTTAGGTTTAATTGTAATTTAGGTTAGGATTTATTTTACAGGTAATTTTTTAATTATTTTAACTAGGTAGCTATTAAATAGTAAATAACTATTTAATAGTTATTGTACCTAGTTAAAATAAATACAAAGTTGCCTGTAAAATAAATATAAATCCTAAAATAGCTACAATGTAATTATTATTTATATTGTAGCTATATCAGGGTTTATTTTACAGGTAAGTATTTAGCTTTAAATAGGATTAATTTTTTTAATAAGAAATAATTTATTTTTGTTAGATAAAAATTATATTTAACTTAGGGGGGTGTTAGGGATAGGATTAGACTTAGCTTTAGGGGTTAATACATTTATTAGAGTAGCGGCGAGGTCCGGTCGGCAGATTAGAGGTTAATACTTGAAGTTAGGTGTCAACAATGTTAGGGAGGGCAGATTAGGGGTTAATAATATTTATTATAGGGTTTTTGAGGTGGGAGTGAGGCGGTTTAGGGGTTAATACATTTATTATAGTGGTGCCGAGGTCCGGTCAGCAGATTAGGGGTAAATAAGTGTAGGTAAGGTAGCGGCGACTTTGGGGGGGCAGATTAGGGGTTAATAAATATTATGTAGGTGTCAGCGATGTTAGGGGCAGCAGATTAGGGGTACATAGGGATAATGTAGGTGGCGGCGATGTGCGGTCAGCAGATTAGGGGTTAAAAAAATTATTAGAGTGGCGGCGATGTGGGGGGCCTCGGTTTAGGGTACATAGGTAGTTTATGGGTGTTAGTGTACTTTAGAGCACAGTAGTTAAGAGCTTTATAAACCGGCGTAAGCCCATAAAGCTCTTAACTCCTGACTTTTTTCTGTGGCTGGAGTCTTGTCGGTAGAGGGTCTACCGCTCACTTCAGCCAAGACTCTAAATACCGGCGTTAGGAAGATCCCATTGAAAAGATAGGATACGCAATTGGCGTAAGGGGATCTGCGGTATGGAAAAGTCGCGGCTTGAAAGTGAGCGTTAGACCCTTTCCTGACTGACTCTAAATACCAGCTGGCGGTAAAAAGCAGCGTTAGGACCCCTTAACGCTGCTTTTGACGGCTAACGGAGAACTCTAAATCTAGGCGTTTGACAGCAATTAAGAAAACACAGTAAGTACCTCTTTACAAGTTCCTAACTGCTTTAAAGCCACCACTACCAAACTGCAAGGAATGACATAGGATACAGCTATACCCCAAAACTTGCTTGTAGATTAAATCAAAACTTTTCTTCAGACACCTAAACTTCACCTCCTCTATGCACTGAAGGCAAAGAGAATGACTGGGGGTTGTGGGTAAGGGAGTGCTACTTGGCAAATTAACTGTGGTTCTCTTTGCCTACTCCTGCTGGCCAGGAGTGATATTCCCAACAGTAATTACTCAAGCCGTGGACTCACCATATCTTAGGAAAGAAATAAGTGTTATGCCTAGATTTTTTCGGTAATGGTGTGCGGTGCTAACGAGCAGTTTATGCTCACTGCTCACCTACAGACAGTGCTGGTAGTACGGGTTTTTACAAACCCGGCGTTAGCCGCAGAAAAGTGAGCGGAGAGCAAAATGTTGCCCCACATCTCACCTCAATACCAGCGCTGCTTCCAGTAGCGGTGAGCTGGCTGAACGTGCTCATGCACGATTTCCCCATAGGAATCAATGGGGGAGAGCCGGCTGAAAAAAAACCTAACACCTGCAAAAAAGCTGCGTTCAGCTCCTAACGCAGCCCCATTGATTCCTATGTGGAAATAAAAGTTATGTCTACACCTAACACCCTAACATGAACCCCGAGTCTAAACACCCCTAATCTTACACTTATTAACCCCTAATCTGCTGCTCCGGACACCTACATTATACTTATTAACCCCTAATCTGCTGCCCCCAACATCGCCGACACCTACATTTTATTTATTAACCCCTACTCTGCCGCCCCCCAATGTCGCCGCCACCTACCTACACTTATTAACCCCTAATCTGCCGTCCCCAACATCGCCGCCACTATATTAAAGTTCTTAACCCCTAAACCTAAATATAACCCTAACCCCCCTAACTTAAATATAATTTAAATAAATCTAAATACAATTACTACAATTAACTAAATTATTCCTATTTAAAACTAAATATTTACCTATAAAATAAACCCTAAGCTAGCTACAATATAACTAATAGTTACATTGTAGCTAGCGTAGGATTTAATTTATATTTTACATGCAAGTTTGTATTTATTTTAACTAGGTAGAATAGTTATTAAATAGTTATTAACTATTTAATAACTACCTAGTTAAAATAAAGACAAATTTACCTGTAAAATAAAACCTAACCTAAGTTACAATTACACCTAACACTACACTATAATTAAATAAATTCCCTAAATTAACTACAATTAAATACAATTAAATACAATTAAATACAATTATCTAAAGTACAAAAAAACAAACACTAAATTACAGAAAATAATAAAATAATTACAAGTTTTTTAAACTAATTACATCTAATCTAATCCCCCTAATAAAATAAAATTGCCCCCCAAAATAATAAAAAGCCCTACCCTATACTAAATTACAAATAGCCCTTAAAAGAGCCTTTTGCGGGGCATTGCCCCAAAGTAATCAGCTCTTTTACCTGTAAAAAAAAAGTACAATACCCCCCCAACATTAAAACCCACCACCCACACACCCAACCCTACTCTAAAACCAAACACTAACCCCTTGAAGATCACCCTACCTTGAGAAGTCTTCACCCAACCGGGCCGAAGTCCTCAATGAAGCCGGGCAAAGTGGTCCTCCAGACGGGCAGAAGTCTTCATCCAAGCCGGGAAGAAGAGGTCCTCCAGACGGTCAGAAGTCTTCATCCAGACGGCATCTTCTATCTTCATCCATCCGGCGCGGAGCGGTCCATCTTCAAGACATCCAACGCGGAGCATCCTCTTCTTTCTTCATCCGACAACTGAATGAAGGTTCCTTTAAATTATGTCATTCAAGATGGCGTCCCTTCAATTCCGATTGGCTGATAGAATTCTATCAGCCAATCGAAATTAAGGTAGAAACAATCCTATTGGCTGATGCAATCAGCCAAAAGGATTGAACTTCAATCCTATTGGCTGATTGGAACAGCCAATAGAATGCAACCCCAATCCTATTGGCTGTTCTAATCAGCCAATAGGATTTTTTCTACTTTAATTCCGATTGGCTGATAGAATTCTATCAGCCAATCGGAATTGAAGGGATGCCATCTTGGATGACGTCATTTAAAGGAACCGTCATTCAGTCGTCGGATGAAGAAAGAAGAGGATGCTCCGCGTCGTATGTCTTGAAGATGGACCCGCTCCACGCCAGATGGATGAAGATAGAAGATGCCGTCTGGATGAAGACTTCTGCCCATCTGGAGGACCTCTTCTTCCCGGCTTGGAACAAGACTTCTGCCCGGTTGGGTGAAGACTTCTCAAGGTAGGGTGATCTTCAAGGGGTTAGTGTTAGGTTTTATTAAGGGGGGATTGGGTGTGTGGGTGGTGGGTTTTAATGTTGGGGGGGGTATTGCACTTTTTTTTTTTACAGGTAAAAGAGCCGATTACTTTGGGACAATGCCCCGCAAAAGGCCCTTTTAAGGGCTATTTGTAATTTAGTATAAGGTAGGCTTTTTATTATTTTGGGGGGCTTTTTATTTTATTAGGGGGATTAGATTTGGTGCAATTAGTTTAAAAAACTTGTAATTATTTTATTATTTTCTGTAATTTAGTGGGTTTTTTTTTCGTACTTTAACTACAATTAAATACAATTATCTAATTTAGGGAATTTATTTAATTATAGTGTAGTGTTAGGTGTAATTGTAACTTAGGTTAGGTTTTATTTTACAGGTAAATGTGTCTTTATTTTAACTAGGTAGCTATTAAATAGTTAATAATTATTTAATAACTATTCTACCTAGTTAAAATAAATACAAAGTTGCCTGTAAAATAAAAATAAATCCTAAGCTAGCTACAATGTAACTATTAGTTATATTGTAGCTATCTTAGGGTTTATTTTATAGGTAAGTATTTTGTTTTAAATAGGAATAATTTAGTTAATGATAGTTATTTTATTTAGATTTATTTAAATTATATTTAAGTTAGGGGGGTGTTCGGGTTAGACTTAGATTTAGGGGTTAATAACTTTAATATAGTGGCGGCGGCGACGTTGGGGGCGGCAGATTGGGGGTTAATAAATGTAGGTAGGTGTCGGCGATGTTAGGGACGGCAGATTAGGGGTTAATAAAATTTAACTAGTGTTTGCGATGCGGGAGTGCGGCGGTTTAGGGGTTAATATATTTATTATAGTGGCGGTGATGTCCGGTTCGGCAGATTAGGGGTTAAAAATTTTATTTTAGTGTTTGCGATGTGGGGGGGCCTCGGTTTAGGGGTTAATAGGTAGTTTATGGGTGTTAGTGTACTTTTTAGCACTTTAGTTAAGAGTTTTATGCTACGGCGTTAGACCATAAAACTCTTAACTACTGACTTTAAAATGCGGTACCAGGCTTGACAGGAGAGGGTCTACCGCTCACTTTTTGGAAGACTCGTAATACCGGCGCTATGCAAGTCCCATTGAAAAATAGGATACGCAATTGACGTAAGTGGATTTGCGGTATTTTCGAGTCTGGCCGAAAAAGTGAGCAGTACACCTGTACCTTCAAGACTCGTAATACCAGCGGGCATTAAAAAGCAGCGTTGGGATCTCTCAACGCTGCTTTTTAAGGCTAACGCAAGACTCGTAATCTAGCAGTTAGAGTCTAAAAAACAATGCGAGCTGCCATGTTATCACTTAGGTTACTTTTTTCTGCTGTGACCAATTATGGATAGTTATAAATAGGTCACTAGAGTGTGCAGCCAATGGCTGTGTGGAATAGAACAGTGTTCTGTATTTACCTTTCTAACAGGAACTGAAAAGCTCACAATTTCAGAATGGAATTACAAGCAAAGGGGACAAAATAAATAATGAAAGAATATTGCAGAGTTTTTTTATATATACAATTTATCATTTTATATTACGATCTCAAAGTGTTCAGTGTCCCTTTAAAGCTCTGTTGTGTGGGGTGTTTTGCCCCCTCCTGTAGGACTGGGCTTTAATCTTGAATTTGATAGCTTGGGGACTCACAATCTTATGAAAGAAATACACATTAAAAAAAAAATAAAAAAAAA